>NW_028259154.1:22871000-23190000 GCF_977971745.1 Zootermopsis nevadensis | reverse complement strand
CTTTGAGCTAGTTGTGTGTATGCTATGTGTTGTATGTTCTTTGTCGTGTGAATGCTATATGTTGGTGTGTTTGTTACAAGTTGAGTGTATGTCATATGTTGTGTGCATGTATGAGAGTGCTATTAGATTGGATTGTTGTGGATATGTGAATGGTTTGAGAGTGTTTGAAGTAGTTGTGTGTTTTGTTTGTAAGTTACTTGTGGTGTGCATGTTAAATGTTGGTGTGTTTGTTACAAGTTGAGCGTATGTCATATGTTGTGTGCATGTATGAGAGTGCTATTAGATTGGATTGTTGTTGATATGTGAATGGTTTGAGAGTGTTTGAAGTAGTTGTGTGTTTTGTTTGTAAGTTACTTGTGGTGTGTATGTTAAATGTTGGTGTGTTTGTTACAAGTTGAGCGTATGTTATCTGTTGTGTGGATGTATGAGAGTTGTATTAGAGTTGTATTAGATTGGATTGATGTGGCTAAGTGATTGCTTTGAGTGTGATTGTGTATAACTTTGAGGCTGCTATTAGATTGGATTTATGTGGCTAGGTGATTGCTTTGAGTCTGATTATGTATGACTTGAGGCTGCTATTAGATTGGATTGAGGTGGCTAAGTGATTGCTTTGAGTCTGATTGTGTATGACTTGAGGCTGATATTAGATTGGATTGAGGTGGCTGTGAGAATCATTTTATGTTGTTTATATATGACTTTGAGCTAGTTGTGTGTATGCTATGTGTTGTATGTTCTTTGTCGTGTGAATGCTATATGTTGGTGTGTTTGTTACAAGTTGAGCGTATGTCATATGTTGTGTGCATGTATGAGAGTGCTATTAGATTGGATTGTTGTGGATATGTGAATGGTTTGAGAGTGTTTGAAGTAGTTGTGTGTTTTGTTTGTAAGTTACTTGTGGTGTGCATGTTAAATGTTGGTGTGTAAGTTACAAGTTGAGCGTATGTCATATGTTGTGTGCATGTATGAGAGTGCTATTAGATTGGATTGTTGTTGATATGTGAATGGTTTGAGAGTGTTTGAAGTAGTTGTGTGTTTTGTTTGTAAGTTACTTGTGGTGTGTATGTTAAATGTTGGTGTGTTTGTTACAAGTTGAGCGTATGTCATATGTTGTGTGGATGTATGAGAGTGCTATTAGATTGGATTGTTGTTGATATGTGAATGGTTTGAGAGTGTTTGAAGTAGTTGTGTGTTTTGTTTGTAAGTTACTTGTGGTGTGCATGTTAAATGTTGGTGTGTTTGTTACAAGTTGAGCGTATGTCATATGTTGTGTGGATGTATGAGAGTGCTATTAGATTGGATTGTTGTTGATATGTGAATGGTTTGAGAGTGTTTGAAGTAGTTGTGTGTTTTGTTTGTCAGTTACTTGTGGTGTGTATGTTAAATGTTGGTGTGTTTGTTACAAGTTGAGTGTATGTCATATGTTGTGTGCATGTATGAGAGTGCTATTAGATTGGATTGTTGTTGATATGTGAATGGTTTGAGAGTGTTTGAAGTAGTTGTGTGTTTTGTTTGTAAGTTACTTGTGGTGTGTATGTTAAATGTTGGTGTGTTTGTTACAAGTTGAGCGTATGTCATATGTTGTGTGGATGTATGAGAGTGCTATTAGATTGGATTGTTGTTGATATGTGAATGGTTTGAGAGTGTTTGAAGTAGTTGTGTGTTTTGTTTGTAAGTTACTTGTGGTGTGCATGTTAAATGTTGGTGTGTTTGTTACAAGTTGAGCGTATGTCATATGTTGTGTGGATGTATGAGAGTGCTATTAGATTGGATTGTTGTTGATATGTGAATGGTTTGAGAGTGTTTGAAGTAGTTGTGTGTTTTGTTTGTCAGTTACTTGTGGTGTGTATGTTAAATGTTGGTGTGTTTGTTACAAGTTGAGTGTATGTCATATGTTGTGTGCATGTATGAGAGTGCTATTAGATTGGATTGTTGTTGATATGTGAATGGTTTGAGAGTGTTTGAAGTAGTTGTGTGTTTTGTTTGTAAGTTACTTGTGGTGTGTATGTTAAATGTTGGTGTGTTTGTTACAAGTTGAGTGTATGTCATATGTTGTGTGCATGTATGAGAGTGCTATTAGATTGGATTGTTGTTGATATGTGAATGGTTTGAGAGTGTTTTAAGTAGTTGTGTGTTTTGTTTATAAGTTACTTGTGGTGTGTATGTTAAATGTTGGTGTGTTTGTTACAAGTTGAGCGTGTGTTATCTGTTGTGTGGATGTATGAGAGTTGTATTAGATTGGATTTATGTGGCTAGGTGATTGCTTTGAGTCTGATTGTGTATGACTTGAGGCTGCTATTAGATTGGATTGATGTGGCTAAGTTATTGCTTTGAGTGTGATTGTGTATGACTTTGAGGCTGCTATTAGATTGGATTTATGTGGCTAAGTTATTGCTTTGAGTCTGATTATGTATGACTTGAGGCTGCTATTAGATTGGATTTATGTGGCTAGGTGATTGTTTTGAGACTGATTATGTATGACTTGAGGCTGCTATTAGATTGAATTGAGGTGGCTAAATGATTGCTTTGAGTCTGATTGTGTACGACTTGAGGCTGATATTAGATTGGATTGAGGTGGCTGTGAGAATAATTTTATGTTGTTTATATATGACTTTGAGCTAGTTGTGTGTATTGCTATGTGTTGTATGTTCTTTGTCGTGTGAATGCTATATGTTGGTGTGTTTGTTACAACTTGAGTGTGTGTCATAGGTTGTGTGCATGTATGAGAGTGCTATTAGATTGGATTGTTGTTGATATGTGAATGGTTTGAGAGTGTTTGAAGTAGTTGTGTGTTTCGTTTGTAAGTTACTTGTGGTGTGTATGTTAAATGTTGGTGTGTTTGTTACAGGTTGAGCGTATGTGATATGTTGTGTGCATGTATGAGAGTGCTATTAGATTGGATTGTTGTTGATATGTGAATGGTTTGAGAGTGTTTGAAGTAGTTGTGTGTTTTGTTTGTAAGTTACTTGTGGTGTGTATGTTAAATGTTGGTGTGTTTGTTACAAGTTGAGTGTATATCATATGTTGTGTGAATGTATGAGAGTGCTATTAGATTGGATTGTTGTTGATATGTGAATGGTTTGAGAGTGTTTGAAGTAGTTGTGTGTTTTGTTTGTAAGTTACTTGTGGTGTGTATGTTAAATGTTGGTGTGTTTGTTACAAGTTGAGCGTATGTGATATGTTGTGTGCATGTATGAGAGTGCTATTAGATTGAATTGAGTTGGCTAAATGATTGCTTTGAGTGTGATTGTGTATGACTTTGAGGCTGCTATTAGATTGGATTTATGTGGCTAGGTGATTGTTTTGAGACTGATTATGTATGACTTGAGGCTGCTATTAGATTGAATTGAGGTGGCTGTGAGAATCATTTTATGTTTTTATATATGACTTTGAGCTAGTTGTGTGTATGCTATGTGTTGTATGTTCTTTGTCGTGTGAATGCTATATGTTGGTGTGTTTGTTACAAGTTGAGTGTATGTCATATGTTGTGTGCATGTATGAGAGTGCTATTAGATTGGATTGTTGTGGATATGTGAATGGTTTGAGAGTGTTTGAAGTAGTTGTGTGTTTTGTTTGTAAGTTACTTGTGGTGTGCATGTTAAATGTTGGTGTGTTTGTTACAAGTTGAGCGTATGTCATATGTTGTGTGCATGTATGAGAGTGCTATTAGATTGGATTGTTGTTGATATGTGAATGGTTTGAGAGTGTTTGAAGTAGTTGTGTGTTTTGTTTGTAAGTTACTTGTGGTGTGTATGTTAAATGTTGGTGTGTTTGTTACAAGTTGAGCGTATGTTATCTGTTGTGTGGATGTATGAGAGTTGTATTAGAGTTGTATTAGATTGGATTGATGTGGCTAAGTGATTGCTTTGAGTGTGATTGTGTATAACTTTGAGGCTGCTATTAGATTGGATTTATGTGGCTAGGTGATTGCTTTGAGTCTGATTATGTATGACTTGAGGCTGCTATTAGATTGGATTGAGGTGGCTAAGTGATTGCTTTGAGTCTGATTGTGTATGACTTGAGGCTGATATTAGATTGGATTGAGGTGGCTGTGAGAATCATTTTATGTTGTTTATATATGACTTTGAGCTAGTTGTGTGTATGCTATGTGTTGTATGTTCTTTGTCGTGTGAATGCTATATGTTGGTGTGTTTGTTACAAGTTGAGCGTATGTCATATGTTGTGTGCATGTATGAGAGTGCTATTAGATTGGATTGTTGTTGATATGTGAATGGTTTGAGAGTGTTTGAAGTAGTTGTGTGTTTTGTTTGTAAGTTACTTGTGGTGTGTATGTTAAATGTTGGTGTGTTTGTTACAAGTTGAGCGTATGTTATCTGTTGTGTGGATGTATGAGAGTTGTATTAGAGTTGTATTAGATTGGATTGATGTGGCTAAGTGATTGCTTTGAGTGTGATTGTGTATAACTTTGAGGCTGCTATTAGATTGGATTTATGTGGCTAGGTGATTGCTTTGAGTCTGATTATGTATGACTTGAGGCTGCTATTAGATTGGATTGAGGTGGCTAAGTGATTGCTTTGAGTCTGATTGTGTATGACTTGAGGCTGATATTAGATTGGATTGAGGTGGCTGTGAGAATCATTTTATGTTGTTTATATATGACTTTGAGCTAGTTGTGTGTATGCTATGTGTTGTATGTTCTTTGTCGTGTGAATGCTATATGTTGGTGTGTTTGTTACAAGTTGAGCGTATGTCATATGTTGTGTGCATGTATGAGAGTGCTATTAGATTGGATTGTTGTGGATATGTGAATGGTTTGAGAGTGTTTGAAGTAGTTGTGTGTTTTGTTTGTAAGTTACTTGTGGTGTGCATGTTAAATGTTGGTGTGTATGTTACAAGTTGAGCGTATGTCATATGTTGTGTGCATGTATGAGAGTGCTATTAGATTGGATTGTTGTTGATATGTGAATGGTTTGAGAGTGTTTGAAGTAGTTGTGTGTTTTGTTTGTAAGTTACTTGTGGTGTGTATGTTAAATGTTGGTGTGTTTGTTACAAGTTGAGCGTATGTCATATGTTGTGTGGATGTATGAGAGTGCTATTAGATTGGATTGTTGTTGATATGTGAATGGTTTGAGAGTGTTTGAAGTAGTTGTGTGTTTTGTTTGTAAGTTACTTGTGGTGTGCATGTTAAATGTTGGTGTGTTTGTTACAAGTTGAGCGTATGTCATATGTTGTGTGGATGTATGAGAGTGCTATTAGATTGGATTGTTGTTGATATGTGAATGGTTTGAGAGTGTTTGAAGTAGTTGTGTGTTTTGTTTGTCAGTTACTTGTGGTGTGTATGTTAAATGTTGGTGTGTTTGTTACAAGTTGAGTGTATGTCATATGTTGTGTGCATGTATGAGAGTGCTATTAGATTGGATTGTTGTTGATATGTGAATGGTTTGAGAGTGTTTGAAGTAGTTGTGTGTTTTGTTTGTAAGTTACTTGTGGTGTGTATGTTAAATGTTGGTGTGTTTGTTACAAGTTGAGCGTATGTCATATGTTGTGTGGATGTATGAGAGTGCTATTAGATTGGATTGTTGTTGATATGTGAATGGTTTGAGAGTGTTTGAAGTAGTTGTGTGTTTTGTTTGTAAGTTACTTGTGGTGTGCATGTTAAATGTTGGTGTGTTTGTTACAAGTTGAGCGTATGTCATATGTTGTGTGGATGTATGAGAGTGCTATTAGATTGGATTGTTGTTGATATGTGAATGGTTTGAGAGTGTTTGAAGTAGTTGTGTGTTTTGTTTGTCAGTTACTTGTGGTGTGTATGTTAAATGTTGGTGTGTTTGTTACAAGTTGAGTGTATGTCATATGTTGTGTGCATGTATGAGAGTGCTATTAGATTGGATTGTTGTTGATATGTGAATGGTTTGAGAGTGTTTGAAGTAGTTGTGTGTTTTGTTTGTAAGTTACTTGTGGTGTGTATGTTAAATGTTGGTGTGTTTGTTACAAGTTGAGTGTATGTCATATGTTGTGTGCATGTATGAGAGTGCTATTAGATTGGATTGTTGTTGATATGTGAATGGTTTGAGAGTGTTTTAAGTAGTTGTGTGTTTTGTTTATAAGTTACTTGTGGTGTGTATGTTAAATGTTGGTGTGTTTGTTACAAGTTGAGCGTGTGTTATCTGTTGTGTGGATGTATGAGAGTTGTATTAGATTGGATTTATGTGGCTAGGTGATTGCTTTGAGTCTGATTGTGTATGACTTGAGGCTGCTATTAGATTGGATTGATGTGGCTAAGTTATTGCTTTGAGTGTGATTGTGTATGACTTTGAGGCTGCTATTAGATTGGATTTATGTGGCTAAGTTATTGCTTTGAGTCTGATTATGTATGACTTGAGGCTGCTATTAGATTGGATTTATGTGGCTAGGTGATTGTTTTGAGACTGATTATGTATGACTTGAGGCTGCTATTAGATTGAATTGAGGTGGCTAAATGATTGCTTTGAGTCTGATTGTGTACGACTTGAGGCTGATATTAGATTGGATTGAGGTGGCTGTGAGAATAATTTTATGTTGTTTATATATGACTTTGAGCTAGTTGTGTGTATTGCTATGTGTTGTATGTTCTTTGTCGTGTGAATGCTATATGTTGGTGTGTTTGTTACAACTTGAGTGTGTGTCATAGGTTGTGTGCATGTATGAGAGTGCTATTAGATTGGATTGTTGTTGATATGTGAATGGTTTGAGAGTGTTTGAAGTAGTTGTGTGTTTCGTTTGTAAGTTACTTGTGGTGTGTATGTTAAATGTTGGTGTGTTTGTTACAGGTTGAGCGTATGTGATATGTTGTGTGCATGTATGAGAGTGCTATTAGATTGGATTGTTGTTGATATGTGAATGGTTTGAGAGTGTTTGAAGTAGTTGTGTGTTTTGTTTGTAAGTTACTTGTGGTGTGTATGTTAAATGTTGGTGTGTTTGTTACAAGTTGAGTGTATATCATATGTTGTGTGAATGTATGAGAGTGCTATTAGATTGGATTGTTGTTGATATGTGAATGGTTTGAGAGTGTTTGAAGTAGTTGTGTGTTTTGTTTGTAAGTTACTTGTGGTGTGTATGTTAAATGTTGGTGTGTTTGTTACAAGTTGAGCGTATGTGATATGTTGTGTGCATGTATGAGAGTGCTATTAGATTGAATTGAGTTGGCTAAATGATTGCTTTGAGTGTGATTGTGTATGACTTTGAGGCTGCTATTAGATTGGATTTATGTGGCTAGGTTATTGTTTTGAGTCTGATTATGTATGACTTGAGGCTGCTATTAGATTGGATTTATGTGGCTAGGTGATTGTTTTGAGACTGATTATGTATGACTTGAGGCTGCTATTAGATTGAATTGAGGTGGCTAAATGATTGCTTTGAGTCTGATTGTGTACGACTTGAGGCTGATATTAGATTGGATTGAGGTGGCTGTGAGAATAATTTTATGTTGTTTATATATGACTTTGAGCTAGTTGTGTGTATTGCTATGTGTTGTATGTTCTTTGTCGTGTGAATGCTATATGTTGGTGTGTTTGTTACAACTTGAGTGTGTGTCATATGTTGTGTGCATGTATGAGAGTGCTATTAGATTGGATTGTTGTTGATATGTGAATGGTTTGAGAGTGTTTGAAGTAGTTGTGTGTTTCGTTTGTAAGTTACTTGTGGTGTGTATGTTAAATGTTGGTGTGTTTGTTACAGGTTGAGCGTATGTGATATGTTGTGTGCATGTATGAGAGTGCTATTAGATTGGATTGTTGTTGATATGTGAATGGTTTGAGAGTGTTTGAAGTAGTTGTGTGTTTTGTTTGTAAGTTACTTGTGGTGTGTATGTTAAATGTTGGTGTGTTTGTTACAGGTTGAGTGTATATCATATGTTGTGTGAATGTATGAGAGTGCTATTAGATTGGATTGTTGTTGATATGTGAATGGTTTGAGAGTGTTTGAAGTAGTTGTGTGTTTTGTTTGTAAGTTACTTGTGGTGTGTATGTTAAATGTTGGTGTGTCTGTTACAAGTTGAGCGTATGTGATATGTTGTGTGCATGTATGAGAGTGCTATTAGATTGAATTGAGTTGGCTAAATGATTGCTTTGAGTGTGATTGTGTATGACTTTGAGGCTGCTATTAGATTGGATTTATGTGGCTAGGTTATTGTTTTGAGTCTGATTATGTATGACTTGAGGCTGCTATTAGATTGGATTTATGTGGCTAGGTGATTGTTTTGAGACTGATTATGTATGACTTGAGGCTGCTATTAGATTGAATTGAGGTGGCTAAATGATTGCTTTGAGTCTGATTGTGTACGACTTGAGGCTGATATTAGATTGGATTGAGGTGGCTGTGAGAATAATTTTATGTTGTTTATATATGACTTTGAGCTAGTTGTGTGTATTGCTATGTGTTGTATGTTCTTTGTCGTGTGAATGCTATATGTTGGTGTGTTTGTTACAAGTTGAGCGTATGTCATATGTTGTGTGCATGTATGAGAGTGCTATTAGATTGGATTGTTGTTGATATGTGAATGGTTTGAGAGTGTTTGAAGTAGTTGTGTGTTTTGTTTGTAAGTTACTTGTGGTGTGTATGTTAAATGTTGGTGTGTATGTTACAAGTTGAGCGTATGTCATATGTTGTGTGCATGTATGAGAGTGCTATTAGATTGGATTGTTGTTGATATGTGAATGGTTTGAGAGTGTTTGAAGTAGTTGTGTGTTTTGTTTGTAAGTTACTTGTGGTGTGTATGTTAAATGTTGGTGTGTTTGTTACAAGTTGAGCGTGTGTTATCTGTTGTGTGGATGTATGAGAGTTGTATTAGATTGGATTTATGTGGCTAGGTGATTGCTTTGAGTGTGATTGTGTATGACTTTGAGGCTGCTATTAGATTGGATTTATGTGGCTAGGTTATTGTTTTGAGTCTGATTATGTATGACTTGAGGCTGCTATTAGATTGGATTTATGTGGCTAGGTGATTGTTTTGAGACTGATTATGTATGACTTGAGGCTGCTATTAGATTGAATTGAGGTGGCTAAATGATTGCTTTGAGTCTGATTGTGTACGACTTGAGGCTGATATTAGATTGGATTGAGGTGGCTGTGAGAATAATTTTATGTTGTTTATATATGACTTTGAGCTAGTTGTGTGTATTGCTATGTGTTGTATGTTCTTTGTCGTGTGAATGCTATATGTTGGTGTGTTTGTTACAAGTTGAGCGTATGTCATATGTTGTGTGCATGTATGAGAGTGCTATTAGATTGGATTGTTGTTGATATGTGAATGGTTTGAGAGTGTTTGAAGTAGTTGTGTGTTTTGTTTGTAAGTTACTTGTGGTGTGTATGTTAAATGTTGGTGTGTATGTTACAAGTTGAGCGTATGTCATATGTTGTGTGCATGTATGAGAGTGCTATTAGATTGGATTGTTGTTGATATGTGAATGGTTTGAGAGTGTTTGAAGTAGTTGTGTGTTTTGTTTGTAAGTTACTTGTGGTGTGTATGTTAAATGTTGGTGTGTTTGTTACAAGTTGAGCGTGTGTTATCTGTTGTGTGGATGTATGAGAGTTGTATTAGATTGGATTTATGTGGCTAGGTGATTGCTTTGAGTGTGATTGTGTATGACTTTGAGGCTGCTATTAGATTGGATTTATGTGGCTAGGTTATTGTTTTGAGTCTGATTATGTATGACTTGAGGCTGCTATTAGATTGGATTTATGTGGCTAGGTGATTGTTTTGAGACTGATTATGTATGACTTGAGGCTGCTATTAGATTGAATTGAGGTGGCTAAATGATTGCTTTGAGTCTGATTGTGTACGACTTGAGGCTGATATTAGATTGGATTGAGGTGGCTGTGAGAATAATTTTATGTTGTTTATATATGACTTTGAGCTAGTTGTGTGTATTGCTATGTGTTGTATGTTTTTTGTCGTGTGAATGCTATATGTTGGTGTGTTTGTTACAAGTTGAGCGTATGTCATATGTTGTGTGCATGTATGAGAGTGCTATTAGATTGGATTGTTGTTGATATGTGAATGGTTTGAGAGTGTTTGAAGTAGTTGTGTGTTTTGTTTGTAAGTTACTTGTGGTGTGTATGTTAAATGTTGGTGTGTATGTTACAAGTTGAGCGTATGTCATATGTTGTGTGCATGTATGAGAGTGCTATTTGATTGGATTGTTGTTGATATGTGAATGGTTTGAGAGTGTTTGAAGTAGTTGTGTGTTTTGCTTGTAAGTTACTTGTGGTGTGTATGTCAAATGTTGGTGTGTTAGTTACAAGTTGAGCGTATGTCATATGTTGTGTGCATGTATGAGAGTGCTATTAGATTGGATTGTTGTGGATATGTGAATGGTTTGAGAGTGTTTGAAGTAGTTGTGTGTTTTGTTTGTAAGTTACTTGTGGTGTGTATGTTAAATGTTGGTGTGTTTGTTACAAGTTGAGCGTATGTCATATGTTGTGTGCATGTGTGAGAGTGCTATTAGATTGGATTGTTGTTGATATGTGAATGGTTTGAGAGTGTTTGAAGTAGTTGTGTGTTTCGTTTGTAAGTTACTTGTGGTGTGTATTTTAAATGTTAGTGTGTTTGTTACAAGTTGAGTGTATGTCATGTTGTGTGCATGTGTGAGAGTGCTATTAGATTGGATTGTTGTTGATATGTGGATGGTTTGAGAGTGTTTGAAGTAGTTGTGTGTTTTGTTTGTAAGTTACTTGTGGTGTGTATGTTAAATGTTGGTCTGTTTGTTACAAGTTGAGCGTATGTTATCTGTTGTGTGGATGTATGAGAGTTGTATTAGATTGGATTTATGTGGCTAAGTGATTGCTTTGAGTGTGATTGTGTATAACTTTGAGGCTGCTATTAGATTGGATTTATGTGGCTAGGTGATTGCTTTGAGTCTGATTATGTATGACTTGAGGCTGCTATTAGATTGGATTTATGTGGCTAAGTTATTGCTTTCAGTGTGATTGTGTATGACTTGAGGCTGATATTAGATTGGATTGAGGTGGCTGTGAGAATAATTTTATGTTGTTTATATATGACTTTGAGCTAGTTGTGTGAATGCTATGTGTTGTATGTTCTTTGTCGTGTGAATGCTATATGTTGGTGTGTTTGTTACAACTTGAGTGTGTGTCATATGTTGTGTGCATGTATGAGAGTGCTATTAGATTGGATTGTTGTTGATATGTGAATGGTTTGAGAGTGTTTGAAGTAGTTGTGTGTTTCGTTTGTAAGTTACTTGTGGTGTGCATTTTAAATGTTGGTGTGTTTGTTACAAGTTGAGCGTATGTGATATGTTGTGTGCATGTATGAGAGTGCTATTAGATTGAATTGAGGTGGCTAAATGATTGCTTTGAGTGTGATTGTGTATGACTTTGAGGCTGCTATTAGATTGGATTTATGTGGCTAAGTTATTGCTTTGAGTCTGATTATGTATGACTTGAGGCTGCTATTAGATTGAATTGAGGTGGCTAAATGATTGCTTTGAGTCTGATTGTGTACGACTTGAGGCTGATATTAGATTGGATTGAGGTGGCTGTAAGAATAATTTTATGTTGTTTATATATGACTTTGAGCTAGTTGTGTGTATGCTATGTGTTGTATGTTCATTGTCGTGTGAATGCTATATGTTGGTGTATTTGTTACAAGTTGAGTGTGTGTCATATGTTGTGTGCATGTATGAGAGTGCTATTAGATTGGATTGTTGTTGATATGTGAATGGTTTGAGAGTGTTTTAAGTAGTTGTGTGTTTTGTTTATAAGTTACTTGTGGTGTGTATGTTAAATGTTGGTGTGTTTGTTATAAGTTGAGCGTGTGTTATCTGTTGTGTGGATGTATGAGAGTTGTATTAGATTGGATTTATGTGGCTAGGTGATTGCTTTGAGTGTGATTGTGTATGACTTGAGGCTGCTATTAGATTGGATTGATGTGGCTAAGTTATTGCTTTGAGTGTGATTGTGTATGACTTTGAGGCTGCTATTAGATTGGATTTATGTGGCTAAGTTATTGCTTTGAGTGTGATTGTGTATGACTTTGAGGCTGTTTTTAGATTGGATTTATGTGGCTAAGTTATTGCTTTGAGTGTGATTGTGTATGACTTTGAGGCTGCTATTAGATTGGATTTATGTGGCTAAGTTATTGCTTTGAGTCTGATTATGTATGACTTTGAGGCTGCTATTAGATTGGATTTATGTGGCTAAGTTATTGCTTTGAGTCTGATTATGTATGACTTTGAGGCTGCTATTACATTGGATTTATGTGGCTAAGTTATTGCTTTGAGTCTGATTATGTATGACTTTGAGGCTGCTATTAGATTGGATTTATGTGGCTAAGTTATTGCTTTGAGTCTGATTATGTATGACTTGAGGCTGCTATTAGATTGGATTTATGTGGCTAAGTTATTGCTTTGAGTCTGATTATGTATGACTTTGAGGCTGCTATTACATTGGATTTATGTGGCTAAGTTATTGCTTTGAGTCTGATTATGTATGACTTTGAGGCTGCTATTAGATTGGATTTATGTGGCTAAGTTATTGCTTTGAGTCTGATTATGTATGACTTGAGGCTGCTATTAGATTGGATTTATGTGGCTAAGTTATTGCTTTGAGTGTGATTGTGTATGACTTTGAGGCTGCTATTAGATTGGATTTATGTGGCTAAGTTATTGCTTTGAGTGTGATTGTGTATGACTTGAGGCTGATATTAGATTGGATTGAGGTGGCTGTGAGAATAATTTTATGTTGTTTATATATGACTTTGAGCTAGTTGTGTGTATGCTATGTGTTGTATGTTCTTTGTCGTGTGAATGCTATATGTTGGTGTGTTTGTTACATGTTGAGTTTATGTTATTTGTTGTGTGTATATATGACAGTGGTATTAGATTGGTTTGATGTGGATATATGACTGTTTTAAGTTGTTTGAGTTAGTTGTGTGTATGCTGTATGTAGTGTTTATTAATTTATTTATTTATTTACAATTTGCAGAAATGCAATAGTGGATATAGAACACATCAGGAAGTCTAGTATAAAAGCATAAAACATATACGTTAAAGAATTACATCCAGACAAGCAGCGTACGAGATACAAAACAATATAATTAGTATTTTTTATTGGAATAGTCATCCACGGTATGCGACGAGTGGGTTATTAAGAAATGCCTTAATGCAACGTTGAAGTTTTTAAGATTATTTGAGGTATTGTTAATCTGTATGGGTAATTTATTGAATATCTTTATACCCGCATAATGAACTCGTTTCTGATAAATAGTTTGATTAGCTTGAGGTAGATAGAAATTTTGTGTCTGTCTAGTATCAATGTTTGATGGAAGAAGAGTTTTGTTTTGTAAGACAATATTAAGTACATATTGCGATGCCAACGGTAAAATATGTAATTGTTTGAATATATTTCTACACGAGACTGTATTGCCAGATGCCATCATTGGTGTAATTGCCTTTTTCTGAAGGAGAAAAATAGTGTAACTATGAGATGAATTTTCCCAGATGATGATGCCATAGCTCATTGAGGAATGAAAAGAAGCATAATAAATTGAGTTTAGTACTGAAGTAGACATTTATGCTTTGATATTTCTAATTACATAGGAAGCGTTGCTGAATTTTGTAATGAGTAGATCAGTATGATTCTTACAAGTTAATGCACCATGAATCATAATTGCCAAGAATTTAGTACAGAAGATATTATTAATGAATTTATTATTATAAGTTATTGTGAGAGTATCTGACATTTTTCTTTTAGTTTTAAAATGAATATGAATGTTGTTTGAATGTTATTTGTTGATTGAATGTTATATGTTGTCTGAATGCTATATGTTGTTTGAATGTTATATGTTGTTTGAATGTTATATGTTGTGTGAATGTTATACGTTGTCTGAATGTTATTTGTTGATTGAATGTTATATGTTGTTTGAATGTTATATGTTGTCTGAATGTTATACGTTGTCTGAATGTTATTTGTTGATTGAATGTTATATGTTGTCTGAATGCTATATGTTGTTTGAATGTTATATGTTGTTTGAATGTTATATGTTGTCTGAATGTTATACGTTGTCTGAATGTTATTTGTTGATTGAATGTTATATGTTGTTTGAATGTTATATGTTGTCTGAATGTTATACGTTGTCTGAATGTTATTTGTTGATTGAATGTTATATGTTGTTTGAATGTTATATGTTGTTTGAATGTTATATGTTGTCTGAATGTTATACGTTGTCTGAATGTTATATGTTGTTTGAATGTTATATGTTGTTTGAATGTTATATGTTGTCTGAATGTTATTTGTTGATTGAATGTTATATGTTGTTTGAATGCTATATGTTGTGTGAATGTTATATGTGTAGTATATAGGGTGAGTCGAAAATATGTTTACAAACTTGGCGTTCCAGGATGAGAAATAAGGAAGAATGTGCCTATGAACATGCGTTCGGCAATGTTTATTTTTGCAAATAATGGCCAAGAATAATTATCAGTGTTTGCGTTTGCTGCCAAGTATAAAGACAGATTGTCAAAGTTTGCTGCTCCATTCTCCACACATGCCCGATCACTAGATATAGAGTACAGACTGATGTGTTTGTATGTCATGCATTGTGCTTAGGTTTTGCATAGGTGTCTTGATCGTTTCTGGAAGGAGTTTGAGTGTGTTGATACTTGAGAGTCGAGCGGAGTTAGGCCTGATGATTTGTCGCTGAGGTTGTTTGTGAAGTGATGCTGGAAGTGTCCTGGGGCTTCGTTGTGGATGAACCTATGTATTCGGCAGGTGTCTCGTTAAGAATCGGCGATAGGAAGGTTGTGGAAGGCATGTGCGGAGCAATAAGGAAGCAGCTTTTAAATATAATGATATAAATGGAAGACGTTAGCCACTCTTGTTGGATCTTTGACTTTTTCATCGTCTGATTGTGGTATAAGTCTAATGTAATTTGTCTGTTTTATAACCGGCACGAATACGAAGTTTGTAAACATACGGCTGACTCACCCTGTATTTTATGTGTAGATGGTATGTATGCGAGTGTGGATGCGCGTTCCTAGGGCGGAAAACTAAGTCCCTGGGCGCGGAAAGGTGAAAGAATGCAAGTGTTTGCAGCGAAATGACGGAGAACTCGGAGTCTCGCAAGCGAAAGACGTGATTTCTACGCACTTATCACGCAAATTCGGCCATACGACGCGCAATACTTGGAAAAGATACGCGAAATGAAGCAGGAGAGACGCTGAACGTAGCGCAAGTCGTCCCCGCAGAAAGAGACGGTGTTCTGACGCGAATCGCACACTGATTCACGCAAAGAGAAGAAGACTTGCGGCAAATCGGCTGATAGACTATCTGCAGAGCGGTAGCAGTTGACGCGCGCAGATTACGAGGAGACGGGGCGCAGCACGCGAGTACATCATCTGACGGGGTGCAGTGCGAATGCAGAAGTTTGCGCGTGTTAGAGTACGCGTGTGCAGCTCGCGCACATCGCTTATTTACTTTGGCGTCGCATTCGATCGTCACGTCTCGTCTTGTGATTAATTTCTTCATTTAGCTCGTTTAATCTGTCGTAAAGTAAAAAGAAAATTAAAGATCGCAACGAAAATAAAAGAGAGTTAAAGAACACGAAGTAACTAGTTAGGAGAATTAAATTAGCGACAATAAATAGAGAGGAGCTAGTGCAAAATAAAAGCAAGCAGTGAAAAGATAGAAATAATGTAGGAAATGCAAGAGAAATTAGAGAGAATAGTGGAAAATTAAAGGAAATTGAGAATGAGGAGGGAAATAAAGTGAAATAAAGTAAATATATGCTAAAGTTAACAAAGAAATTTTTGTTTCTTTGTTAATTTTGGTGTATGTTTGTTTTGTTTTGCTTTATTTCTTTCTTTGTTGTTAGTTTGCTTTCATTTTTCATTTTTCTGTCTAATTTCTTTTGCATTTTCTACTTTATTTTTGTTTCTTACTGTTTGTTTTTATTTTGTGGTAGTTATTATCTGTTTTTTTTTGTTAATTTATTTCTTGTAAAGGAATCGATTAGAAGAATTAAATTAACGACAACAGACAGAGAGCGACTACTACAAAATAAGAGGAAATAGCGAAAAGACAAAGATAAGGTAGAAGATGCATAAGAAATTAGAGGAACTAGTGGACGATTAAAGGAAATTAAGAATGAGGAGGGAAATAAAGTGAAATAAAGTGAATATATGCTAAAGTTAACAAAGTGACTTTGTTTCTTTGTTGATTTTGGTGTATATTTATTTTGTTTTACTTTATTTCTTTCTTTGTTGTTAGTTTTCTTGCATTTTCCACTTGTTTCTCTAATTTCTTTTGCATCTTCTAACTTATTTTTTGTCTTTTTGCTATTTCCTTTTATTTTGTGGTAGTCGCTCTCTGTTTGTTGTCGTTAATTTAATTCTTTTAATCAGTTACTTTACAAGAATTAAATTAACAAAAGCAAACAGATAGTAGCAACCACAAAATAGAAACAAACAGTGAATAGATAGAAGTAATGTAGGAAATGCAAAAGAAATTAGAGGGAATAGTGGAAGATTAAAGGAAATTGAGGATGAGGAGGGAAATAAAGTGAAATAAGTAAATATATGCTGAAATTAACAAAGAAACTTTTATTTCTTTGTTGATTTTGGCATATATTTACTTTATTTCACTTTATTTCCCTCCTCATCCTCAATTTCCTTTAATCTTCCACTATTCTCTCTAATTTCTCTTGCATTTCCTACATTATTTCTATCTTTTCACTGTTTGCTTTTATTTTGCGCTAGCTCCTCTGTATTTATTGTCGCTAATTTAATTCTCCTAACTAGTTACTTCGTGTTCTTTAACTCTCTTTTATTTTCGTTGCGATCTTTAATTTTCTTTTTACTTTACGACAGATTAAACGAGCTAAATGAAGAAATTAATCACAAGACGAGACGTGACGATCGAATGCGACGCGAAAGTAAATAAGCGATGTGCGCGAGCTGCACACGCGTACTCTAACACGCGCAAACTTCTGCATTCGCACTGCACCCCGCCAGATGATGTACTCGCGTGCTGCGCCCCGTCTCCTCGTACTCTGCTCGCGTCAACTGCGACCGCTCTGCAGATAGTCTATCAGCCGATTTGCCGCAAGTCTTGTTCTCTTTGCGTAAATCAGTGTGCGATTCGCGTCAGAACACCGTCTCTTTCTGCGGGGACGACTTGCGCTACGTTCAGCGTCTCTCCTGCTTCATTTCGCGTATATTTTCCAAGTATTGCGCGTCGTATGGCCGAATTTGCGTGCTAAGTGCGTAGAAGTCACGTCTTTCGCTTGCGAGACTCCGATTTTCCGTCGTTTCGCCGCAAAACTTGCATTTTTTCGCCTTTCTGCGTCCGGGGACTTAGTTTTTGGCCGTAGGAACGCTCATCTCACATAAACTAAGTCCTAGCAAAGGGAAAAGTCGAAAAAATTCCGAGTTTGTGGCGTTTCCAGAGATTTTTCTCTGGAAACGTCTCTGACTCGGAATTTTTTTCGATTTTTTCCTTTGCTAGGACTCTAAGTGTTGGCAAATGAAATCGATGCAATTTAACCTAACGCTCTGCGACTTAACTTTAACCTCACCTAGAGCAACGAGGAAGAGACTTGACCCGGACGCTCTTCGACTCACCCTTTAACCTAACCTACGCCTCTAAGGAAAGGACTTGAACCTCGCGCTCTGCGGCTTACCCACAAACCTAAGCTAAGCCTCATAGGAAGGCACTTGGCCCGCACGCTCTGCTACTCATGCTGTAACCTAAGCTTCGCCTCTAAGGAAAGGACGTGAACCCCACGCTCTGCGACTCATCCTGTAACCTAAGCTTCGCCTCTAAGGAAAGGACGTGAACCCCACGCTCTGCGACTCATCCTGTAACCTAAGCTTCGCCTCTAAGGAAAGGACTTGAACCCCACGCTCTGCGAGTCACCCGATGAACCCGAATGAGCGCTACCTACAGTAACCTGACGCACGCTCTTTCATTCACCGACATATACCTAGCGCAGCGCGAGCACCCACCTAACCCTGGCAGCTGTTGTTGTTATTCATTTGTTGCAAGTCCTGCGCACACAGTGTCGGCATTGGACCGCACGCTCTTCGAATCAACTTACAACTCCTACATACAGCACGCTCCACACTAACGCTAGCAGCGGTTGCGAAGAAACTTTTCAAAGTTCTATAGCCGGCACACTATCTATCTATCTGCACATACACACAGACAGATAGTCAGTCCGCTAACCCTGCAACCTGTTGCTAACAAACTTCTCTGTCATCATGCACACACATCATGATGATAACCCCTCTTGTCCTTACTTATATTTATATAAGTATGTGTGTATATGTATATATATATATATATATATATACACACACACACACACACACACACAACTATTACTATTATCTTTAAAAAGTTTACTTAACCAAGATTCGAACCACCGAACCCTGTATCCGAAGGCAGGCACTCTAACCACTACGCTACTCACTTTCTTGACATACAATAATTTAAATCTTCCTACTATCTTACAACCAAATACCTAACGAATTTAAATTAATACTAAACACTCATCTATGTTTATTATCTTTAAAAAACTTTACCTGCCCAGGTTTCGAACCACCGACCCTTGCATCCACAGGCAAGCACACTAATCACTGCGCTACCAAGGCTCTTGGCATATTGTAATTTAAAACTTCCTGATATCTGAAAGTACAATGACTAACGAATTTAAATTAATACTAAACTCTCATCTATGTATATTAACTTTAAAAAACTTTACCTGTCCAGGTTTCGAACCACCGACCCTTGCACCCATAGGCAAGCACGCTAACCACTGCGCTACCAAAGCTCTTGACATACAGCAATTTAAAACTTCCTCACATCTTACAATCGAATAACTGAGAATTTAAATTAATACTAAACTCATCTATCTATATTAACTTTAAAAAAGTCTTCCTGGCTAGGTTTCGATCCACCGACCCTTGCATCCACACGCAAGCACGCTAACCACTACGCCACAGAGGGCTACAAGAGGTCATGAATTGGAACTATCTGATATCTGCACTGAAGAAAGAGAGTGTTAATATCACCTTTATTTACATTTTAAATACACTTTTAATTTTCCAATAATCCCTTAAAATACGTATTCGCTCTCAAACAATAAAAACAACGTAATTTCCATCTCTTCTTCTGCTCCATTTATTTATAAATATATACACACACATTAATAAAAACGCAATAAACATACATAAAATATATACATATCTTTTATTCTCACATCCATATAGCATTCACTCTTTTTACATTATATATATGTATATATATGTGTGTGTGTGTGTGTGTGTGAATCACGCAAATCATTACTTAAGTACACACCGCCTGTCTTCGAAGTGGAAGTAGTAGTAGTAGTACACACAGTCTGTGGGGGGGGGGGGGGGGTGAATCTCGTACGTCATTCCTGACTGTGCCTCTGCCCTGACTTGCAAGTGGTAGTGTATTATGTGAATTACGCAACTAACTAACTAGTACGGCATTCCTCAATGTACCCGTCTTAGAAGTGATACTGTCTTCTCTGACTGTTAAATACACCCATGCCTCGTCTTGGAAGTAGTAGTAGTAGTGAATCATGTACGTCATTGTAAACTGTACCTCGTGCATATATCTAGCAAGTGGAACTGTCTTAGGTGTATCATCTACATCATTCGAAAGTCTTCCTACTGCATGTGTCTCGGTAGTGGTACAGCCTCAGTTCAATCATCTACATCATTCAAAAGTCTTCCTACTGCATGTGTCTTAGTAGTGGTACAGCCTCAGTTCAATCATCTACATCATTCAAAAGTCTTCCTACTGCATGTGTCTCGGTAGTGTTACAGCCTCAGTTCAATCATCTACATCATTCGAAAGTCTTCCTACTCCATGTGTCTTGGTAGTGGTACAGCCTCAGTTCAATCATCTACATCATTCGAAAGTCTTCCTACTCCACGTGTCTTGGTAGTGGTACAGCCTCAGTTCAATCATCTACATCATTCAAAAGTCTTCCTACTGCATGTGTCTCGGTAGTGTTACAGCCTCAGTTCAATCATCTACATCATTCGAAAGTCTTCCTACTCCATGTGTCTTGGTAGTGGTACAGCCTCAGTTCAATCATCTACATCATTCGAAAGTCTTCCTACTCCATGTGTCTTGGTAGTGGTACAGCCTCAGTTCAATCATCTACATCATTCTGGGAAGCGGTAGTGTCTTACGTGAATCTAGTACGTCATTACTCAATACACCCCTGCCTTGTCTTCAAAGTCATAGTGTTTTGTATGAATCTATTAAGACATCGCTCAATCTTGTCTTCTGTCAATCTAATACGTCATTCCTCAATACACACCTGCCTTGTCTTCCAAGTGGTAGTGCCTTCCGTCAATCTCTGCTACTACCATCTATCAATCTCCTACGTCATGGCTAAACGCACCTTTGCCTTGTCTGCAATGTCGTAGTATCTTGCCTCAATCTCGTATGTCATTGTTAAACGCGCCGCTGCCTAGTGTTGGACGTGGTAGTGCCTTCCGTCAATCTCTGCTACTGCCGTCTGTCAATCACGCACGTCATTGCAAAATCTACACGTCACTTGTCTTCCAAGTCCTAGTGTTTTCACTGAATCTTGTACTTCATTCCTAAACGCATCCCTGCCTTGCCTTCCAAGTGGTACTGTCTTCTGTGCCTCACGCACGCCATTGCTAAATGTACCCGTGCCTTCTGTTAGAGATGATAATGTCTGGGCTAAATCTCGTACCTCATACCTAAATGTACTCGTGCCGTACCTTAGAAGCGGTACTGTCTTGTCTCAGTCACGCAAGTCAGTGCTAAAGACACCCCTGCCTTGCCTTCCATGTGGTACTGTCTTCTGTGCCTCACGCACGCCATTGCTAAATGTACCCGTTCCTTCGGTTCTAAGCGGTAGTGACTTACGTGAATCTCGTACGTCATTGCAAACTGATCCTAGTGGATATATCCGGCAAGTGGCAGACTCTTACGCCAATCATGTACATCATACTAAACTGTACCTCGTGCATATGTCTAGGAAATGGTAATGTCTAACGTAACTCATGTACGTCATTGATAACTCAGCCTAAGCCTCGTCTTAAAACTAGTAGCGTCTTCACTGAATCTTGTACGTCATTAGTAACTGTACCAAGCGAAACATCGCGGAATTTTTAGTTCCGTGCGCGAGTCATGTACATCTTATGTAAGGGTACGTATATGATAATGCAACTGAGTTGGCTGAATGATGTATAATATAGGTAAATGTAAGTATTAAAATACATTGGATGCTGTACTTCCTCAATTAATCGTATACATCTTATCTAACTGTGCCTATGGAAAATCCACATGTTCGATAAATCATTTTATCATTAATAACTTACCTTAGTTCAACACCTCAGAAGTCGTAGTGTGTTGCTTCAACCGTCCACATCATTCGTTACCGTACGTAACTGACACATACAAACAACTGAATGACTCTACTCACTCAGACAGTCAGTCAGTCAGTCACAGACATAAACAAAAACTTACTACTATTCGTCTACAGTTTACTTGTCCATTTTCTACTTCACCTGTCGGTCCCTTCCTTGTCCATTAATTGCCCACAGGTCTCTATGTTCTTTCACGTCAATTTAGCTTATCTACTTCTGTCTTTGTCTTCCTCACGCCAGATACTGCATTATTTATAGATTACAGACAGATGTGCTTCAGTTCAGAATTCCCTGTATTTTCTCGACATTTTATTCGTATGTCTGCATTGTATATGTTTCACATATCAATTCCTTCGGTGGGAGTGTGTGTGTGTGTATGTGTGCGCATATATATATATATATATATATATATATATATATATATATATACATATACAAACACTTCTCACTTCAAAAACATTTTCTCTTCAATCTCATTTCCAATAACCAAGATATTAAAGAAAAACTATTATATTTCCTCTCCTTCTGTCTATAACAGCAAAACATCGCCTCACTCACACAGAAACATACAGCACATACACACAATTCCATAACAATCAGCATACAAATTCACAACCCCTCCCAAAATTTTACAAATACAAATGG
The DNA here is from genome assembly GCF_977971745.1 of Zootermopsis nevadensis. NCBI lineage: Eukaryota > Metazoa > Arthropoda > Insecta > Blattodea > Termopsidae > Zootermopsis > Zootermopsis nevadensis. The sequence continues at coordinate 23,167,960 of NW_028259154.1, read as the reverse complement.
CAGGGAAAACGCAACTCATGTACATCATTGGTAACTGTAGCTAAGGGAAATGTAAGTAACCTGGTACTCTGTTCAGTAAATCATATATTTTGTGTTCGGTGAATCGCACGAGGAGTGATAGCAGTCAATAATGTACATCGTGTGTAATTGCGACCATGCTATATGTTTTCCTAAAACATTTATGTCCTACGTCATTGCAAAACGCAGCCCTGCCTTATCTTGCAACTGGTAGTGTCTTGCGTGAAACTCGGACGTCATCGCTCTATCTATCCACGCGTTGCCTTCGAATCGGTAGAGTCTCATGTCAATCTCGTACGTCAAACGTAATTATACTCTTGCTGTGTCTTGGGTGAATCTCGTACGTCATAAGTAAATGTACTCTTGCCGTGTCTTCAGAATGGTAGTGTCTTATGTCAATCACTCACGTCGTTGCTTAATTTCATCCATGCCCTGTCTTGGAAGTGGTACTGTCTTCTGTGAATCTCGTACGTCATAGCTAAATGTACCTCTGCCTTGTCTTCATGGTGGTACTGTCTTGTCTCAATCTCCTACGTCATAAGTAAATGTACTACTGCCGTGTCTTCAAACTGCTGGTATCTTATCTGAATCACGCACGTCATTGCTAAATGTACCTCTGCCTTGTCTTCATGGCGGTACTGTCTTGTCTCAATCTCCTACGTCATCAGTAAATGTACTCCTGCCGTGCCTTCACACTGCTGGTATCTTATCTGAATCACGCACGTCATTGCTAAATGTACCTCTGCCTTGTCTTCATGGTGGTACTAGTCTTGTCTCAATCTCCTACATCATGAGTAAATGTACTCCTGCCGTGTCTTCAAACTGCTGGTATCTTATCTGAATCACGCACGTCATTGCTAAATGTACCTCTGCCTTGTCTTCATGGCGGTACTGTCTTGTCTCAATCTCCTACGTCATCAGTAAATGTACTCCTGCCGTGTCTTCACACTGCTGGTATCTTATCTGAATCACGCACGTCATTGCTAAATGTACCTCTGCCTTGTCTTCATGGTGGTACTGTCTTGTCTCAATCTCCTACGTCATGAGTAAATGTACTCCTGCCGTGTCTTCAAACTGTTGGTAACTTATCTGAATCACGCACGTCATTGCTAAATGTACCTCTGCCTTGTCTTCATGGCGGTACTGTCTTGTCTCAATCTCCTACGTCATCAGTAAATGTACTCCTGCCGTGTCTTCACACTGCTGGTATCTTATCTAAATCACGCACGTCATTGCTAAATGTACCTCTGCCTTGTCTTCATGGTGGTACTGTCTTGTCTCAATCTCCTACGTCATGAGTAAATGTACTCCTGCCGTGTCTTCAAACTGTTGGTAACTTATCTGAATCACGCACGTCATTGCTAAATGTACCTCTGCCTTGTCTTCATGGCGGTACTGTCTTGTCTCAATCTCCTACGTCATCAGTAAATGTACTCCTGCCGTGTCTTCACACTGCTGGTATCTTATCTGAATCACGCACGTCATTGCTAAATGTACCTCTGCCTTGTCTTCATGGTGGTACTGTCTTGTCTCAATCTCCTACGTCATGAGTAAATGTACTCCTGCCGTGTCTTCAAACTGTTGGTAACTTATCTGAATCACGCACGTCATTGCTAAATGTACCTCTGCCTTGTCTTCATGGTGGTACTGGTCTTGTCTCAATCTCCTACGTCATGAGTAAATGTACTCCTGCCGTGTCTTCAAACTGCTGGTATCTTATCTGAATCACGCACGTCATTGCTAAATGTACCTCTGCCTTGTCTTCATGGCGGTACTGTCTTGTCTCAATCTCCTACGTCATCAGTAAATGTACTCCTGCCGTGTCTTCACACTGCTGGTATCTTATCTGAATCACGCACGTCATTGCTAAATGTACCTCTGCCTTGTCTTCATGGTGGTACTGTCTTGTCTCAATCTCCTACGTCATGAGTAAATGTACTCCTGCCGTGTCTTCCAACTGTTGGTAACTTATCTGAATCACGCACGTCATTGCTAAATGTACCTCTGCCTTGTCTTCATGGCGGTACTGGTCTTGTCTCAATCTCCAACGTCATGAGTAAATGTACTCCTGCCGTGTCTTCAAACTGCTGGTATCTTATCTGAATCACGCACGTCATTGCTAAATGTACCTCTGCCTTGTCTTCATGGTGGTACTGGTCTTGTCTCAATCTCCTACATCATGAGTAAATGTACTCCTGCCGTGTCTTCAAACTGCTGGTATCTTATCTGAATCACGCACGTCATTGCTAAATGTACCTCTGCCTTGTCTTCATGGCGGTACTGTCTTGTCTCAATCTCCTACGTCATCAGTAAATGTACTCCTGCCGTGTCTTCACACTGCTGGTATCTTATCTGAATCACGCACGTCATTGCTAAATGTACCTCTGCCTTGTCTTCATGGTGGTACTGTCTTGTCTCAATCTCCTACGTCATGAGTAAATGTACTCCTGCCGTGTCTTCAAACTGTTGGTAACTTATCTGAATCACGCACGTCATTGCTAAATGTACCTCTGCCTTGTCTTCATGGCGGTACTGGTCTTGTCTCAATCTCCTACGTCATGAGTAAATGTACTCCTGCCGTGTCTTCAAACTGCTGGTATCTTATCTGAATCACGCACGTCATTGCTAAATGTACCTCTGCCTTGTCTTCATGGTGGTACTGGTCTTGTCTCAATCTCCTACATCATGAGTAAATGTACTCCTGCCGTGTCTTCAAACTGCTGGTATCTTATCTGAATCACGCACGTCATTGCTAAATGTACCTCTGCCTTGTCTTCATGGCGGTACTGTCTTGTCTCAATCTCCTACGTCATTAGTAAATGTACTCCTGCCGTGTCTTCACACTGCTGGTATCTTATCTGAATCACGCACGTCATTGCTAAATGTACCTCTGCCTTGTCTTCATGGTGGTACTGTCTTGTCTCAATCTCCTACGTCATGAGTAAATGTACTCCTGCCGTGTCTTCAAACTGTTGGTAACTTATCTGAATCACGCACGTCATTGCTAAATGTACCTCTGCCTTGTCTTCATGGTGGTACTGGTCTTGTCTCAATCTCCTACGTCATGAGTAAATGTACTCCTGCCGTGTCTTCAAACTGCTGGTATCTTATCTGAATCACGCACGTCATTGCTAAATTGTACCTCTGCCTTGTCTTCATGGTGGTACTGGTCTTGTCTCAATCTCCTACGTCATGAGTAAATGTACTCCTGCCGTGTCTTCAAACTGCTGGTATCTTATCTGAATCACGCACGTCATTGCTAAATGTACCTCTGCCTTGTCTTCATGGCGGTACAGTCTTGTCTCAATCTCCTACGTCATCAGTAAATGTACTCGTGCCGTGTCTTCACACTGCTGGTATCTTATCTGAATCACGCACGTCATTGCTAAATGTACCTCTGCCTTGTCTTCATGGTGGTACTGTCTTGTCTCAATCTCCTACGTCATGAGTAAATGTACTCCTGCCGTGTCTTCAAACTGTTGGTAACTTATCTGAATCACGCACGTCATTGCTAAATGTACCTCTGCCTTGTCTTCATGGTGGTACTGGTCTTGTCTCAATCTCCTACGTCATGAGTAAATGTACTCCTGCCGTGTCTTCAAACTGCTGGTATCTTATCTGAATCACGCACGTCATTGCTAAATGTACCTCTGCCTTGTCTTCATGGCGGTACTGTCTTGTCTCAATCTCCTACGTCATCAGTAAATGTACTCCTGCCGTGTCTTCACACTGCTGGTATCTTATCTGAATCACGCACGTCATTGCTAAATGTACCTCTGCCTTGTCTTCATGGTGGTACTGTCTTGTCTCAATCTCCTACGTCATGAGTAAATGTACTCCTGCCGTGTCTTCCAACTGTTGGTAACTTATCTGAATCACGCACGTCATTGCTAAATGTACCTCTGCCTTGTCTTCATGGCGGTACTGGTCTTGTCTCAATCTCCAACGTCATGAGTAAATGTACTCCTGCCGTGTCTTCAAACTGCTGGTATCTTATCTGAATCACGCACGTCATTGCTAAATGTACCTCTGCCTTGTCTTCATGGTGGTACTGGTCTTGTCTCAATCTCCTACATCATGAGTAAATGTACTCCTGCCGTGTCTTCAAACTGCTGGTATCTTATCTGAATCACGCACGTCATTGCTAAATGTACCTCTGCCTTGTCTTCATGGCGGTACTGTCTTGTCTCAATCTCCTACGTCATCAGTAAATGTACTCCTGCCGTGTCTTCACACTGCTGGTATCTTATCTGAATCACGCACGTCATTGCTAAATGTACCTCTGCCTTGTCTTCATGGTGGTACTGTCTTGTCTCAATCTCCTACGTCATGAGTAAATGTACTCCTGCCGTGTCTTCAAACTGTTGGTAACTTATCTGAATCACGCACGTCATTGCTAAATGTACCTCTGCCTTGTCTTCATGGCGGTACTGGTCTTGTCTCAATCTCCTACGTCATGAGTAAATGTACTCCTGCCGTGTCTTCAAACTGCTGGTATCTTATCTGAATCACGCACGTCATTGCTAAATGTACCTCTGCCTTGTCTTCATGGTGGTACTGGTCTTGTCTCAATCTCCTACATCATGAGTAAATGTACTCCTGCCGTGTCTTCAAACTGCTGGTATCTTATCTGAATCACGCACGTCATTGCTAAATGTACCTCTGCCTTGTCTTCATGGCGGTACTGTCTTGTCTCAATCTCCTACGTCATTAGTAAATGTACTCCTGCCGTGTCTTCACACTGCTGGTATCTTATCTGAATCACGCACGTCATTGCTAAATGTACCTCTGCCTTGTCTTCATGGTGGTACTGTCTTGTCTCAATCTCCTACGTCATGAGTAAATGTACTCCTGCCGTGTCTTCAAACTGTTGGTAACTTATCTGAATCACGCACGTCATTGCTAAATGTACCTCTGCCTTGTCTTCATGGTGGTACTGGTCTTGTCTCAATCTCCTACGTCATGAGTAAATGTACTCCTGCCGTGTCTTCAAACTGCTGGTATCTTATCTGAATCACGCACGTCATTGCTAAATTGTACCTCTGCCTTGTCTTCATGGTGGTACTGGTCTTGTCTCAATCTCCTACGTCATGAGTAAATGTACTCCTGCCGTGTCTTCAAACTGCTGGTATCTTATCTGAATCACGCACGTCATTGCTAAATGTACCTCTGCCTTGTCTTCATGGCGGTACAGTCTTGTCTCAATCTCCTACGTCATCAGTAAATGTACTCGTGCCGTGTCTTCACACTGCTGGTATCTTATCTGAATCACGCACGTCATTGCTAAATGTACCTCTGCCTTGTCTTCATGGTGGTACTGTCTTGTCTCAATCTCCTACGTCATGAGTAAATGTACTCCTGCCGTGTCTTCAAACTGTTGGTAACTTATCTGAATCACGCACGTCATTGCTAAATGTACCTCTGCCTTGTCTTCATGGTGGTACTGGTCTTGTCTCAATCTCCTACGTCATGAGTAAATGTACTCCTGCCGTGTCTTCAAACTGCTGGTATCTTATCTGAATCACGCACGTCATTGCTAAATGTACCTCTGCCTTGTCTTCATGGCGGTACTGTCTTGTCTCAATCTCCTACGTCATCAGTAAATGTACTCCTGCCGTGTCTTCACACTGCTGGTATCTTATCTGAATCACGCACGTCATTGCTAAATGTACCTCTGCCTTGTCTTCATGGTGGTACTGTCTTGTCTCAATCTCCTACGTCATGAGTAAATGTACTCCTGCCGTGTCTTCAAACTGTTGGTAACTTATCTCAATCACGCACGTCATTGCTAAATGTACCTCTGCCTTGTCTTCATGGTGGTACTGGTCTTGTCTCAATCTCCTACGTCATGAGTAAATGTACTCCTGCCGTGTCTTCAAACTGCTGGTATCTTATCTGAATCACGCACGTCATTGCTAAATGTACCTCTGCCTTGTCTTTATGGCGGTACTGTCTTGTCTCAATCTCCTACGTCATCAGTAAATGTACTCCTGCCGTGTCTTCACACTGCTGGTATCTTATCTGAATCACGCACGTCATTGCTAAATGTACCTCTGCCTTGTCTTCATGGTGGTACTGGTCTTGTCTCAATCTCCTACATCATGAGTAAATGTACTCCTGCCGTGTCTTCAAACTGCTGGTATCTTATCTGAATCACGCACGTCATTGCTAAATGTACCTCTGCCTTGTCTTCATGGTGGTACTGGTCTTGTCTCAATCTCCTACGTCATGAGTAAATGTACTCCTGCCGTGTCTTCAAACTGCTGGTAACTTATCTGAAACACGCACGTCATTGCTAAATGTACCTCTGCCTTGTCTTCATGGTGGTACTGTCTTGTCTCAATCTCCTACGTCATAAGTAAATGTACTCCTGCCGTGTCTTCAAACTGCTGGTATCTTATCTGAATCACGCACGTCATTCCTAAATGTACCTCTGCCTTGTCTTCATGGTGGTACTGGTTTTGTCTCAATCTCCTACGTCAAGAGTAAATGTACTCCTGCCGTGTCTTCAAACTTCTGGTAACTTATCTCAATCACGCACGTCATTGCTAAATTCACCCCTGCCTTTTCTTTCAAGTGGTATTGTCTTCTGTCATTATAGTACGCCATTGCTCAATGTACCAGTGCCTTGTCTTCCAAGTAGTAGAGTCTTCAGCAAATCTCGTACATCATCGCTAAATTTATCCCTGCCCAAATAGTAATTGCAATAAATCACGCACATCGTGTGAATCTCCTCCGTCATATAGAAATGTACCCGTTCCTTCTCTTCGAAGGGGTACTGTTTTCTGTCAATCTCCTAATTCATTCCGAAATGCACCCGTGCCTTGTCTTCGAAGTCGTACTACTGTCTTGTGCAAATCTCGTACGTCATCACTAAACGCACACCTGCCTTGCCTTGGACAACGTAGTGTCTCGGGTGAATCTCGTAGGTCATCGCTAAATGTACCCGTGCCTTGTCTTCGAAATGGTACTACTGTCTTGTGCAAATCTCGTATGTCATCACTAAACGCACTCCTGCCTTGGCTTGGACGAAGTAGTGTCTCGGGTGAATCTCATAAGTCATCGCTCAATGCACCCGTTCCTTGTCTTCGAAGTCGTACTACTGTCTTGTGCAAATCTCTTATGTCATCACTAAACGCACACCTGCCTTGGCTTGGAAGAGGTAGTGTCTTGGGTGAATCTCGTAAGTCATCGATAAATGCACCCGTGCCTTGTCTTCCAAGTGGTACTACTGTCTTGTGCAAATCTCTTATGTCATCACTAAACGCACACCTGCCTTGGCTTGGACGAGGTAGTGTCTCGGGTGAATCTCGTAAGTCATCGATAAATGGGCCAGTGCCTTGTCTTCGAAGTCGTACTACTGTCTTGTGCAAATCTCGTATATCATCACTAAACGCACTCCAGCCTTGGCTTGGACGAGGTAGTGTCTTCGGTGAATCTCGTAAGTCATCGATAAATGCACCCGTGCCTTGTCTTCGAAGTCGTACTACTGTCTTGTGCAAATCTCGTATATCATCATTAAACGCACACCTGCCTCGGCTTGGACGAGGTAGTGTCTCGGGTGAATCTCGTAAGTCATCGCTCAATGCACCCGTGCCTTGTCTTCGAAGTCGTACTACTGTCTTGTGCAAATCTCGTATGTCATCACTAAACGCACTCCTGCCTTGGCTTGGACGAGGTAGTGTCTCGGGTGAATCTCGTAAGTCATCGCTAAATGTACCTGTGCCTTGTCTTCGAAGTCGTACTACTGTCTTGTGCAAATCTCGTATGTCATCACTAAACGCACACCAGCCTTGGCTTGGACGAGGTAGTGTCTCGGGTGAATCTCGTAAGTCATCGATAAATGGGCCAGTGCCTTGTCTTCGTAGTCGTACTACTGTCTTGTGCAAATCTCGTATGTCATCATTAAACGCACACCTGCCTCGGCTTGGACGAGGTAGTGTCTCGGGTGAATCTCGTAAGTCATCGATAAATGGGCCAGTGCCTTGTCTTCGTAGTCGTACTACTGTCTTGTGCAAATCTCGTATGTCATCATTAAACGCACACCTGCCTCGGCTTGGACGAGGTAGTGTCTCGGGTGAATCTCGTAAGTCATCGATAAATGGGCCAGTGCCTTGTCTTCGTAGTCGTACTACTGTCTTGTGCAAATATCGTATGTCATCACTAAACGCACACCTGCCTTGGCTTGGACGAGGTAGTGTCTCGGGTGAATCTCGTAAGTCATCGATAAATGGGTCAGTGCCTTGTCTTCGAAGTCGTACTACTGTCTTGTGCAAATCTCGTATATCATCATTAAACGCACACCTGCCTCGGCTTGGACGAGGTAGTGTCTCGGGTGAATCTCGTAAGTCTTCGCTAAATGTACCCGTGCCTTGTCTTCGTAATGGTACTACTGTCTTGTGCAAATCTCGTATGTCATCACTAAACGCACTCCTGCCTTGGCTTGGACGAGGTAGTGTCTCGGGTGAATCTCGTAAATCATCGCTAAATGTACATGTGCCTTGTCTTCGAAGTCGTACTACTGTCTTGTGCAAATCTCGTATGTCATCACTAAACGCACACCTGCCTTGGCTTGGACGAGGTAGTGTCTCGGGTGAATCTCGTAAGTCATCGCTAAATGTACCCGTGCCTTGTCTTCGAAATGGTACTACTGTCTTGTGCAAATCTCGTATGTCATCACTAAACGCACTCCTGCCTTGGCTTGGACGAGGTAGTGTCTCGGGTGAATCTCGTAAGTCTTCGCTAAATGTACCCGTGCCTTGTCTTCGAAATGGTACTACTGTCTTGTGCAAATCTCGTATGTCATCACTAAACGCACTCCTGCCTTGGCTTGGACGAGGTAGTGTCTCGGGTGAATCTCGTAAATCATCGCTAAATGTACATGTGCCTTGTCTTCGAAGTCGTACTACTGTCTTGTGCAAATCTCGTATGTCATCACTAAACGCACACCTGCCTTGGCTTGGACGAGGTAGTGTCTCGGGTGAATCTCGTAAGTCATCGCTAAATGTACATGTGCCTTGTCTTCGAAGTCGTACTACTGTCTTGTGCAAATCTCGTATGTCATCACTAAACGCACTCCTGCCTTGGCTTGGACGAGGTAGTGTCTCGGGTGAATCTCGTAAGTCATCGCTCAATGCACCCGTGCCTTGTCTTCGAAGTCGTACTACTGTCTTGTGCAAATCTCGTATGTCATCACTAAACGCACACCAGCCTTGGCTTGGACGAGGTAGTGTCTCGGGTGAATCTCGTAAGTCATCGATAAATGGGCCAGTGCCTTGTCTTCGAAGTCGTACTACTGTCTTGTGCAAATCTCGTATATCATCATTAAACGCACACCTGCCTCGGCTTGGACGAGGTAGTGTCTCGGGTGAATCTCGTAAGTCTTCGCTAAATGTACCCGTGCCTTGTCTTCGAAGTCGTACTACTGTCTTGTGCAAATCTCGTATGTCATCACTAAACGCACACCTGGCTTGGCTTGGACGAGGTAGTGTCTCGGATGAATCTCGTAAGTCATCGCTAAATGTACATGTGCCTTGTCTTCGAAGTCGTACTACTGTCTTGTGCAAATCTCGTATGTCATCACTAAACGCACACCTGCCTTTTCTTGGAAGAGGTAGTGTCTCGGGTGAATCTCGTAGGTCATCGCTAAATGTACATGTGCCTTGTCTTCGAAGTCGTACTACTGTCTTGTGCTAATATCGTATGTCATCACTAAACGCACAATTGTCTTGGCTTGGACGAGGTAGTGTCTCGGGTAAATCTCGTATGTCATCGAAAAATGGGCCAGTGCCTTGTCTTCGAAGTCGTACTACTGTCTTGTGCAAATCTCGTATGTCATCACTAAACGCACTCCTGCCTTGGCTTGGACGAGGTAGTGTCTCGGGTGAATCTCGTAAGTCATCGATAAATGGGCCAGTGCCTTGTCTTCGAAGTCGTACTACTGTCTTGTGCAAATCTCGTATGTCATCATTAAACGCACACCTGCCTCGGCTTGAACGACGTAGTGCCTCGGGTGAATCTCGTAAGTCTTCGCTAAATGTACCCGTGCCTTGTCTTCGAAATGGTACTACTGTCTTATGCAAATCTCGTATATCATCACTAAACGCACTCCTGCCTTGGCTTGGACGAGGTAGTGTCTCGGGTGAATCTCGTAAGTCATCGCTAAATGTACCCGTGCCTTGTCTTCGAAATGGTACTACTGTCTTGTGCAAATCTCGTATATCATCACTAAACGCACTCCTGCCTTGGCTTGGACGAGGTAGTGTCTCGGGTGAATCTCGTAAGTCATCGCTAAATGTACCCGTGCCTTGTCTTCGAAATGGTACTACTGTCTTGTGCAAATCTCGTATATCATCACTAAACGCACTCCTGCCTTGGCTTGGACGAGGTAGTGTCTCGGGTGAATCTCGTAAGTCATCGCTAAATGTACCCGTGCCTTGTCTTCGAAATGGTACTACTGTCTTGTGCAAATCTCGTATATCATCACTAAACGCACTCCTGCCAAGGCTTGGACGACGTAGTGCCTCGGGTGAATCTCGTAAGTCTTCGCTAAATGTACCCGTGCCTTGTCTTCGAAATGGTACTACTGTCTTGTGAAAATCTCGTATGTCATCACTAAACGCACTCCTGCCTTGGCTTGGACGACGTAGTGTCTCGGGTGAATCTCGTAAGTCTTCGCTAAATGTACCCGTGCCTTGTCTTCGAAATGGTACTACTGTCTTGTGCAAATCTCGTATATCATCACTAAACGCACTCCTGCCAAGGCTTGGACGACGTAGTGCCTCGGGTGAATCTCGTAAGTCTTCGCTAAATGTACCCGTGCCTTGTCTTCGAAATGGTACTACTGTCTTGTGAAAATCTCGTATGTCATCACTAAACGCACTCCTGCCTTGGCTTGGACGACGTAGTGTCTCGGGTGAATCTCGTAAGTCTTCGCTAAATGTACCCGTGCCTTGTCTTCGAAATGGTACTACTGTCTTGTGCAAATCTCGTATATCATCACTAAACGCACTCCTGCCAAGGCTTGGACGACGTAGTGCCTCGGGTGAATCTCGTAAGTCTTCGCTAAATGTACCCGTGCCTTGTCTTCGAAATGGTACTACTGTCTTGTGCAAATCTCGTATGTCATCACTAAACGCACACCTGCCTTGGCTTGGACGAGGTAGTGTCTCGGGTGAATCTCGTAAGTCATCGAAAAATGGGTTAGTGCCTTGTCTTCGAAGTCGTACTACTGTCTTGTGCAAATATCGTATGTCATCACTAAACGCACACCTGCCTCGGCTTGGAAGAGGTAGTGTCTCGGGTGAATCTCGTAAGTCATCGAAAAATGGGTTAGTGCCTTGTCTTCGAAGTCGTACTACTGTCTTGTGCTAATATCGTATGTCATCACTAAACGCACAATTGTCTTGGCTTGGACGAGGTAGTGTCTCGGGTAAATCTCGTATGTCATCGAAAAATGGGCCAGTGCCTTGTCTTCGAAGTCGTACTACTGTCTTGTGCAAATCTCGTATATCATCATTAAACGCACACCTGCCTCGGCTTGGACGAGGTAGTGTCTCGGGTGAATCTCGTAAGTCTTCGCTAAATATACCCGTGCTTTGTCTTCGAAATGGTACTACTGTCTTGTGCAAATCTCGTATGTCATCACTAAACGCACTCCTGCCTTGGCTTGGACGAGGTAGTGTCTCGGGTGAATCTCGTAAGTCATCGCTCAATGCACCCGTGCCTTGTCTTCGAAGTCGTACTACTGTCTTGTGCAAATCTCGTATGTCATCACTAAACGCACACCTGCCTTGGCTTGGAAGAGGTAGTGTCTCGGGTGAATCTCGTAGATCATCGCTAAATGTACCCGTGCCTTGTCTTCCAAGTGGTACTACTGTCTTGTGCAAATCTCATATGTCATCACTAAACGCACACCTGCCTTGGCTTGGAAGAGGTAGTGTCTCGGGTGAATCTCGTAAGTCATCGATAAATGGGCCAGTGCCTTGTCTTCGAAGTCGTACTACTGTCTTGTGCAAATCTCGTATATCATCATTAAACGCACACCTGCCTCGGCTTGGACGAGGTAGTGTCTCGGGTGAATCTCGTAAGTCTTCGCTAAATGTACATGTGCCTTGTCTTCGAAGTCGTACTACTGTCTTGTGCAAATCTCGTATGTCATCACTAAACGCACACCTGCCTTGGCTTGGAAGAGGTAGTGTCTCGGGTGAATCTCGTAGGTCATCGCTAAATGTACATGTGCCTTGTCTTCGAAGTCGTACTACTGTCTTGTGCAAATATCGTATGTCATCACTAAACGCACACCTGCCTTGGCTTGGACGAGGTAGTGTCTCGGGTAAATCTCGTAAGTCATCGAAAAATGGACCACTGCCTTGTCTTCGAAGTCGTACTACTGTCTTGTGCAAATCTCGTATATCATCATTAAACGCACACCTGCCTCGGCTTGGACGAGGTAGTGTCTCGGGTGAATCTCGTAAGTCTTCGCTAAATATACACGTGCTTTGTCTTCGAAATGGTACTACTGTCTTGTGCAAATCTCGTTTGTCATCACTAAACGCACTCCTGCCTTGGCTTGGACGAGGTAGTGTCTCGGGTGAATCTCGTAAGTCATCGCTAAATGTACATGTGCCTTGTCTTCGAAGTCGTACTACTGTCTTGTGCAAATCTCGTATGTCATCACTAAACGCACACCAGCCTTGGCTTGGACGAGGTAGTGTCTCGGGTGAATCTCGTAAGTCATCGATAAATGGGCCAGTGCCTTGTCTTCGAAGTCGTACTACTGTCTTGTGCAAATCTCGTATATCATCATTAAACGCACACCTGCCTCGGCTTGGACGAGGTAGTGTCTCGGGTGAATCTCGTAAGTCTTCGCTAAATGTACCCGTGCCTTGTCTTCGAAGTCGTACTACTGTCTTGTGCAAATCTCGTATGTCATCACTAAACGCACTCCTGCCTTGGCTTGGACGAGGTAGTGTCTCGGGTGAATCTCGTAAGTCATCGATAAATGCACCCGTGCCTTGTCTTCCAAGTGGTACTACTGTCTTGTGCAAATCTCTTATGTCATCACTAAACGCACCCCTTCCTTGGCTTGGACGAGGTAGTGTCTCGGGTGAATCTAGTAAGTCATCGATAAATGCACCCGTGCCTTGTCTTCGAAGTGGTACTACTGTCTTGTGCAAATCTCTTATGTCACCACTAAACGCACACCTGCCTTGGCTTGGAAGAGGTAGTGTCTCGGGTGAATCTCGTAAGTCATCGATAAATGCACCCGTGCCTTGTCTTCCAAGTGGTACTACTGTCTTGTGCAAATCTCGTATGTCATCACTAAACGCACACTTGCCTTGGCTTGGAAGAGGTAGTGTCTCGGGTGAATCTCTTAGGTCATCGCTAAATGTACCAGTGCCTTGTCTTCGAAGTCGTACTACTGTCTTGTGCAAATCTCGTATGTCATCACTAAACGAACACCAGCCTTGGCTTGGACGAGGTAGTGTCTCGGGTGAATCTCGTAAGTCATCGCTCAATGCACCCGTGCCTTGTCTTCGAAGTCGTACTACTGTCTTGTGCAAATCTCGTATATCATCATTAAACGCACACCTGCCTCGGCTTGGACGAGGTAGTGTCTCGGGTGAATCTCGTAAGTCTTCGCTAAATGTACCCGTGCCTTGTCTTCGAAGTCGTACTACTGTCTTGTGCAAATCTCGTATGTCATCACTAAACGCACACCTGGCTTGGCTTGGACGAGGTAGTGTCTCGGGTGAATCTCGTAAGTCATCGCTAATTGTACATGTGCCTTGTCTTCGAAGTCGTACTACTGTCTTGTGCAAATCTCGTATGTCATCACTAAACGCACACCTGCCTTTTCTTGGAAGAGGTAGTGTCTCGGGTGAATCTCGTAGGTCATCGCTAAATGTACATGTGCCTTGTCTTCGAAGTCGTACTACTGTCTTGTGCTAATATCGTATGTCATCACTAAACGCACAATTGTCTTGGCTTGGACGAGGTAGTGTCTCGGGTAAATCTCGTATGTCATCGAAAAATGGGCCAGTGCCTTGTCTTCGAAGTCGTACTACTGTCTTGTGCAAATCTCGTATGTCATCACTAAACGCACACCTGCCTTGGCTTGGAAGAGGTAGTGTCTCGGGTGAATCTCGTAGATCATCGCTAAATGTACCCGTGCCTTGTCTTCCAAGTGGTACTACTGTCTTGTGCAAATCTCATATGTCATCACTAAACGCACACCTGCCTTCGCTTGGAAGAGGTAGTGTCTCGGGTGAATCTCGTAAGTCATCGATAAATGCACCCGTGCCTTGTCTTCCAAGTGGTACTACTGTCTTGTGCAAATCTCGTATGTCATCACTAAACGCACACCTGCCTTGGCTTGGAAGAGGTAGTGTCTCGGGTGAATCTCGTAAGTCATCGATAAATGCACCCGTGCCTTGTCTTCGAAGTCGTACTACTGTCTTGTGCAAATCTCATATGTCATCACTAAACGCACACCTGGCTTGGCTTGGACGAGGTAGTGTCTCGGGTGAATCTCGTAAGTCATCGCTAATTGTACATGTGCCTTGTCTTCGAAGTCGTACTACTGTCTTGTGCAAATCTCGTATGTCATCACTAAACGCACACCTGCCTTTTCTTGGAAGAGGTAGTGTCTCGGGTGAATCTCGTAGGTCATCGCTAAATGTACATGTGCCTTGTCTTCGAAGTCGTACTACTGTCTTGTGCTAATATCGTATGTCATCACTAAACGCACAATTGTCTTGGCTTGGACGAGGTAGTGTCTCGGGTAAATCTCGTATGTCATCGAAAAATGGGCCAGTGCCTTGTCTTCGAAGTCGTACTACTGTCTTGTGCAAATCTCGTATGTCATCACTAAACGCACACCTGCCTTGGCTTGGAAGAGGTAGTGTCTCGGGTGAATCTCGTAGATCATCGCTAAATGTACCCGTGCCTTGTCTTCCAAGTGTTACTACTGTCTTGTGCAAATCTCATATGTCATCACTAAACGCACACCTGCCTTGGCTTGGAAGAGGTAGTGTCTCGGGTGAATCTCGTAAGTCATCGATAAATGCACCCGTGCCTTGTCTTCCAAGTGGTACTACTGTCTTGTGCAAATCTCGTATGTCATCTCTAAACGCACACCTGCCTTGGCTTGGAAGAGGTAGTGTCTCGGGTGAATCTCGTAAGTCATCGATAAATGCACCCGTGCCTTGTCTTCGAAGTCGTACTACTGTCTTGTGCAAATCTCGTATGTCATCACTAAACGCACACCTGCCTTGGCTTGGAAGAGGTAGTGTCTCGGGTGAATCTCGTAGATCATCGCTAAATGTACCCATGCCTTGTCTTATGGAATTCATCTTAATGAAGTATAAATCACACACACAACAACGCACACTTGCATACAACACACCATGGCATGAAACAGAATACATCAACATACAGTAGCATAAGACACAATAATTTGCCATTTGAAATATCATAAATTGTCTGTGTCATGTGACATATTTTTGTCTTAAGAAACCAAAGACGAGCTACAAAACATGCATGATGTGGGTGTGTGCGTGTTTGGGTTAATCTTCGTATGGATACATAGATTGGTAAATACATGAACGGATGGATAGATATATAGATATGTAATCAGACAGACAGACAGACAGACAGATAGATAGATAGATAGAGAGAGAGAGAGAGAGAGAGACATGCAGATAGATAAAAGAGATAGATTTTATAGGTAGAGAAACCGAAATATCTAAAGCCGGCCTGATAATCTTTTATCTAAGACATTGCGTGCTTTTATAGTCCTACTATTCTGTGGCCTGAGTGAACAAGCGTCTGTGATCAAATGTTGTATGACTAAGGATCGAATTTCCCTACATCCTCGAAGCTAATTCTAAAAATACCTAAACCCCATATCTAATGAGTATTTGTATTCATATCATATTTACAATATAGTTAACTTCTTTCTCTAACTAACGAAATTAAAATTTTTAAACCAAGAATGTATTCCACACATACTCAAGTAATTAGGATAGACTTTTGTAGTAGTCAAAAAACTATTATATCATATGAAAAAAGTAAGGATTAAAGTAGTCCTAATACGCGCCATGTGGGACGCTTGGCGGGAGAGACAGTATAGCTCCTACTCATACATGCGATGCATCACGCCCTACACGCAGGGACCGTTACCTTTACACGTCTATCATAAAAATAATGGACTTTCAGCTTCATAAATGTACATAATCCACATCTTACAAGGTAAGAAATTACTTTTCTTTTACATCAAGCATAGAAACACAACCGAACTTTCGAAATTTTTTGTCCCAATTATACGGCGCGCACACACACACAACAATAACGACCTGTCTCTCATGATATCCATGAAACAAACCATGAGTCCAAAACGCGGTAATCGCATACAAAAGAACACGTCACGTTTTACGACCAAATCAACATCACCACCTTCCAGTATCAAGCGCTTTGCCACCGCGACTGGTTGCAGATTGCTACCTTGAGGCCTATTACAACACATTCACGAAATAAGTAATTCACAAAATGCCATATTTTCTCGCTACTTATCTAAACACGTACGCCACATGCGGGGCCCAGATCTAAATAAAGTTTTGCTTCCTAAGGCTTGACGGAAATGTTGCCCTCCGTCAGGCACCTTCCATGATTCAAACGACCGAGGAACCTAACGACTATCTCTCGCTCGTAATTCATTCACCGTAAACAACACGTGATTCGCAGCTCTCTTAACAAAATTCCGACATCGGCCAAGTTCCTAATAGCTCTACAGAATAACACGTACGCGATTACGCACCAGTAATGGAACAAAACGTATCTCACATTACGTCGAGCTGCCATATTCGACCGGTTCCAGTACCAATAAGAAAACTTTGAGCAGATGCAAGGATAATATTAATATCAATCTTACGCGACTATTATCGGAAGTCACGCATTTCATTCTTCATGAGGCCTCTTGTGAGCATGGGAACGAGGATGCCATTTCCATGAATTTAGTTATCATTCACTTCAGCTGATAAGGTTATTACCTACGAATAAATACACCGAACGCGGACAAGTGACAATGCGTCTTCAACTTGAGCTTCGTTGCTTCGTCGAGGACTAACAAACACGTCATTGTTTCACGTGCCTTACCTCACGAAACATTACAACCAATTTTCAGTAGGGTCCCAACCAGAACATGTGGACCTAACAGACACAAAGTACTTGAGATAAAAGTAATTATTTTCTAATCTGCCCCCAGATACGAGGCGCGTCCACAAAGTAAGTTTCCCACTCGTCCCACAGCTAGCAAACCTTATATGCGCGAAGCGACTGTGCGTACATGATAGAGCAATGACGTAGCATGGCGCATGCACTAACGGTACTTCCCGCGTTCTCACAGTAGCATCGTTGCAGCTGTTGAAGATGGAGGTTGTTATTCCAGCTCCCGCCGACTGTGAAGTGCGGTCAGTGATAAAGTTTTTGAATGCACAGAGCATAGCGCCGATCGAAATTCATCGTCAGCTGTGCCGGGTCTATGGGCCTAACGTCATGAGCAAGCAGATGGTGCGTCGCTGGTGCAGACAATTTTCAGCAGGTCGACAAAGTGTGCATGATGAGAAGCGCAGTGGGAGGCCATCCATCATTACAGACGACCTTGTGGAGCTTGTGCGGGAACGCATTATGTATAATCGTCGCTTCACAATTACGGAACTCAGCAGTCATTTCCCGCAGATTTCCCGCTCCTTGTTGCACGAAATTGTCAGGTGGGTGCCGAAGCAACTGACACCAGAACACAAAACAAAGCGCATGGAGTCAGCATTGACATTTCTGCAGCGGTACCATGATGACGGCGACGAGTTTCTGGACCGGATCATCACAGGTGATGAAACGTGGATTGCACACATTACCCCAGAAACCAAGCAGCAGTCAATGCATTGGCGTCACAGTGGATCTCCCTGTAAGACGAAATTCAAGCAGACGTTGTCGGCGCGGAAAGTGATGTGCACGGTGTTCTGGGACAGACGGGGCGTTCTCCACGTCGACTTCCTGACCAGAGGTGAGACGGTGAATGCTGAGCGTTACTGCGAAACACTGCAGAAATTGCGACGGGCCATTCAGAACAAGCGGCGCGGGATGCTTAGTGCCGGTATTGTCTTCCTGCACGATAACGCTAGGCCGCACACGGCTCGACGGACAGCAAGTCTCCTGCAGGAGTTCAGCTGGGAGGTGTTTAATCATTCACCCTACAGCCCGGACCTCACTTCCAGTGATTTCCATCTTTTCCTACACCTCAAGAAATTCCTGTCCGGTCAGCGTCTTCAGAATGACAGAGAGGCGGAGATGGTTGTTACACAGTGGTTCCAATCCCAGGCGGCAGACTTCTACGACACAGGTATTCAAAAGTTGGTCCCACGGTATGACAAATGTCTCAATTCCGGTGGCGAATATGTTGAAAAATAGCTGGACACTTGCTGTATCTGTTGCAATAAATATTTCCATGAAATTGTGTTTTGTTTCTGTAAACGGCCCCAGGGAAACTTACTTTGAGGACGCGCCTAGTATTATTAGCACGAGCAAAACAATCCTGATGACAAGAACATACGACCGTGGAAAATGCATACAACATATTTCTCAAAAATATTTAATTCACCTTGAAAATCAAACTGACAATGTTGAATTAAAATTTATGTCCTATATCATGATGACGATCGTCTTGATTTTGTAAAAGCAGTGACTAAGAAAGCTCGGTGTTTTAAAAAACGACAACTGACGTTCATGTTCCTGAAAACGCAGACAATTCGTTCATTGTCTGAGCGCCTGGCACCTGAACAGAATCACGTACGCTTAAGATCCAAAACTCATTCACGGAATGGGTTGTATTCATTTGACATCCCAAACACTTTAACGTATAACATTTCTTCTAGATTTCAGTTACGAAGAAAACATTTTCTACCGAATTCGATACGTTCCTTTAAAAGTCTGCGTTATTATCCGGGCCCTACCAAGACAGAAATGAACACATTTCACTTCTTTCCGTGCTATTATTGAACTTGCATTATGATCTAAACATAATTATCCCCAAGCTCTATTCGACTAAAAATTTCTATGCATCTGTCATCTCACATGTGCGTCATCGACACCCTGACCTACCTCTCCTCTCCCTGATGCTGACAGTACAAAGTGCGAAGATACAACTCATTAACCATTGTCTTCAAATTACTGTCCTTACCGTGCTTATTAATAGAAATTAACTCGTGGTCGCTCTGTTAATAAAATCCGGTTCATCACCTTCACAGCCCAAGTTCGATTCTACGAATTAATATCGATTCCATTTTTTTCTACAGCGATTTTCTTTCAACGACAGTCGTCCTCGGGGGACCTGTTTACCGACGTCCACATCACGACGAAAACTGAGCACGCAGAAACAGAACATTTTTACATCGCCAGATACTTACGTTTGTAAATAGTCACAAATTCGAGAGTTCTACAATATCCCTGAATGTTAAAAATTACGTCTGTCTGTAACCCACTTAGTACGATGTAAGCCACTAACGATGACGCGTGACACATTCCCCCACGCGACCTGTATTGACTGCGATTCTACAAACGCGACGCATAAAGCCGTGTCTTGCACGACGTAAACCGAGTGTTTTCGGCGTCGAGTTCAACATACCTTATTAGTATCTGACACGATTCCCATAATTGTCCTCCTTCACTACATACTTGTCAAAAATTTTAAATTAAACTATAATATAGACATAAATCTACAAATTATGTCTACCGATGTTCATTCCCGTGTTCACAGCAGCTGTTCACATCCAATTTGATGTCTTCCCTTCTGGTTTTCAGACCCAAAATCCGTATTCACTTGTAATTTCTAAGATACACACAACGTTCTCAACCAATCTAGTCATCCCCGATTTTTACCACGATTAATATTTTATTTCTGGACAATCTGCAAGTCCGCGGTTCAACTACCGACAGCGGCAGAGATTCCTATCCCTTCACAATCAAGTTCGGTCCAATTCAATAATATATACCGTGAATTTTTCCTTCGGGAACGTAATGCTGTCCACGTATCTCTGTTAAAGATGCACGTACCTAAACCTTCAATAACCCATATGCCTTCATGCCGTAGTACGTAATTAAACACAGGCGCAACTTATCTTTAAAAATAAATTAGTCTAGCCCGTGTAAGTAATAAGATGATGAGAATGAACAAGAAGATGAAGATTTGTAATTCGTTTTCCTTCAAGGATGGAAATAAGGACTTCATTAGATAAAATCTCTCAACTACGGGAAATTGGCAAAAACTAAGCTACAAACTACTACTACTACTACTATTTCTACTGCAACATTGAAGAGATAAATTTCACCCACCAGCGATGAACTGGAGGTTTCTTAGATGACGTCGTCGCTGGACATGGCAATCGTCCGTTGTTTCTCGTGTCGTCTGCTACAAGTTCACTCACGTTTCAGAGCCATTCACAAAGCAATGAACAATTTGAGTTGACTTCTTTTTTTTTGGGGGGGGGGGGGGGCTCTCTATGACTTCTGTATTATTTGATTTATAATATGAGCGACATTCTTTGAAAATGACTTGGTTCCTACTTTATTTGTGAGTCACTCATTCTTGACAATGCGAGCTTTCATAAGTCTGAAAGAACAAGGGAATTAACAGAAAGTGTCGGATGCAAAGTTTTATTTTTGCTACCATATTAACTAGATTTAAATCCAATTGAGAACTTTCGGCTATCATCAATGCACACTTTAATTTGCTAGTACGCTAATATATAATAATTATAATGTAACAAGTCATGGAAATTTTAGCTGCTTTTAAAATCTGATCTCATTGCAAGTCAACTCAAGTGCAAAAATTTAAAGACGAAATAGTGACATATGTCGTTCTTCTACCTATTATAAAGGGAGATGGAAACAAAGGTATACAAGCAAGTGTTACAGTTTTCGTTGTTTCTACAATCGGAAAAAATAAAAGTACAAGTAAATTATTTATTTATTTATTAAATAACATCTTGAACATACAACAACCTGAAAACTTCATTTAAAATGTCACTCAATGTCAAAAAGCCTGTATTATTTTATTCACACGTTATCTGCATGTGATTTCGTTGTCTCGTCCCTAATTTCAGTGTGAATCTCTCATCAATCCACATTTTAATGTCCAAGTACTGATACCTACGATACTATAAAATTGCAATCATTTCTCAATCACTTTCATTGAATGAACTTTGTCTACGTCAGAGGTGGTCAAATTTGGACTGTACGTCTGTCCTGCCATATGACTGTAATCTAAGGGCAAAGCTATGTAAATAAATAACGATAATGTAGTTTTCAGCCCCATGAAATTTTAAAAATTGAAAATCTTCCCCGCTTTATAGTTTGTGTTAGCAGACGCTTAAGTCACCTCAAAATTACTTAACTTTAAAAGCTAGCCGTTACTCAGATTATTAAAACAGAAAATCCCCACTTTTTAAAACCCGGAAATCTTCTACGTGGATTTCCAAAGCCTACCACTGCAACTTAACGCAAAACAGATAAATATGGTCTATTTATTCCTCGTCATTTCTAATATTTTCGGCAAACTGTGTCTTTGCTGGATTCCGCTGATATTCCGTTGCAGACCAGCGGCTGGACTGCAGGGTTGATGATGTTGTTAGTGGTTAAGAATGCATGCAGCTACAACTCTACACTAACCCGTCTATCCTCTGAGGGTAGGAAGAAGGCGAAAAAGAAGAAAAGAAACGAGAAAAAGAGTAAACAGAAAGAATCTGAATTCATTTTGCTCAAGGAATGGAAACAAGCAAAACATTAATTGGAAACTCACAATTAAGGAACACTGGAAAGAGTTTAACCCCTGCACCCCAGACGTTAGTCATGTGTTAATTTAAAAGAAAACTTATTCGTTTCACTCACCAGCAACGACGGTAGAAACGAAATATTCCGGATACAGACGTAAAGTTGTCAATAAAACACGACGAGAGTGCGGCGTCCGGGTGGAAGCGACTGCGGAACTCCGGGTTCCCCGGAGCGTGTAGACGCGACAGGACACAACCTCACGGGTAAAAATGCGATCAAGATCATCCTCAGAGTTTCGGAACCACGTGAAAAGCTAAAATCCGACGCCGATGCCTTTCCCCTGAAACCAGACAATGTCCCATATAATGACAAGAATTTATATGTAGGGTCTGAAGCTTCATCAGTGGGCATTATTTCATATTAATGGAATATGGAGTCCTTAGTTCTGTGCTCCGGCAACATTTTCGGCGTCTCGTGATGTATGGTGTAACAGACTTCACGATGTAGGCGGCCATTATCCTCATCGCCGCGAAAACCTTAATTAAAGCTTGAACGAATGTCAAACCGTCACGCTGGCCTTGTAATCCTGGGGTCTCGGGTTCGATTCCCGGCGGTGCCCGACTTTATAACTTGTGTTGGGCAAGGCCGTGGTCTAGGCAACACGGAGTTTTCCTCCGGGGGCTTCCCCGGTTTCTCCGTGGCATCCCAACAATTACTCCATTCACACACAGAAGAAGGCAATGGCAAACCACTTCTGGATCATCTGCCAAGAACGTATATGAACAGGTCCCAGTCCGAGAAAAGGATGGAAGGATCCTGTTCATATGGACCTGTCGTCAGACAGAACACTAAATAAATAAATAAATAAAAATATCGAATGTCAAGTGGTTGTTACTGCTGACCTAGAAGTAGACAAAGCATCTCCTTGTTTCAGACCATTTTGAATTGAAAATGAGTCAGACCAATGTTTCATAAATTTAACATTTTCAATGGCTACACAGAAAGTGCTGAAAATATACTCTACTATATTTCTAACGATGACAAAATAAATCAACTTTCTAAATGATTTCAAAAGAGTAGAGCGCTCTAAAGTATGTTTCACACATTACACAGCCTATATTTACGAGCACTGAAATTGAACTGATGGGCAGTATCGGAAGGTAATTGAAAATAGTAGTCCAGTATATTTACCACGAGTCTCGAATTCAGTTCTGCCACATCATATCCTGTTGGATGATGTAAGTAGCATCTGGAAGTACCTGGCGGTACATGACGGCTGCAGGATACAAGCATACCACATAACACCATATTCTGGAAAACAAGTCACTGGTTTAAAATTCATGTTCAACGCAGGTTCATCGTAGAACAATACTTTGTTTTGATGGCTGCCACTTCTGAAATGCCTCGATCAAGCGAAGGATGTTCAAAATGTTTCTCCATATTTCGTTAAAAAAGATTTTCATACAAACAACAGCCCCACACTTTAGGAACCTCTGCTCTATACAGCACTACACATTCTAGCAGCTCGAATTCCATCACCACGTGAACGACGCCTACTCAGTCGCGTCCCTGGCAGACGTCTAATCCAAATCAGTGCGGACTTCTACGTACTCCATACGCAATATTCGGTCCACCTAACACCAAATTCTGAAGGTCCACAGCATTTCCTTTCGAAATTCATTCACGAGAAATGAAGTAAGGACGCGGGCTACGTTCCTCTGCTTCAGAATTTGGACCAGTCAGTTTTTGTAAACTCTGTAATAAAATTTCTGTTTTCATACACGAAGAGAAAGGCTTCGACCAGTTAAACGACTGTCAGCTACACGATCACTACCGTATATGTTTACAACAAGAGAGACGGAAGAAATTGATCTGATGCTACAAGTTCGCGTGTCTATCACCGGACACGTAACGTCTCTGCGTTTGTCAGCAATTTCTCATTTTCTAATCTTTCTCTTCAACACTTCTCAAATGATCTGTAACTTTTTCCTTTCTGTTTCCAACTCACGAAAGAACTCGATTCCTTACCGTATGTAGGGGTTTCAAACATTCTTTCATTTTGACGATATCGGTACCTTCGTGAAATCCCATTCCTCTCACATCCACGCAGACCACGTTTTACTCAGACACTACATCGCCGTCGAGACATACTAATTTTTAATTTCCCACAGAACACTATCAAAGTCATTATAATTTTTAATCAACCTTGAAATAATATATCACCGTACTCAATGGTGCCTCATCATTTCAGACGTCTCGTGCCAGATGACGTCACACATCAGCGTCCAGGAGCGAGACGTGGATCCCAGCATCCTGTAGAAAAATCTTGCTTCCGCCTGCAAAGCTCGATTCATGTTCAGAGGGTTCACGACGGCGATGACGAATAATGATGACATCATAATCACCGTGACAGGCGAATGTGAAGAGGCCGCACCAATCACCTCAAAGCAGACATAATGACAAGAATTTATAATTACGTCGCTTCTGTATGTACGGTCTGAAACTCGATCAGTGGGCATTATCTGATAATTTCTCATTGTACTCGCCGGAGTCCTTAGTTCGCAACATAATTTTCAGCTTGTCGTGTTGCATGGCGTAAGCGACCTCACGATGTAAGCTGCCATTATCCTCAACGCTGCGAAAAAACCTCAAGTCTTGAACGAGTGTGACGTGGTTGTTACCACTGACCTAGAAGGAGACGGAATTCTCTACTTAATCTGCGTGGGCAGTATCACAGAACAATCAAAATATGAAATAGAATAATATCTCAGCGTACTCACTGGAGTCTGCAGCTCACAGCCATGCCTTTGTTTCGGGCATCTCGTGTTGTATGACGTAAGCAGCGCCAGGATGCAATGGCCGCGGCTCCACGAGTTCCCTGGCTCCTCTGGACTCAACGGACAAGAGGTCGCCTTCAGGAGGTTGGCATTTGACGTGCACGGCCAACCCTTGATGTGCGTTCAAAACCCACACGAATGTCGAGAGGTTGTACAAACTGCCTGAAACAAACAAGAAAGCCAGTCTGCAGTGGGACGACCTTCAAATGCCTTCAAATTCTAATAGAAACCAATGCAATGGAAAACAATATCTCAGAATACTTAGTTCAGTGTTGCAACGTCATTTCAGGCATCTCGTCTTCTCTGACGTAGGCCAAGTCACGTTGTATCGGTAACAGCACGCAATATAAGTTTTTTTTTTCTCTCAACGTACTTTCAGAACTCTCTACTTCAGAGGACGGAAAATTTCATGCTACTCGCCTTGTATGACTTAAGCGGGTTCGCGTTGTACAAGACGTAGCACCCACACGAGGATGAGATCACGACGTACTTGCCCCTGTCGGCTCTGGCAATGTATACTTTCGCATGTGCGTCTCACAGTCCTAGAGAAAAATATATGCACGATCTTTTACCACCCCACTCCACTCCATGGAAAAGCGACGTAAGGCACCTATAAAATCGCCAGACAGAAATGCGACCAGGTTAAATCTGTATTGAATTGAATTGAATTATAATCTTCGATGATAAGGTCAAATCCAGGAATCAATCTTAATCAATATTACAATTTTCATCGATTTGTGCTTACATTACACATTAAGTGAATAGCAAAACAGGTGGAAATCCACACAATAACAATTTATTATTTTCGCTTCAGATTCCAAGATTAAATTTTCAATGGTACAAGGGTGTAAGTCGAATAAAATCTAACTCAACGATTTTTGTAATTTCTAGAGAAAATCGGTTAGTATTTTCACTATCACGAAATCGCCTGCATTCTTTAGAGCCTCGTACTACCACCACGAAAGCTTCAACAGCTCTTTGGCTGTCGAATAGATCGAGAATTCAATCAAACACAAGCTGAGACGTAATATCAAAATGGCCGACTGAAGCCCCAACTTACGTAAAGACTGCATACATACGCGCTGTACCGGAGCAGGAGACAGACAACCGGAAAAAACCCTCAACTTGTCCGTAGGAAACAGGTTTCGCGGAGCACGCTGGGAAAGCCAAGATGAAAAACTCATCCAACGCGTGTCGGCAGAGATAACTAAGGGGCAGATAAAATTATACGTCCAGTAATAAAACACTAAAAGCGAAAATACTACCAGCAGCGAAAACTCAATCATTTCATCGAATGAAACCAAATCGCGGGACCGAGGGTCCTGTAAATGATCGTAGAGAATAAAACAAAGCTTAAAAACATAAAATAAACGGCAGCGTCCTCTATGCGGGAACATAGGGACCCACCAAAAGCGCCATCCCGCACAGAGGGCGCAAGTTATTATTTGCTTTATGAGGTTTGTTTTAATTTCCTATGACCACTTAGCGGCTGGGGTTGAGCCCCCCTGTCGGTATTATTCCATGCCAATTACTGCGCTTTCGCTGCTGGTACTATTTTCGAATTTTGAGTGCTCTCTTTATTATACCTAATCTTATTATGTTCCTGCAATATCCTGTAGACAAGATCTGTTGCCAGGTGGGTTAGTCGAAAGATTTGGACAACTTGCCTCACCTACAAGGTCCTGTTTTTCGTAGCGTGCAAGCGCAAAGCCAACGAGTTGGACTCGGGCGGTTCGTTGGAACCCGCCACCAGGTGCCCGGGCCGTGACTCTGCTCGCTCAAGAAACGGCCTGGGTCTCCACCCTTCGCGGGGAGGTTTTTTGTGGGCGGCCCTGGGGGTGGGCTGCCTTGGGGTGGGCGTCCCTTGGGGTGTGCGTCCCTTGGGGTGGGCGTCCCTTGGGGTGGGCGTCCCTTGGGGTGGGCGTCCCTTGGGGTGGGCGTCCCTTGGGGTGGGCGTCCCTTGGGGTGGGCGTCCCTTGGGGTGGGCGTCCCTTGGGGTGGGCGTCCCTTGGGGTGGGCGTCCCTTGGGGTGGGCGTCCCTTGGGGTGGGCGTCCCTTGGGGTGGGCGTCCCTTGGGGTGGGCGTCCCTTGGGGTGGGCGTCCCTTGGGGTGGGCGTCCCTTGGGGTGGGCGTCCCTTGGGGTGGGCGTCCCTTGGGGTGGGCGTCCCTTGGGGTGGGCGTCCCTTGGGGTGGGCGTCCCTTGGGGTGGGCGTCCCTTGGGGTGGGCGTCCCTTGGGGTGGGCGTCCCTTGGGGTGGGCGTCCCTTGGGGTGGGCGTCCCTTGGGGTGGGCGTCCCTTGGGGTGGGCGTCCCTTGGGGTGGGCGTCCCTTGGGGTGGGCGTCCCGTGACCGTTTTTGGGAATACTACGATGGGGTCATTGTGGTGGGAACATTTGGGAAATCTTTGATGGCATACTTGGATCATGGAGGGATGACTGGGTTAATCCTATGTGTGAGAATACTTCGGGCTGGGGATCATACGGGGATCCTTCTGGGGAATCCTGCGGGATCATGGTTAATATTATGTGGTGAATCCAGGGGAATATCCTGGGTCGGGGGTCCTGGGAGAACACTCGGTGGGGATACTGCTGGAATCCTGGGTTGGGATCATGAGGAATTCTGTTGGAAATCCTTGGTGGGAGAATCCTCGTTGGGAATCCTAGGATGGTCATGGCAAGTCCTCGTAAATTTGGGGAATCCTGGAGGGGTCATAGGGGATACTAGAGGTGATGGTCCTCGGGGATCCTGCTGTGGTCTTAGAGGGACACTGGGTGTGGACCTGGGGGTCATCAGGGAATCCTGGGGTCCTAGAGGGATGCTGTGGTTCCTGGGGATGGTGATGCTGGAGGGATACTGTGTGGGTCCTAGGGGTGGTTCCGTGGGGCGATCCTGGGTACGGGGATCATGGGGGTTGGCCCAAAGGGGATGTCCCTGGGGGAGGGGTGCGACTGGGGTGGAGGCTCTGGATAAGGATGTGCCACTGCAGTAAGGGGTGTGGCTGGCCTTGGGTATGCTGGCACTGGCTGTGGTGTTTCTCCCTGGGAAGGCTGGGCTTAGGGGGGTTCGTTGCAACCTGGAGTCAGGCGTCCGGGCCAATATCTGTTACCGGGTCCGAACCTCTTCTTGCACAGGGGAGGGGACTGCGCGCCCAAGGCCGGGTCGGCAACCCACTACCTCCATAGACTTCGCCACATAGGCATTATAACAGTCTTGAATGGAAGCTGCTATGTAGATATTATGATGGTCTAGAATTGAGGCCACTAATCAGGGTGAGTCAAAAGTATGTTTACAAACTTTGTGTGTGTGTGTTCCTGGATCAAACATAAGAAAAAATGTTCCTATGAACATGTGGTCGCAAATGCTTCCTTATCAAATACGTAATGGCCAAAATAAGTTTTGATGTTATGCCTTTATTGCCAAGTATAAGGACAGGGAAGTTTCTTTACAACAGATGCTCAAAGGTTGCTCCTCCATTCTCCACACATGCCCGAGCACGACGTGCACGAGACTGACGGATTCGTTCGTACACACCAGGGTTTCCTCAAATCATATGGCATGCATTCTGCACACGTCCCCATAGGTCGTCATCATTGTTTATGATTGATGCATAAACGACGGACTTCAAGTGACCCCACAGATAAAAATCCAATGGAGTCAGGTCCGGTGACCTCGGTGGCCATGCTACTGGGCCACCGCATAAAATCCATCACTGAGGGTACTGTTCTTTGTGATGATATCTGACGCGATGGGAGAAGTGTGCTGGGGCTCTGTCGTGCATAAACCACATTTGTCCTCTTGTATTCAGTGCTACATCCTCAAGGAGACGTGAAGGAAGCATGTGAGGACCAACAATCATGTCGCCAACAATTCCTGTCCAAAAGTTAACTGAAAATCTGCGCTGGAAGCTGGATTCACTTTAACATAAAATCATTCACTGAAACTTATTTTTGGCTATTATTTCGAAAATTAAACACTTGCGACCCCATCTTCAAACGAACATTTTTTCTTATTTTTGATCCTGGAACACGCACACAAAGTTTGTACTCACCCTGTATATCCATTAAATGGACCACGATACCGAACATTGTAGTCGAGTGGTGAGCATATTTGCAAAGTCCTCGGTTCATATATTGACCTGGAGACCGGCTATCCTGAGATCTTTCATGGATTTCCTCAGTCCCTCCAGGAAAATGCCGGGATGGTACCTTAAATTAGGATATGGCCACTTCGTTCCACGTCCTCTCCAATTTATTGTTTATTATCGTACTCTCATTTGATGCTATATAGTCTGAGTTACTGAAAAACAGCCATTAAATAAACGGTGAATAAATAAGTAAATACAGACCACAAACAAGACACTACAATTCTTCTGGGATCCATGCCACTATATAGCCAATTTAATGGTCTGAGACAGAGGTCTATTTGTAGCCAGTATAATGGTCAAGGATTGAGACCCAGAGAGAGTGATTGCTATGGTACAGGAAAAAGGCCCACACGTAGCATTGTTATGATCTGTGAAAGTGGTCCCTATAAAGGTTTTATAATGGTCTAAAATAGAGGTCCCTTCATAACTAATAAAATGGTCTAGCATCCAGGCCCTTAAAAAATAAAATAAAGTGCAAGTATTAGCATAAGTATTATTTTATTTCAAATTGATGTGTTCTCTTGTTTTTACCAGGCAGATAATTTAGTTATGCACCGTAAAACTGATAGAACCATACAAAATGTTTATGTATCCTTCAATTCATATATGTTCACTGAAATAAAATAAATATATCTATAGGAGACTACTTGACTGGTTTCATTTGCCATAAACCATCATTGAGGTAGTGGCAATTCTCTATTCCAATTCCCTTGTTGATTTTTGATCTGAAACAAAATATAGAAACTAATTGGAATATTATCAGAGAGCTATAAAGTTACTAAGCAGAAAAGTATCTTATGTCATCCTACTTTATAGCAATATCTGCAACAAATGCAGTTTATATTTCACATATGTATAACTTAAGTACTGAAAATATCATAAGCAGTAAATTCCTTGGTTCCAAAATGCTTTGTGCGGAAAAGGGGTTCAAACATAACAACGGCCGATAGGAAGAACAGACGAGTCGTCAGTACCTACTTACATATCATCTGTTGATAAGGCAGTCGTCCCAACTGCTAACGCATGTTGTTTTCCCTCTGCCATAACCGCCTGATAATCAACGTGAAGGAAATTTCAGTTTTCAGCCACATCCTAAGTACATGGCCCATGTATTCAGGTGCCCCCGTACACATGCGCAAATTCAAATGGACCTTGCTAATTTAATGTTACACTGACATTACCTTCTCCTACCAGACTCGGAATACACACACACAAAAAAGAGAGAGAGAGAGAGAGAGAGAGAGAGAGATAGAGATATTCATATGACATGCTAGGCTTCATTATAAACAAGAAGTTACATCAGTAAGTTAAACATAAACAAATGAAATTCAATTTTAATACAAAGAAACGCTGCTGTACCTTTCTGAGAATTTTGGCAGACATGAGAGCAGGCCTTTTTATACAGAATGATTCTAAAAGGACTTTACAACTTTGAAAGTGTGTTTTATTGGCCATGCCTTTTGTTTCTGAATGAAAAAAGAAAAATGCATGGAACAAGATTGGATTCGGTGATATCAACCTTCATAAAGCATTGAACGACATGAGAACTCTCAAACTCACATTGTTTCAACAATGCAACTAGTGATGTTTGGCAAGTCTCAAATTGACTTGTCAACTTGACGATCAGAAGATACAACTGCTTCCCTTATCGAAAATAGTACCGTACACCACTGCATATTTGTACGTGGACCTTCCTCTGGCATGAAGACCTCTATTTCTCAATAAATTATCCACCCAATTTCCAATAATTAATAATGAGTAATGTCCTTCAGGCGTTTTGGGAGTAAGTAAAGGATACA
The DNA here is from genome assembly GCF_977971745.1 of Zootermopsis nevadensis. Classification (NCBI taxonomy): domain Eukaryota; kingdom Metazoa; phylum Arthropoda; class Insecta; order Blattodea; family Termopsidae; genus Zootermopsis; species Zootermopsis nevadensis. The sequence continues at coordinate 23,137,338 of NW_028259154.1, read as the reverse complement.
ACAACAGTCCCTTTTGAAACAGGTGTCATCTTAGCTCCAGGTGATGTAAGACCTGGACACATGATGTTGGCACCACTGAGGACAAAACGAATGGCTCCTTTATCCACTTGTTCCCATGGTAAGAAGAACGGATCTGAAAATTGAAAACAGGACCTAAACATCTTTGAAAGCATTATATTTCGTTGAAAATAAAACTAATGATTTCAGATCCGCGACAGGATACTTATTGAAGATATCCGTCTTCTGGGTTGTTGCGCTGTGTAGTCTGGTCGATGTTAACCGACGTTTCAGAGGTCATACTGCCTCCGTGCCCTGATGACGGAGGCAGTATGACCTCTGAAACGTTGGTAAACATCGACCATACTACACAGCGCAACAACCCAGAAGACAGAAATCTTCATACTCATCGCCCTGATGACGGAGGCAGTATGACCTCTGAAACGTTGGTTAACATCGACCAGACTACACAGCGCAACAACCCAGAAGACGGATATCTTCATACTCACCGCTGTGAGAACCTCAAGTCTTACAGGATACTTATTGTCCGCGAGCCACGATAGTAGACGTGGCCCTATCAGCTGTTGCTTGTGTGGCAGGGGGAAAGTGGGTTCTGCGCATGCGCTGGTGATATATTCCTTACCTAAGAACATTGTGCTATCAGTCAGTCAGTACATTAGCTCACGACGTACAGCCTGTATAAGCTGCGGGTGTTTTTCAACTCTCTAGTAGCACAGAATTCTACCCCACCTCCCTCAAAGATGTCAAGTCTACTCTCGTGGCTCGCGGACAATACACATAATATGCTGACATAACTAAATGTTTCTTGAGCCAGTACACAATAAACAGAAGGTTATATTAGCAACTTTACAAAAATTATGTTGTCGGTAAAAAAAAAAGCATTCATTACAACATGTAAATTCAGTTATATCTGGTTAACCATCAGACGTATTTTCTTGATTTAACTAACAAATCTGGGGCCAGTGTAACTTCATACAACTGCAATTGCATATAACTTCACCATGTAATGAATATTTACATTTATGCAAGAGACGCAATGTAGGAATCCAGAGTCCTTCTCTGTGTCGGAAGAAAAGAAGTTCGCCGGCGCCATTCACCAAGATTTCGATGTGGTCATGACTGTAAAGATAAAAACCTGGTAAAACCTTACATTTATGTGCATCTTGCACCAATAACTTTAAATGAACATGTTAAGCTAAGAGTTATTTTAACTTGTCTTCTAAGACACATAGTTTAAGATATACAAAACAAAAATTTTACCAGTTCTGTTTTGCATGGGTTTGAAACATGATATCTTACTCTGAGAATGAAAAATAAATTACAAGTATCTGAAAATAAAGAAGAAGAGGAGGAAGATGAAACTGGCTCAAGAGAATTATGCATAGTGATATGTAAAGGACTAGTAAGGAAATGGTAATGGAATGTTTTAAAGTACCAGTACTATCCTGAAGGCATGAAGGGACTGAAGAAAACCATGAAATGGGACTGTTAAAGTGGTGCAAAACCTGGTGCATAAGTTTGACTTTGGCTTTTAGGTGTGAGATGTGTCAAATGCCGAGCACTAACCAATGTCTCAGCAGACGATGCAGTTACCATCTTCAAGGGAAATGTGTAGTGGGGCTAGTTCCAGAAGTCTTATATAGATCAGCCCATAGGCAGCAAGTTAGATTTGCTGCTGATGATTGGTGAAGCAGAGGAATGGGCCAATTAGCACCATAAAATCTAAGTTGCCTCCTGTGGACCATTCAATATAAGGCTTCCAAAACTCGTCCCACTATACATTCACCCAATTAGCCACAGTAACACAAACTCATTCAATGCATCCACCTATGTCACCTTTAAAACACCTGGTGAAGTGTGCAAATTGTGAAGCACAATATTATTCAGTTTTCTAGACTTCCTTTACTTCACATCTCCTTGCTCTGGCTTATTCTTGTCGGCATAATATAGTAAGAAAGTAACAGTTCCATAAAATATGACAAACGGTACCTACCACTTTACTATACGATATGTGTCCTTCTTCGGTAGGATACTGTCCACATAACTTTCCATATATGGATACTGTTCCAGAAGCTTTGTGCGAATTCCCTTCTGAACAGAAGACTTCAGCTGCTGTACCCCTGACACACTCTCCTTTTCTTCAAATCTATGAAGGAACCAAGTCACATGACACAAAACTTTCTTCACATAAAGAATGAAAGTTGAATAAAATGTGCAAAAAAGCATGCACATTTTATACAACTGAATTAGGACTGTTATCCCAATGCAAAAACATGAAAATGTATTAATGAGAATTATCAGTGTTCAAATCCATATAAATGTAATGAAAAATATTTTGGTTGGCAATTTTGACAAAAATGAACAGGTTATAAACATATACCAGAAATCACTGATGTAGAATATACAAAACACTACAAAAGAAATAGCCACAGACAATTTTGGCAAACAAATTCATCTAACAAGTGTTCCTTGTTACACAATGCACATACATTTATTTTTAACATGTTCTGCTTTCTTTTAATAATCAATGTAGCTGGTTCTTATACGCCATTTACGGGCACAACACAAACTGCAGAGGGGGTTAAAAAACAAAATGGTAATGGTCTATTTATCTTACCATTCTCCTCAAATTACTGAGGACAATTACAAAACACTTCACTCAGAACTGTTACTCTCCTACCTGAGACCTGAATGTTCCAAATGCAAGCACTTAGCCAGTCTTACTCTCCACTGCTATGAAATGGTTTTGATAATTTGCAGAGGGCATTAATAAATATAATCTTCATTCTTAGAGTATTACTTTTAATTTAATAAAAAACTAAAATGTTGGTTCATGTCACCATTACTATGTTTTCCTCAAATTCCACCACTTGCAAGACACTAAACTTCACTCCTACACAATGAAATTGCAGTGCTCTAACTAGATTATACTGTAGCTTCTCAATGTGTAACAAGAAAGACAATGAGAAAGGATGGCAATATACACCTTTATTTTTACTGTCAACATAACCGTAACTTATTTGTAAGTGTTCTTAATATACACACCATAATTTTGATCTGTTCGGTATCGCGTGGCTAATTTAGAATTGTAATATATAATTCATCATTTCAAAATACAAAAAATATAACTGGGTGCTACCTCAAAATGAACAAAACGTCCTAGAAGATAATTTACACCTGCCATACTATTCTGTCACTCAATCCTTTTTGCCCACTGATGGAAGTTACCAACAAATATAATGTTAAGTTCTTGCGACATTCATTACATTATACAGATTTATTTCGAAAACAAACAGTATGCATAATCTCATTTCACTAACTACACAATGTTGAGGTTAGTTTATAGACACTATTATTCACATACATGAATGGGAACTTCACTTACTTTTTAAACATGTCTAAACACTCAATTAATTTACAAACTAATCAGAATTATAGATCACAAGAGAGAATAATTCCTAAGTTCGTTTAAACAATTAACTTCTGCAAATAATTATAAAACTACAGAAAGCTTGACCACCATATTCCCACTTGGCAGTAGTGTTCATTTCGTCCGTTATTTTACCTTAACTTTGTTAGTTATGCTTTTCATCTGTGTTGCTCACCACAGTAAACCAGTGTTTGGGTTTGAACTCACCCACTTGCTCAGGTTTAATGGTTGGTGCGTTGGGTTGTATTTTGAATGTTATAGCTGTTGGTAAGTATTTATTCACGTAAATAAATTCTTTGTACAGATTTTTCATTTTTGTGTACTAGTGTGGGTTACATGATTTGTAGGTGGTATCAGACGCGGTGAATTTTTTTCACATTATTTTGCATAATCCACATGTCTGCAAGGTAGACCTAAGCAACTTTGGGATTAATATTTGCGATACTGTCCACATGCATTCATGAGGTTTACCGTGGATATCCAACTTAAAAGACGCGTTTTAATAATCTGTCCGTAACATATTTGCTACTTATGCATCAAAAATGTATTAATTAGGGTTTCAAAATTGTCATATGTTGGTTCTTGCTTTATTTGTGTTTATGAGTTGTATTTTTTTTTTTGTTACAGGAGGACTCTTTTAAGTTGGATACCCATAACACTGCAACATTTAGAGTAACCTTAAACATTACTTTGGAAAGATGAGTAATGTGGTCGAAGTTGCAATAACGTGTGAGGGTTCGGGACAGTTGTGGAATGCCTGTGTTTGGGATACACGTGTAGGAACGTCTTTGATGACATACAAGGGTGGTGGAGTGGCAGCACCACATTCATTATGCTTATTAGGAAAGGACTACTTGATGATAAGTGATCATACAAAGCCTGTGCTACATGCGTGGCAACTTAACGGCCAGCAGCCGGTTTCGGCAAAAGGCATGCGGTTTGTGTGTCCCGGACGTGTCACTTCCATGGCTGTTTCTCCTGATGGTTGTTACTGTGTGACTGCAGTAGCTGAAAAGCTTCATGTGTGGCAGGTAGCTTCAGGGCGCCACCTAGCTGTGACAGCACGTCACTTTCAGCCTGTTATTTGTGTTTGTTTTACTGATGATGGTTCACACTTTGTGTCAGGTGGAGAAGATGGACTTGTACTTGTGTGGTCACTAGCATATTTAATATCAAATGATGGTGGTGAGATTATTGCTGGACAACATGAGCCTCGCCATGTATTCTCAGACCATTCCCTTCCAGTGCAAGATTTGTATGTGGGACCGGGAGGCATGAGGGCACGCCTCATCTCTGTATCAATGGATAGAACCTGCAAACTTTATGACTTGGCTTCAGGAACTCTTCTTTTGTCCCTTGTCTTTGACTGTCTGTTGTCGGCAGTGACGATGGACGTTACCGAGATGGAAGTGTTTGTTGGCGGTAGTGACAGTAATATATACCAGTATGGGTTGCACTCCCCTCCACGTATGCAAGAATATCACCTTACAAAGGAAGAGAAGGCCAAAAAATTCTCAGGTCACACCAAGGCAGTGACATGTTTATCTGCATCTATTGATGGTGTTACATTACTGTCTGGATCACTGGACACTGAAGTGATGTTATGGCACATTCCTAGTAGGCAGTGCGTAAGGGTTATACATCACAAGGGACCTGTGACAAATGCTTTCTTTACTGTTGCACCTAAATGCATATTCTCTGAAGAAATTAAGCCTACGCTTGTCTTACATAGTTTTCAGAAGAGCTCAGATCTAAATGAGGGAACTGTGGCAATAAGTATCAGGATGACGCAGAGCAACTGGCATGCCATCGATGATGACGATGATAAGAAATCTGACCGCATTTCTGTAATCTCCAGTACTTCTGAAGTCACTGCTTTAAAGGAACAAATTGTTTCATTGAAAAAAGTAAATTCTGACTTGTATGGATTTGCAGTAAAAAAGCTTCTGCAACCATTTAGTGATATTCAGGTACAGAATATGGAAGGTAATGGGCCAAGTTCAATGCAGCCTACAGTTTCAAAATCTGTTCAGAAGTTGAAAAAAATTAAGAAAATAAAGAAAAAGAAGTCCAAAGTCTTGTGAAACTAATATAGTACTTGCACGTGATTATGGTCTTTGTAGACGTCAAAGATACAGTTACTTTAAATGACAGTAACTAGCCTAATATAAAAATTCTGTTCTTGTATGCAGCAACAGTTCAACAAGTTCTGGGCAACTACACAGCTACTATTTATATTATCTGAACTAGTACTTGGCTATTTGAAATATGGCCACTTTAAAATTTCTGTTTCAGCTCTTGGCTAATGTTTGAAAAATGTGCCACTTTTTATTATATATTTTTGTATGTCAGTACCTAGTTGTGAATTGAGCTAAAGGTAGTGCTAATTCAGTTGTAACTTAGATAATTTCTTCACAATTTGGAGGTATTTAAAAATTCATGTCTTGTTTTTTTAATTTGATGTAGCTGATTTTTATGAAATGATGCTATACTAGAAGCTTGTATCTGTTGTGAACTGTATTGTTTATATTATAACTACAGATGTATAAGTCTTAGGAATGAAGTCATTTGTTTGTTTTTTTAATAGTACCCACAAAAATGTGAGGTCAAGGTCAGATTTTTCTTAACAGTGCTTCAACTATGTTCACTGTGGTCTGCTGGGTTGCCTTGTTGGAGGTTGCTAATGTTTCAGAGGAACATAATGTCTCTATCTTCAGGATGAAGTCCCCTTGACGATGGGATAGATACATTTTTCCAGAATGTTGGGTATTGCATAGAAGACCACCTGGTGTCACAATGCAGGAGACCACAATCAACATTTTCACTGCTGTGATAACCTCAAATCTCAGCTAACTAAAACTAAATGGACAGGGTGAAATTTCATTCTTATGGCACACTCAGGTGTTTTCCATATATTCTGTACATTGTTCAATGTTGAAATAAAAGGTAAAGTTATTTTTGGTATTTGTCTTAGCACCATGCCTTGAAGTTGAATGGGATAGTGGAGGTATAGCTCCACACATTCTTGATCAGCTTTATGCCCCATCCACTTTACTCCCAGAGAAAGAGACCCCTTTATATCATTGGATAGGAATGGGACTAACTGATTCTCAGAGCTGGTCTGAACGTAGTGGCAAAGTGAAAAATCTCAGCTCTTTCCAGGAATCAAACCCTAGTTACCCAGCATGTAGCCTTGTCACTATACCGAATCAGTGCTGCGCCTAGTGTTGCATGTTTTAACTGCAGATTTCAGCCGAGCGATTTATAAAAGATACGAGGCTGTATAAGGAAGTAGCTGTTCTGAGGTAACCACAGCATTCATGTGGAAGAACTGAGGAAAACAACAATTCTTGGTGTGGTGGTGATGCTGTAGACTTGTATGAGGGAATTACTATGTTTAAATGTTGGTACACAGTCCTGACTAATGTTTTTTTATAGTTTTCCTTACTCCAAGTAAATGACATGATTACTGCCTTCAAGTAGGACATACCGTCCCTGCCACTGACGATCATTATTCCATATTCTTTCATGCTATATAAACTCTGCAGCTGAAAGAATGTTGTTAAAAAAGTTAGGAATTGATAATTGTAGGTGGTTTGTAAGTTATGTTGTGAATTTATATCATTTGCACAAGTCATTTAGCATGGAATGGTATGAGAAAATTATTACATATGAAGTTGAGACTGGTGATGATACAATATGTCACCTGTTTTAAAATGGCATGTGTTCAGTTCTGGCTGGATTTTAGAACTTCAAACCCCTGAATGGAGAGTGATATGAATTAACAAACTGCACATTTTGTTTGGTCACTTTACATTTTTTAAATGATAGTTTGATGCAGATGTTCCTAAATATATATGTAATCAGAAGAGGGAATAGAATTACCAAGTTGTGAGGGTTCAAGTGAGGAAGACATTACTGAAGGCAACCGAGAACTAGCGGTCAGGTTGATTGTAATATTGCATGATGATGAACTTAAAAAGTTTGCACTCCTCCCCCAGTATCGTTAGGGTGATTAAGTCAAGAAGAATGAGATGGGCGGGGCATGTAGCGCGCATGGATGGGATAAGAGGTGTGCACCAGGTATCAGTTGGGAAGCCTGAGGGGAGCTGGGGAGACCTAGACGTAGATGAGAGGATAATGTCAGGCGGGATCTATGGGAGATAGGAGTTGAAGGAGACTCGATTTTGTTGGCCCAGGACAGGGTCCGGTGGAGGGCTTTCGTTAATTCGGTGATGAACCTTCGGGTTCGGTAAGCCATCTAGTTAGTTAGGTAGTTAGTTAGTGGGCAGTTTTAGGCTAGCTAATAAGGTGACTGATGTTGATATTAAAACCCAACTAAAAGCCAAAAATGCAAATGGAATGTAGGAATTGCATATAAGTAAATCCAACATTTTTTCTATGTTCTTACAGGTGGACCATTAATATAAGGAAACTACAGGAAAATGGCGAAAGTACAGAGTTCAAGGGCTAAGATATATGAGAAGAAATCATCGGTTGCTGATGAACCTACAGAACATATTGAGTCAGAGGGGGAACGACTCATAAAACACCTTGTTCAGAAGCAGATTGACACCCACATTAGTCTGTCTGAGTAAGTATGTTTACACCGCAGTTGTGTGAATATAGAGTGAAATTTCTGGTTCCCACAGCACCAACTTTGAAGATGACTATATTTTGGAATGCTGCACCGTATAGTCTGGTACAGGTTTACTGACATATCAGATGTGCTTGCTGCCTCCATCATCATGAGTTTTGTGTAGTAACAGACCATTAGAAAATATCCTACTCTGTTATGTAGGATGTGGAACAACATGGGTGGCCACACATATTTTGTATTTTGCATTAGGTTTGATGGCACTAACTAATAAAGGACTGGAGTTTCAAATGTCATATTTTGTATGGAGTTTTTTTTTTGTATGTGTGTTTAGAGGTGCATAATCACTTTCTCTAGGACAATTATTTTTTTTTAATAAACCCTTACTAACATTTACCGATGTTCATTTTTGGTATGTTATTAGACCATTTTTCATTTGAAGTGCATATAGCGCATTTGTAGGCTGCCTATATACTGGGGTCAAAGGTTAAAATCCTGCTCAGACCATAGATATTTTCTCTATAAATGCTCTGTGATTACAGGTCAAAGTGAAATTGAAAAATAATGAATCTTTATTCTTTACTATTTATAATGTGTTAGATAATCAACATATGAAGCGTGCTTAAATAGTCCTTGTCCACCTAAGAGAACTAGTTGTTTTAGTGATAAATTATTCAAAAGTGCATACACATGCAAAAAAATTCAGATATCCACAATATAAGAACAAAATACAGATAAAACCTTCATGTGCCAAATTCTAACCTCAGTAAATATCAAAAAAGGAGTTTACTATACTGGAATTAAGTTCTTCAATAATATTCCACCTACTATCAAAAGTTTAAATAACGATATAAAAATGTCTAAGCCAGCGTTAAAAGAATATCTTATATCTCACTCCTTCAACGCAGTAGAAGAATTTATAAATACATTTAAGTAATAATGGCTGTAATACTGTAGTTCCAAAAAACTGTAAATAGCTGTCATAACTATATATTTATATTTGTACTAGAAACAAGTATTGTATTTGTGCTATGACCTTGGCTTAGGCCTATGAAGGATCTGTGGAATGTAAATAAATTCTTTTCTATTCTAAGTGGCACATATGACTTATGACCTTGACAGCTACCCCCTCAACCTTTGTGACATGCTGTAACAATTTGTGAGTTTTGTTATGTTCTTACAAGTGCAGACTGGCTTTTGGATCATCTTATATTTATGATTGTTATGTTTAATTATGATCAAGATATTAATTAGAAAAATTATTCTTTAATTACAGTCAGCTGAAGCAGAACAAGGAATTTGAGAAATCAACAGAGTATGTTCCATTGACCAAATACACTTCAGGACAGATTTCTCTTCAAGAATTTGAAGACTGTACAAAACGAGCCACACGCGTTGAAGATCTGAAGTCATCTGGTCTTACTGATGAAGAAGTAGAGTTGGTACTTGATCATGGAAAAGGAAAAGAATTTTTATACGAGAAATATAAGAAGCTGGAGAGTTCTGTTTTAAAATCTCGGCTGCAACAGGTCTTTTCAAAAATTAAATCTAGTAGAGCAGAGCAGTGGGATAATTCTAAAGAAAGGTCAGTAAAACATGAAATACTTATTAGGAAAATAATTTGTTACTGGATACATTTGACACAGTATGTTTTCTATTCATTCTTTTGCCATCTCTTAACAATTAATAATAACAACAAAAACAGCTTATAAGTAAAAAAGACACATTTTTGTTGCTAATAAGAGGAGATCTGAAATTTGTGTTTAAACCAAAGTGCAATATTTGTCAAGGTAGTATTTTTGTAGAATATATAAAAACATCTTGACTACATAAAATCTGTATTTGCTTTCTGTCTGATTGCAGTAACTAATGAGCAACTGAAATCTGGCATGGTGCTAGGCCATAAAAATGCCTACAAATTTTGTATGTTTAGAATTACAAACATGGGCACGAAGAAAAATGTTAAAATGACATCTGATAACGTATATTTAGACGGAATCTGTACTAGTCGACATTATATGCAGAAATAACTCAGGAAGTTATGGAAGTATTCATTAGTAATTCTTCCTTTTCATCTAGGATTTCTTATTTTATTAAACTCTGTTGTATTGCCTGTGCCAGCTTCGCGCGGTTTTTTTTTTCGGGATCGCTACTACCACACACACTGTGAAATTTGTTTGTTGGTTACAGTGGTTCGATTGTAAGTCGACACGAGCAGGAACTCGGTTTGTCAGTAAAACCAAACAGTGAACACACCAGACTACTGCAGTTTGCTTTATCATGTCAGCCAGCTGGAAGCAGTACAAACCTGACACCTTTGAGTCACCCCATCAATCACCTCAAGGAACTTGAACAGCAGCTTTTTGGTCACCTTGCAAAGAGGGATCAACAACAACGAAAATCAAAGAAATATCTAAATGCATCGTCAGCCCAAAGATTCAAATCTAAACAGTCCACATCGACAAAACTAAAAATGTCTGGCGAAAGAACGCTGTGGGATTTGAAGGACGCGTCTGTTACGAAGAGCCCGTCGAGAGGAACGACCAAAGTGTGTCATATGTACTCTTGTAAACCTGAAAACTTGTACACCATCAAAGACAAGAAGATTGTGCCAGTTAGTGAAGTTCCCTCATCTCCAATCTCTGTTCGGAGCGCGTCTCTCAGTAGCGGTGGCTGTAACGGACAGCCGTTTGTAGTTTCAGATGTTGCAGATTCTGACGTTAAGATATTACATAGAGAAGATATTCAAAGGAACAAACTGAGCACGGAAGAAATAAAATTGCTTCCCAGATTTCAAAATTATGATAAAGGACCCCCATCTCAGGTAAATATTCAGATTTTCATGTCAGTGTCAAATGGTATAGAAAATGAATGGAAAGTAAACTATTTCCCGAAGGTATGTTATCATTTACGTACCAATTTTGTTTGTTCACTTGTATTTATTTAATTATTAGTTTACTTATTTGCCGATATGTTTATTTATTGATGGAGAATGTCTTAAACTGTTCATTTATTTCATTCTGTATATGCCCAAAATTTTCTGCTAACCCGTCCACAGACGTAAGGCGTTACCATTACAGACATGACGTTCTAGTTAATAAAGGAAGAAAATATTTTTGTGGGGAATTTTCCTGTATTGTGTTTGTTTTTGATGAATTGTCGAAAAATTGTGGTTATGGTATTTCATTCTAGATGTGTACCGAGTTGTCCGCCACTTTTGATCTATGTTAGTGTCAATTTTATATAATAAAATATATGTACAGGTCCTGTTTGTGAAGAATCTGTCAAACAGGGTCAAAGAGGCTGACCTGGTATCCGTGTTCGGACACTTGGATGACCGAGGGCAACGGAGAATAATTTACAGACTTATGACGGGAAGAATGAAAGGGCAAGCTTTCGTTACTTTTCCAAGTAAGTATCATGAAGTTTCATGGTTTACGCTTTTACGGAGAGAATGTAGATTCCAGGTCGTAACTCCACGATAAAGTTTGTGATGTCAGTCGTCAATACCGGAAACTTTTGATCAACTTTGGAGTGTACATGTTTTCCAAATACACTGCTTTTGATTTTGCTTTTAAAAAACCTAGCTGACACCGCAGATACTACCCTGTTAACGTTGTCCCTGTGTCTTAAGCACCATCCCATGAAAATGTGTAGGAAACACATTCTGTAACTTACCATTAAAGGGAGATTATTGGTCAGCCGTACGTCTGATTTGGTGTTGGACGGGAGACCGGGTGGGCGTCAGTGCTGATATTGGTGCCGTCACAAACAGAAGAATTCCTCCTCTGTCAGGAATTTAAACCTAACCTTCCATCCTGTATAAAGACACATATTTCTGTTTGTATTTTATTAAATATTAACCACATTGATAAATGTTTCAAATACAGGTATAAATCCAAATTATTAAATGTATAAACCGCCACGGTGGTCTAGCGGTTAGGACGCTGGCCTTGTAATCTCGGGTTCGATTCCCGGCGGTACTCAGATTTACAACTTGTGTTGGGCAAGGCCGTGGTCCAGGCATCACGGAGTTTTCCTCCGGGGTTTCTCCGTGGCATCCCAACAATTACTCCACGTCCATCATCATCTCACAAAAAGAGGGTCACAGCAGGAGCGTTAAATGTCACGGTCCCGATCGAACCCATGTACTGATGGATCGTGAATCCTCCTAACCACCGATGCACACCGTGCCGAATGCGTCAGCAATACAACCTCGTGCGTCCACAACTAACCCGAACGCCCCTTCGTGAAGCAATATCAGAATGTTAACTCGCCCAAACCCGCAGCGCACCCACAAATGAGAGGTCAGGGAGAATAACACTGACTGTAACAGTATTTTGTATGTCATATCTGACAAATTTGATAAAGTGTGATTTCTGCTTCACCGATGATGTCTGATGAAACACGCTATAAACCTTGATACCTAGATCATAGTTTTTGAGCCTCTGCCCTCCTACTCTGATAATGCATGGAATATAAATTTAGTGTGACTTGTATACATTTTTCATTACAGGCGTTGAGAAAGCGACACAGGCGTTAGAATTGATCAACGGATATATCTTAAGGAAGAAGCCTATGATAATACAATATGGCCATACTCCGTCTTCAAAGAGCAAGGCGGAGGCTGCTGTACACAGTTAAACAATGCGCCACTTCTTTGTTAAGTTGGTTTCTCAGACTTACGAGCCAAGTGAAAGGAAATTGGCATGAATCAAATTATTTATTTCAGTAACTTTCTTGTCACAGACTTTGTGGAAACGCAGCGCAACTGAATATTCTGGGTTCCGAGGCACCGGATTCTTGCTACTTTCTGAATTTGGCATAAGACATTATTTTTTCTTTCTTCAGATAAGATGTCACCAGAAGAATATTCACAAATGTAGCTTATCTTAGATTGTTAGAAAGGTCTGATTTTTGTTTTTCATTTATGTGTCAAGTGGGATTTATGGCGGTTTTCTTGGAGTGTACACACCACGTGGTTTAGGGAACTGCCACGGTGGTCTAGAACGCTGGGCTTGTAATACTGGGGTCCCGGGTTCGGTTCCCGGCGGTGCTCAGATTTATAACTTGTGTTGGGCAAGGCCGTGGTCCAGGCATCACGGAGTTTTCCTCCGGGGTTTCCCCGTGGCATCCCAACAATTACTCCACTCTCGCGAAAAGGGGGTCACAGCAGGAGTGTTAAATGTCGCGGTCCCGATCGAACCCATGTACTGATGGGTCGTGAATCCTCCTAACCACCAATGCACACCATACTCAATGGTGTGTACTGGACACGAAACAAAATGGTTTAAGGAGTGGAATTAAATTGTTATTCAGGTGTAACAAGTGGGAAGCATAAAGGTTATGATGACGTTTTGAACTGTGTGAGTTTTCGTGTAATTTGTGACTTGCCCGAGTTCCTGAATTCCGGTTCTACCGTAAGAAATAGAGACGTAACATGAACTACGTTTATGGGAAATATCCAGGCTGGCTGCCGATAGGAGGTCAGAATTTTGTTGTTATCTGTTCATAGTCTTTGTGAGTTAGGTGCAGCATACTCATGTAAATGATTCTGTCACAATAAGACGTTCTTTGAGGTTTGTTCAAGTATTGTTTTGACTAGAGCTATTGATGTACATTATCAACGTGGACATAAAATTAACTTTTTCTCAACTTCTGAATGATCTATGTTATGTAAATGTGGAGGAGACCTCCGTCAAATTGACGTATATGAATAAAAATTAAATATATCAAATTCTAAGGTCTTTGTTTAACATAGAACAATAAAATCGTTATCTGTTCAGGTGGTGTATGTCATTTTTACTATGAAACAGCACTGGATTAAAGAGTAAATATTACCTAACTTGGCAACAGTGTGGTATACCAAGAGATTTTGTAGTAGGCTATATCTAAAGATTTTACGATGTATGTATGTGAACGATTTGTGTATCGTGTTTTGGGATTAATTCTGAAAATGTTAAAACATCGTATATTTATAGAGAAGTCAGAATAGCTTGGAGCAGTGCACTTGCCTTTGAATATGACGTATTATATGTGTTGCGGGTAGCAGTGACCCGTCGTCAAGGATGAGCTGTAAGTTCTTATCAGGAAATTCACATCGACGATTACGGGAACAAAAATCCATAACGTTGCGCGTGGCATTCCTAGTAAAATATTGTTTCGTATGCCTGCATGTAGCGCGGAGACAGCTGAAAGTCGATTATACCTACGTACTACACGATAGAAAGAAATTAGTCCAAAATGCTCTGTCGATAGGGTATCTTGGGTTTCATTTGAGGCCCTTTTTAAATATCAGTGTAAATATACATTTTTCAATAAAATTTAAGTCAGAATCGTGCACGTACCTAAGCAGTGTTTTTCAACTGGTGATCAGCAGCCTACGTACATATTACATCACAGCTCTAGAAAATGCTAGTTGATAATTAACGACTTTTTTTTTGGTTTTCTCTTAAAGTTTAAACAATAACATACGGTTTATAGTACTGGAATATACATTAAATTGAAACAAAATGTCTGCAGTTAAATAACGCTGAATAAACTCCTCCTTTAACTCTTGGATTTATTGTGGTTTTCGTTCCACAAACTTGTAATGCACTGGTTGCCAGAAAGTATGCAAGGGATGTTTAATAAATAAGCCAGGACGCCAGTTATTTCTGCCTTTCATTTGTCGTCGTTCTCAAAAAATGTCACCATAAACCTTACCTCAGTCGGGCTGTCACAGAACGTTCAACTATCCTTCAGGAAAGGAAGTGAACTGTTAAATGCATAGTCAGACGGTTGCTTAGAGACGCGACTGCTTTGTCGGCTCCTAATTAGAAGTCAGCAGCAGAGCATGCTTAATGGCGGATTCACCTTCAATAGATTAATTAGAATTATTGCGACATCATATCACTTCTTCACTGACGCCCGCAATCCTTTCTTCACTCGCTCCAACACTCACTCTTTTAGTTCCACATTCATTCACTAGAGTCTAGGAGATTGCTCATATATCAGACGATTTTTAGAGGGTACTAGACAGAAGACGATAACTTTCTGGGATATTCCGTCCTGATGATGGAGGCATTACGGACGTCTGAAACGTCGGTAAACGTCTACCAGGCTACACGGAGCAATATCACATAAGAATGTCATCTGAAATCTCATTGGGAACAAATACATTTTAAAAATTCTTAGTCTCTCGTATACGAGTATTCAGCAAATCACAAAAAAATCTTCCAATGTTGTGTGCTCTTGTCAGTCACGGCGTGTTTGAAAGGGAAACAGGACGCTGGGGGAAGACCTAAGAGGGAAATGGTTGACCCATAAACGAGGTATTACGTAATTTGTATTCTCCCTTTCAACTACACCATTTAATCCCCAGTTATTATTATAATTTCTTAAGATTTTAAGTATTTAATTTTCAGGCTGATCTTGTAGATACATCTCGAAAGATAGAGACTTTAACAAAAGACGTGGAATTAATTAAATTTCCTACATTAAATCCCTCGATTACAAACCAGCCACAAAGTCAGACTTTATTATTCTAAATAATTAAATTCAGTAGTGTTTTTTTCTTGTGAATATAAATTAAGTTGTTTCAAGGCGTTCTTGTTTCAAAATTTGTGTCTGCTCGTAGTGTTAACATTTCGGTTATTTAACAAATAAATTTCATTCGGGTGATGCTTGTGGAAACGAGAACTGAAAAGGATATGGAAAGAATCTTCGATTCTAACATGAGAGAGAATTGTAGCTCACACATACAGTAAACAAACTGGCTCGTTACAACTTTGATAATGAGCGGAGACTCGGCTCGATAACAAAGCATTTGTCGGCGGAGCGGCTCTGTTACGTAGACACACTACTCCTTTACGGCGGTGAAGGCCACCAGCAATACTTTCTGTGAAGCCAGAGGGACAAGTTCGACACACTCTAAAGGAGCCAAGAAATGGAAGAAAATCAAAAGTGGTGGGAAGAGAATGGAGACACATGGAAGTAATTACAAAAACAAATAAAAGGGATGAATAAATAAAACAAGAGAAAGTTAAAGAAATGTTAAAGGCTGATGAGAAGAATGAAGTAGAATATTGAGAAAGACAGAAGGGAACATGAGTAAATTAATGTAAAAAAGTTTCTTTTCCATATATTATGTTGTCAAGACAATAAAATCAATAAGGATGAGATGGGTGGGACATGTAGTACGAATCTGAAGATGGAAACTGCGCACATTGTCTTTTTGAAAACTCTAAATGGAAGAGATTTCTCGGAAAACGTAATCGCACATGAACAGATAATATTCAAATGGATGTGAAGGAAGTACTTTGAGAGTGCGTGGACTGGATTCATCTGGCTCTGAACAGGGACTTTTGGCGGGCTCTTATGAGCACGGTAATGAACTTTGTGGTTTACATACAAGGAGATTTTTGTCACAGCCGAGCGACTATCGACTTCTCAAGGACTTCGGTCCATGAATCGGTTACTTAAGAAGAAGGAAAACGGAAGTAACAACGAACCAGTGTGAGAGATGGACCAGAAGAAACAAAGAAGAAAAGCCGTGGAAAGGCTAGAGAGAGAAATTAAAACCAGAGAGAAATGGAGAAAGATATAGAGAAATTTTTTTAAAAAAAGGCAGACAGAAACAAAGAGAGAAGGACAAAATTCCGAGAAGAATATAAGAAACGAAAGAAAATAACAAAGAATAAAGAATTCGAACCTGTCTTAACAATTCAGAGCAGATAATGAGATTGTGTCCAAAGGAACATCATCAAATTTGATCTCGTGCCATTTTGTTGTTTGGGGTGGTGAGAGTACGACCTTGTTACATTAGACGCGCACCTCGATCGCACATTTCACCATAGCAACCGCGGATACAGCGTAAGGAGCGCGAGTCCCTCTCTAACAAATCATGTATTGAACAGCCAGCAGGCAGCTTTCGACAGCGCACTCTACTCAACTTAAATAGAATCACTTTCTCGGTGTTATCCCGCAATCGTTTCTGAATATTATTCTAAGCCATCTTCAATGCCTATTTTTAAATACATTTTAATGTTATCATCCCATCTAATGATACCTCAAAAGTTATATATTCTCTTAACATTTTCTGACTAAAATTCTTTTCCACTTATGATCCCTCCCATGTGTTTTCATGCACCACTCATCTCATATTCCTTGATCATTATATTTCGTTGTGCACAAACTACGAACCTCCTCATTAATCAGTTTTATCCATTTTCCTTACTTATTCTCTGCCCATTACCTACTTACTTCCGACCCACGCTCAAATATTCTCGATTCAATGATGGTCAAATTAGCGAAATGTTCTCTATCACACGCTCGGACTTTGATCTTATCTTAAAAAAAATTAAAACTTACAGGATCGTCATTGAAGGCGTAGCTTTATACAAATGTGAAACGTAGGTTGTCAGTTTTAATGAAGAACACAGCTCTGAAGGGAATATTTGCACACAAGAGAGAAATCACTGGCGAAAATTCCATAATGAGGAGCTTTATAATTTGTACTCTTTACGTAATGTTGCTGGAGTGATTAACTTACGGTGGAACAAATGAGTGGTGTTTGTAGTATTTTATGTGATGGAAATGAGGCATGCACATAGCACTGAACGGAAAGCTATTAAAACGTCGTACTATTAAAGTAGATTTCAATGAAATACGGCAGTGAAGTTCTGTTATAATATTGAACTTAAATAAACTATAGGAACTATTTATAGTTTGACCCTAATGATAATTCTTGTCAAATAGTATATAATATCACATCTCCAAACTTTTATCATTAAAGGATTAGATGATATTTGTTTTGTATTCTCTTTGAAGGCATCTATTTGCATGACGAGATCAAACATTAGAAGTTCTCTCTAATAAATGGTAAGTCTACACAATATAGTGCAGTGTTCACATGAATTGAAAATAAGTCCGGTCACGCCCATTTTACTGAATAACAATAATAATTAATTCTGTAGTTAGTTACAATATTTACAGATTATGCGCATGCATACACAATTTGGACTTCTCACCAGATATTATTATAGCAATAAAATCAACGGGAATTAGCTGAGCGACTATCAGATTCTCAAAGACTCTGAATAGCACCTAAATATGCGGCTGTGCGAATATTTTAATGAGTCTAAGCAAGGAATTTACTGAACAACTTTACAAGTCGATCCTACACCATGAATTAGTTACCTCCTGTTTTGATATTAATTTTATTTCAAGAGCATTTCTTGAGTGATATCCGCCTAGAAACAAGGTACTGTGCACTTGTAATATGGATTTTTCGTCGGTGTCGCACTTGCATACATGTGAAAGCATACATAGATGAACGTCACGCCATAGAAATAATTGGCTATCACTTTCTGTGCAACAACACACAAGAGTAACAACAGTCTTTATGGTCAATTATAAGGACTGTTCCAAACGTAAGGGGAGGGAGGCGAAATTGCTTCAAAACCTGAGTCAGGTTTAAACAGAGCGCACGGTTTAAAAAGCATTCTGTCTCTAACAAAGTGCCATGAAGCAGCTTATTGGAAACAATAATAAGATGTTGCTTCAGTTTCATAAACATCTGTCAACTGAGGATGATGAGTTGAACCGCGGGCGCTACAACCCAGAAGACAGCCATCTTCAAATTCGCAGACGCGAGAACTTCAAATCCTAAAATCTGTCAACTCAAACAAAAGATTCTAAACGTGAAAGTTCACCCAGGCTCCGACTCAAAATAAATATAAAAAGTAAAGATAAATATAAGACTTGAAGCTTTCACGGCGAGAAACCTGATGATGGAGTCGGAGATGGTCTCCGAAACGTTAGGTTTCTTCTACAACTGAAAGGTTTGTAGCCCGAGAAGACTTCATCGTGTGAATATAAAGTTGTTCCTTCCGCTAACCAAACACCGCGCTATACAGGAACATAGGGAGGGGGGGGACTAGATTAAGTCCACTCACTGTTAACCGTAGCACTAAATGGAATTTAATGGTTAGCTTCACGTCCCAGCCGCTTTGTCCCCGAGGAAAGAATCCCTGAACGCATTAGACTGGAGTCTTTGTAGACCACAGAACCAGTCTGGACGTTGTCTTGTCCTGCCGGGAACCGAAACTCGGTCATCCAGAACTTAACCATGTCACAATACTGACTGAACTTTCTAGAGCAAATAAGGCTCCACGTTGTCTAGTGTATGTCAAACCATACCGAGTTTCGCTGCAATGGGTCTCACAGTTAAGTGCGGATGGATGGATGGATATAACTAAGATAAGAGAGTTTTTCAATTTCTTTTGTATACACACCTATAACACCCCCCCCCCCCCCAGGAAGATTCTATTCCAAGGAGTTTGTTAAAAATCGATGAAGTTTATATTCTCGTCTGAGGCACGAACCTAGAATGCTTTTACAGCAAGGAATATCACCGTAACTTTTACGCTTTTTCAGAATATCCCCTCATGGCCCAGGCTTCAAATTAAATAACTCCCTTATGTAAGACGGACGCGGGGGAGAGCAAGAATCACGAAACCTCCCCTTGTCAGTCACAGCCTATCCAGTTGACTATTGTCTGCGCTCGCCTCATTAATATTTAACACAATATAGTCGTTTCATACACTACACGAATTCTCTTCGAACGTTCTATTATATTTGTCGAGAGCTGCTAATTTGCAGAGCAGTCAATCATCAATGGAGCAGCTGTTACATGGATATGAACTCACCCTATCATTGTTTCGCTTCCTTGCGGAATGGTGGTATAATTTCAAGGGGCCTTACGTATACTTTGTCATAATACACATCCTGCCTACTATGTATTTCCGTTAACGTGGCTAGTTGTTTGCTGTTTTGTTTCTAATATTCCGTCCCCATAAAATATGCTGAGACAGTGTACTATGTCTGTTCGTCCCTGTGTACGCATGTCTTAAGTTCGGATGTCCTTATCGGATTTATGTGACGTTTGGTATTGGCAAGTCTGCACTGAATATTGTAGAGTAAATTTCAGTTCGGTCCATATCGGATAAATGTAAACTCATCGCCTATTTTACAATATAAAATAAAGTGTAATTTTGTCCATTTTATCAAAGACATATGACATACAATTCAGATCTCATTAATATCTACGACTTTTACATAAAAATGACGAATGACATGTTACATATTTAATGGGAATTCACGAGGAATAATTAACCACATACAAATTCATATCAACGTTATTCATCCTACCTGCAACAAATCCGAAATAAATTAATACCAAGCTCAGTGAAGTATGATACATCGCAACGAAAGCACTAGAGACGCAGTTGAAAATTACATCATAAACTACTTTGTGTACAACATTAATTAATCACAGTTACGTACGATAGGACGTAAATTAAAGATTATTTTCAACATTTTTGACATTACAGTCTGATTCTGTTCGACATCGACAATCACGAAAATGTCAGTGTTTGGGGGCTACGGCGTGCGAGAAGCAAATTGTACCTGGCATAATCGGGGCATATTCAGATAGACAGAAAATTTTTCCGATAAAATCAATATTTATTTTAATACTGATTTCTGTTAAGTTTCATTACAGGCTATTATAAAAATTTAGGAGGCATTGAATTTCCACGACAGTGCAGCTGATATGTTGTTAATATACGCTGCCGGACTCTGAGAATAACTTAACATAGTTTAAATCAAATTTCTGTAAAATATTAATTTAAGTAAAGGAAATAATAAAGAACGCCAATCATAGTTGACGCGAAGTCCGAGGTGTGGCCTGATAGCTCTAACACGGAAGTCTGGGTTCAAATCTCATTGATTTCTACCTAATGCCGAAAATGTTTCGAAAATCTGTCATATTAAAATTTTTCCAGAAAGGTCAACTCGCCTATACGCAGGAGTAGAAAATAACAAAGACTACCCTCAATATCATCTTTGCCGGCGGGAAGCTGGAAGGATCCCACTACACCATGTTTCCAGAAACTTGTGAGATTCAGTTAGACAGATATTAAGTGTGGCAAAATACATGTTTCTGCTTACTGCTGTCCTTTTCTAAGCCCCGCGTTTCTGAAAGCCTATTAGCTATTACTAGTTGCTTAGCAACAGACGGGAAGTAGAATGCAAGACAGGATGAGTGAATAATACGCCACAGAGCGTCTAGATCTAGAATTCTGAGACCTCATATTCTTGACAGACGTTCTTCCACAATTTATCCTTCACTCATATCTGTCGATGATCACTAATTAACCATTTGACTGACGAACTCGCTCATTAAACATCGAAGCAACAGATCTAAACATTCAGCGGAATGATTTTCACTAACTTGCTGTCTCTAGGGGACTATTTATCCAAGTGGCTGACTGATTACAGAACAACCTACCATCACGAACATAAACAAAAAAAAAAACACTACCAAGTCTACTGTTCCTGTTAGTAGTACTATATATTGTTTTAAATATGTCACTATACAAATTAAAGCTGCCAGGTTGGAGTGATTTATACGAGCAAACATTTCCCCTCAGAATTTAATTTTCTAAAATATACTTTAATAAAATATATTATCTATCTTTATTGAATACACAGACGTTTAAAGACCTTACACCGGATGGCGCCAGAATTTGTTCAATCTCGTGAGTTTGTTTGGCTGCCGTGTCGGTAGATTTTATGGGAAAAGACAGGATATTAAGAAATCCTGAAACAGGGTTTCGTACAATGGCACGAATTCCTCCATACCGTTTCACAAAAAAGTAAAATAATGTGCATCAAACCGCGGTTCGTAACGGAATTTTGGGACTGACATTCACACTGAGCCCATGGATGAAACCACTCACTTCCTCTAGAACTGATGGGCCACGTTTTGTTCCCCAGTAACAGATTGTTACTTCGTTATTGAAGTTGGGGCCGACGGTCGACTGTGTGCGTGGTGGGGACGGCGAGTAACAGTGAGACAAGGAGAGAAGTGGGTTTTCGACCCATCATCCATTACCCAACAAGTTGCTGTCGGTGACGGACGTACAACTTGCACTCGCTGGCTTCGCTGTTTTCATGCGTCCGGTACATTGATTTCGCATCGTATCGGAAGGGCACATAACATATACGACGATGTTTATCCATTTTATAAAAGCGTACTTTTGTTAATACTACTTGTTGATATCGGACGTCGTAGGAAGTGGCAACAGACATGGACTTACGAACGGAGGCTTTATAAATTGTGTCACAAGTGAAATGTTTCAGGATCGTTCTGACCTGTGAGTATATTTATAATTATATTGTTCCACATTTTACTTTATAATTATGTACAATACTGTAGTACACAGTAGAATATCTGGACCTCGGAGGTATGCAGGGACGGGAGGCTGGATGAAGATGTATAACGAGGAGCTTCATAATTTCAACGTCACCAAATATTATTGGAGTAATAAAATCATGAAGGAGAAAAGATGAGTGTCATTTCGCACGCGTGGGGAGATGAGATATGAGTAGAAATTTTTCAGTTGAAAAAACTAGGTATGTAGGATAATATTAAAATGTAATTCAAAGTTGATTAAATGATATGAGGTTATGAAGTGGATTCATGTGACTCAGGATCGAGTCCAGTTGCGGGTTCCATAAAAGACGGATAAATTAACAGCCGAGAGATAATTAGCTTCTAAACGAGGATTCTGTTCCGTGAAGTTGACTAATTTTATTATAGAAGCACAATGTGACTGAGTAGCAGCAGATTGAATTCGATAATTCAGCTTCAATTGAAATATTTCATTGTAGGTGATAGTGCTGTTACCACTCGTTCAGATATGAATTAAATATAGCCAACAAAGAAATCGAAAATTAAATCTACGTACTGTTGAAACTGCTGCACATTTCAGTTTCCCTTTATTTCAACTAGTGTAACAGACATGAGTAAATACTAGTCATAACTTATTTACGCTTCTGGGGAAGTGGCGTGATTACAGTTCCATTTCGAAATTCAGCTGTAAAAATTCCTAGAATCATTTCCGAATGAATTACGAATTCACAATAGGCACTGCGTAAATGCCTAGTTTCTATATGAAGTGTGTATGAGAATATTCAGTCAGTGAGGACGTGAATCGGATTCATGAGGCTCAGAAAAGGGACTGCGAACTCAATTATGATAATTCTGGTTCAATAAAATGTGGAAAATTTCTCGACTAGCTGAGCGACTGCTATATTTTCAAAAAGGTTATGTTCCGTAGAGTTAGTTCTTACAATATAATCCTTTCACCTAGTCACAAAACTGCATCTGCAAAATATGAACATCAACTTGTAAACAACACGTTATAAAAATATGTGTATTCCAATTGCACACAAAACTAGAGTTCAAATTCGCATTCTTGATAACTCTGATTAGCTAATCTACAAATTTTTGAGGTTAAGATATTATGTATATGTTATAGAAACTTTTGCTGTACCTTATTTCACCCACGCAAAGTATGCATAGACCCCAACCTCTGTAAATTATGAGTTTAAAACGGGGGCGAATAATGCCAACTTAGGCGTATAAATCTTAAGATACCACGAACATTTCACTGGATAAATTTGCCACTATCTTACACAGGTCATGAAGGGCCATCTCATGAAAATGATGCCTTGAAAATGGCAGCAGTTGTCTGCGGAGTGCGCAGATGAGATGAAGCAAGGAATGGATTGGGCTATAGTAGTCAGCAGTGTCACGGCTTTTGTCATGTACTGCAACACCTGGGACTCGGGCTTTGTCTACGATGACAAGTAAGTACTCTGCCTTCACGTAATCCTAGTGACACTCATCAACGATGTAAGATACAATTTTCAACTGTTGTAAGGTGCTATTCTCCTAATTATAATCTCTCTATATTGTGGAGAATATAGTTACATAGCTACATAAATAGTTAACGAACTACCTAAATATATATTTAAATACATAGTTAAATCAATAGTTAGATAAAAAAGTGCTTGGTTTACATTGTGTGTATCATCGAAATTATTCCCGCCTTTTATAGAACCAGAAATTTCATTGCCGCGATCACAAAAGACTGCAACTGGACCGTATTCAGAGGCAGACGTAAATTAAAACGCAATGAAAATTATGTTTTCTTAGGGTGATGAATTATCGTCATCCATCCCAGCCCAGAAGCTGAAGGGCCACTCCTTGTCTGATCTCCGCTACCCAGTATTCAATATGTACTCAAGCTACCCCCAATATCTGGATGCCACCTCCTCTGTCCGTAATCTCATAGGGGACGCCATACCGTGGCGACAAGGGATGTTTAATATGTTTATGTAACTTGAAATATTACCACTTTAGATGTAAAAGACCTTGGGGTGTGCCGAGTTGATTATGGGTACGAAAAAATTCTGCAAACAAATGGATGTCAAATCTGCAGCAAGAAACTGTGGCCACTTACGCGCCAGACCATGAAGAAAGAGTATTTCAAAACGAGGAAGCTAACACTTGCAGAGTACAAAGGAAAATCCATTAAGTAAAAAAAAAACCTTAAACTGACCACGAGTCCAGTATGAAATGTGTGTAGTGTTCAGAAGAATACAGTTAAGTCAAACGTACAGCGTAACAGTGCTCGTCATTATTAGGCAAAGCACGTAATTTCAGCTGCGTCCTGTATTTTCTATACGAAGTAAAATCTTTGAGGTCCACGTTCTTCAGACACAAGGTATACCTTGTGAGAGACCACGGCACAGCCGAGTCACGCAGCTGCGACCCGTGTTACAGCCGCGCAATCCTCTCCAACGACGACGTGTTACCGCAGACCCCTTTGCTGGACCTGCTCCGTCGCGACTTCTGGGGCACACCTCTGGAGCACAGCGGTTCGCACGGTTCCTACCGGCCGCTTGCCGTACTGTCCTTCCGCCTCAACGTGCTACTGGCAGGTGGACACGTGGGCCACGGAAGGGCACGAGGCTTCCACGTGTTCAACACCTTGCTTCATACTGCCGCCACAGCGGCTTTCACCCGGTGGGTTCGAGTCTTGACGTCTCATCGGCGCAGAGTCCTGACACCCTGGGTCTCTGGGATGCTGTTCGCTGTGCACCCGGTCCACACCGAGGCAGTCGCAGGAATTGTTGGTAAATATCACATTTTTAGAGCTCTCTTAGTATACTTTAATTCGACCACACACACGCCTACAGTTCCTACTGATTCCATGAAACAGAATTATTCCCGAGAAGCTAGTAGTCGCTCATCTATAAATGCCCCAGTTCTTATGAAACTCGAAGGTTTCTTAATACGTTCACAAATTTCAGTCAAACCCTTCTCTCCCATTTTAAATTACACATTTTAATCTCCCAGCAAAATTATCTAAATACTTACAAGTTACAGGCATCATTAATACAATCTTTAAACCCTCTAAAACCCCAAAACAAACTAGATTGAAAATACATACCAACACTTCTTTACGGATGCGAAACCTGGGTAATGAAACAACGCGACAAATCAAGAATTGTAGGAGCATAAATGAAGTTTTTAAGAAAAACAGCCAAATACACATGGAGAGATCATAAAATAAATGACGTTATCCACAAAGAACTACAAACAGAGCCAATATTGGAAAAAATCCACGGATACGAAAGGAACTGGATCCAACATGTACGAAGAATGGACAAGGAGAGATTGCCACATCAAATTTTGAAACATAAACCAATAGGAAAAAGAAACAAAAGACGCCCTTTAAAAATATTCCTGGGTGACTGAGGCCGGAACGGGTCACAAGACCCAAAATCCTTGACAGCTAGATGATGATGATGATTTTAATATTACCTTTTATTTGACACACAGGTCTTCCACAGCGCCATCTTTATTTTTTAAGGTTTTTATTAAAAATTTCTTCTTGTCTCTCCATCTACTTCATGCGCGTTACATTCTCTGCTCATCCCATCATCCTAGATTTTATTACATAAATGATATTTGCTAAATAATAAATTGTGAAGCTCCTCAATATGCAATTTCTCCAATCTCTTCAAAGTTTTACTGCAGAAACTATCACGGAAACAGAGAAAAGAGTGACGATGCTAACGGTAATGTCAAGGGAGATGTTAGCGTAGCACTTCATGAATTCCAAATATACGTTTTACATTGCTGCATAAGTTTTAACTCCTCCTAATGGGCGGACATCCTGTAATATGGAGTCAAAGTAGAAGTAACAATAATAATGCGGTTACGAACACCCTGTATCTTTATCTCCTCTCAGCTTACGATCACGTCTGTTGACAGGTCGGGCAGACGTTGGTGCCTCTCTGTTCTTCACTCTGTCTCTCCTGTTGTACCACGAGTACGTCACGAACCGTAACACCCTGTACCTGGCAGCCAACCTACTTATGGGGGTATGCGCCATGTTCACCAAGGAACAGGGCGTCACCGTATTTGCTGTCTGCATGGCGTACGAACTGGTGGCCCACTCGTCGCGGGGGCCCTGCACGACGCTTCGGGCCCTATTCGGGAGGTCTCATAGAACACTCACCAAGACAGAAGAGGTGAGACATCATCGACACAGACTACATGCTTAATCGATTAGTGTCAGGCCTACTGTAAAGACTGATTTATTAATAGATGCATGTGGTCACTGAGTGCGCTGTATCACCGACAGAATGACAAATGATAAACTTTATAACCGCATTCCGCAGTTCGATTTACTGAATATTATTCAGTAATAGTTAAGTAATTTATACATACGTAAGACCTCCCTGTCTGAATCCTCTCTCGGCTCAAATGTACGTGTATACTAAACTCCACCGTGTAAGAGAGTAAAACCTCTAATATGAAATTTTAATCTTACTTTCACCGAGATGTATCTGCCTCGCTCCCTACCTTCCAGTTTGCTAAGTACCTTCTTGCACTCACAACTCAACATCGGGGGAGTAAACGAAAATGCGTAAGGTCACTGGTAAGACACCTCAGACTTACAGCACAGCTAACGCAAAAGTGTGTCACTAGGTCAGATCCGTAAATATATAATTATGTGGGACCGCTTGCCGAGAGGCGTCGAAATAACTCCCTAAAACTACTCAAATTCAGATTCCCTTCAGATCTCAATGTTTTCATTAACAGACTGACAACAACTCGATCGCTTGTGTGAACTTGTGAACCTGTTTCGCGTTGTTGCAGGACGCCCGAAGCACTCGAAGGCTGCTGACTCTGGCAGTTGGTTCGATTCTCAGCGTTGGTCTCCGCACGTGGCTTACAGGAAGTCGTCTCCCTACGTTCGCCGCCGCAGACAATCCTGCTTCTCGCTGCAGCTCCTTCCTTACCCGCGCATTCACCTTCTTCTACTTGCCCGCCTTCAACTTTGGCCTTCTTCTGTATCCGTCCACTTTAAGCTTCGATTGGTCTATGGATTCAATTCCTCTGATTACTCACGTCCTTGACTTTCGTAATGTGATCAGCTTCGTGTTTTACAGTGCCTTAATATGGTCCACTTATAAGCATATTATTTACCTTAACTGCATTACAATGCATAACCAAAAACAAGAGACAGTTTTAAAAAGTGTATCTACTTCTATAGTAGATGTCAGCTGCAGTAATGGAGGTGCGGTCTGCAAGCAATTTGGGTCTGAGGTTCAACGTCGCCCAGCTATGAATCTCTTGCTAGTTTTCCGTCATGGACTAGAAATATTCAGTTCGTGGCCGCGGTGTTTAAACTCAGAGTCAGTATCCAAGAATTACAATGCTCCATTCCATCATCTGAATCGTGACTCTTATTCATCGCACTGTCTGTGTACAACCATTTCAAAATCAACTGCAAATAAGCCAAAGAATGTCGAAGACAACTTCGTGAGGCGACAAGACAGTATTGTGGTGACGGTGGGTGTCGCCATGATGGTGATACCATTCATTCCTGCCAGCAACTTGGTGGCTTATGTAGGTTTTGTTGTAGCAGAACGCGTTTTATACATTCCGTCTCTTGGATTTTGTCTCCTCGTAGGACATGGTTTCGTCATACTTTTGGAAAAACTTGGCGACAAGCGTTCTCGAAAGAATGTAGCGTTCTTGTTAACGATGACATTAATTCTCATCCTGATTGCACTAGCAGGAAGGACTATTGTTCGAAATCGGGACTGGAAAAGTGAAGAAGACCTGTACCGCTCCGGAATATCAGTGAACCCAGCTAAAGGTAAGTACTTTGCTTCGTTAAAAAATAAATTACAGTATTTCTTTCTAATATTAAATAACAAGAAATTATTCTCTCAACAAAACTTCGGAACCGTAATGCACAAGGATAACTTTGCTACTACTTATGGCCATAGCATCTACAGTAAAAATATATTAATATAATAGTCATAGCCAATCGTGAACACGACTGCTTACGTCACACTTATTTTGTTTCGTTCTGACGGACAGCTTACGGGAACCTGGGCAACATCCTGAGTGTCAAGGGTCAATACGAGGAAGCCGAGGCCTGTTACAGAAAGGCTCTTCTATATCGTCCCAATAT
Organism: Zootermopsis nevadensis; assembly: GCF_977971745.1. Classification (NCBI taxonomy): domain Eukaryota; kingdom Metazoa; phylum Arthropoda; class Insecta; order Blattodea; family Termopsidae; genus Zootermopsis; species Zootermopsis nevadensis. The sequence continues at coordinate 23,108,900 of NW_028259154.1, read as the reverse complement.
GGCCGACGTCCATTACAACCTGTAAGTCCAGCGAGTCAGTCCTCGCAGTTCCTAAAGTATCTGACCGACACTTTTATGTGTTAATCTGTCCAAACGAAAATCGAATAACAACTTTAAACAAGCCACGACAGCTTCTTTCAAAATTGTTATCTTCTACGCAGTATTCATTATAATCTTCCCACTGTTTCTACAGGTAAAATAGGGCCAGTAAGAATTAAGAACCCCTTCTTTTGTATTTGTTTTGTTAACTTCGTAAGTTCAGTTCTACAGGGTTTAATGATGTGTTGTAAGGACGTGGAATGAAGCAGTCATGACATGATCTTAGTTAGAGGACATGAAAATCAAGAAGACCTCTGGTTAACCGATTTGATGATCTAATTTACATTCTCGATCATATATAATATGAATGTAAAGTAACTATTTAAAAGAAATTGTTAGCTGGTAAACCAACGGAATGCAGACCTACACATGCCACTGACCAAACTTTTGCTTCAAATTCTTCGGTTGGCGTACGTCTATACCTATAGCCTGATCAATATCAATTACAATACAATAAACGTAATAAACAGTAATTATTGATATCGGCGTTTTACATTACAGTGGCATTCTCCTGCAAAGCCATCAGCGATTTGATGAATCAATGCACGAGTACTGGGTGGCCATTCAGCATAGACCACGGTTAGCAGGTAAGATCTAGTTATATCACAGATGGAGGGAAAACCTGAAGGAAAGAACTAGATATAGACGGAAGGGTAATATTAAAATTAACCTTAAAATATGATGGGAGGGTGTGAAGTGGATTCATGTGGTTCACCTCATTTGTCGCTGGACAAATTCTGATAAAACATCGTTAAATAACCAACAAACTAAGTAGTTTACTGTTGAACCTGCAATGTTGTTTCGTAGTTTCTTGCATCAAAGTGCTTAAATTAATTTGGTAGTGGCTCATCTGAACTTGGGACTTCTGCTTGGTCGTGTTGGGAGAGTAGCCGAGGCGAAGATTGTGTTGCGGGTCTGCGCGGGCCTAGACAACACGGGGCTGAGGGATCCACGAACACATCGCACGGCCACGGTCGCCTGTCTCTTCCACCTGGGCCGTCTCGCTATGGAACAAGGAAGACTCCACGAAGCCGTGGACGTGTTCTTCGAGGCAGTGAACAAGAGGCCAGACTTCTACCCTCCGCAGGTAAATTTTACTTTCATCTGGGATATAGTACGCTCTCGATTAGTGGGATGCTCATTATTACTTTCATTGGCTTATTTAACGACGCTCTGTCAAATATTTACCAAACTGTTCAGCCCAGAATTATAACGTTCTGAGTCGTTGCCATTGCAACTCAAGTTCTGAGAATACGTGAAACTTATTGTGTTTCTTGTTTCATAGATACCGGCTTGGAACTTTCGCGAAAAAATTACATTTACTACGGAATTCTAAGTTTAACAATTCTGAGACATCGGCATGTCTCGTTATTTGGCCAGATGCTTCTTTACGTTGGTACTATGCGTTTGCGTACATCTTCGGTATTATAAGATGCAAATCCAAATACTGTCCTCTGTGAGTATGGATTTCACTTGACTGAAGATGCTGTGATATCACATTCTCTGTTTCTCAAAAGAATATATAAACGCAACCCATTAGAGTTGTGAATATTTTTGCATGCAGACGTAATAACTCTGTCCCCATAGGTGAATATTTTATGACATGTTACAATGCAGAGTCTGTTCAACATGTTGGGAGAGGCATACAGTCGTCTGGGTAGAGACGCTGAAGCCGAACCTTGGTTCAGGGCGTCCCTTTCCGTACGGCCAGACCACGTGCCAGCACATCTCACTTACGGAAAATTGCTAGCTCGTAATGTGAGTATATCAACTGAAAACTTCGTATGGAATAGTCTATATTGCGCTGTAGTGTTATTACATAAAAATTAGCTTTCTTCTGTGCACAAAAATTATGTAAGTAGATTGAATGTTCTTTTTTTGGTTTTAATTACACTTTTAAGTAGATCTTTAAATTCAAGTATAACTTACGGAATTTTATAGTTAAAGCTTCTAGATACTAATTTCTCAAGTAGAGGTTTGGGTTAAATCTCGTGAGGTTCGTTGTGGGCGAATTGGTACTGAAAAATGTTTTTCTCCGGGAAACATGTTATGCACATGCTGGTGGTATTTCTTAACAGAATCGAATCTTACAAAGGGTGTCTTTTATCACAGCGCACGCGCATAGGCGAGGCCGAGCAGTGGTATGTCCAAGCAGAGCGTCTAGCACCAGGAGATGCGTCTGTGTGCAGACACTACGGTAAGTCAACATCCTCCTCCTTCTTATTTGTTTTACATGATCTGATGTTAGCTGATGCACTCGAAATAATCAGAAACCTGAAGCCGACGTGCACTATCCCAGTGATCATGAAAGCAGATTTGTCACATTACATCGATAAATGAGTTGGGCAGAGTACTGGGAGTTTTGTAAAGATTTTGATTCTGTTTAAGTCACCGGACATGATATTCCGTCATTTTAAATATTTACGTAAAATTAAAAACATTTGAACAGTGTTACGAAGGCAACGATGTTAATATAACGACGCTTAAGATAATGACAATAACAATCCAGTTGTACTAAAATAAAATGAGACAACATCTCATGAAGATGTCAGGTGGACATATTTTAAATTCTCAAGATTTGAGAAAAAAATAACTCTGTATCTGTAACAGCTATAACACCGAAGATAATGAGACTTACAAAATTGTGACTAACGTATTTTGAAAATATACGTACTCCAATCTGAAATAGCTCTACATCTCTCCGCTTTCTATATCTATTGAAACTTTTATTACTTCTTAGAGATATCAAATTAATGTCCACTACATCTGGCTGTGGAAATTCTCTATTCCGCATAACATTCTCAATAGGGCAATCGTAGATATGACTGTGGAGGGAGGGGTCACTCGCGTATGTCGCTGAGAGTCGCAACATATGTTTAAACTGTGTTTGCCTCGCATCAGTGAGCAATGAGATACGATATACGCCTCACTAACGCTCAGATAATGCAGTGCTGGGAGCAAGATTATATGAGAAAGCTTGGATGGGGAGTGTGTCAGCAAGCGATACATGGGAATATGGCTGTGGTGACTTGCATATGGTGGCAAACGAACTGTTACAGATTTAATTAATTTTACCAATAAATGCGTCATAATTATAACAGTGTTTTAATATGATTTGATTAATAAGTAAAATATTTATTGAAAAAAACTAGGTTAATAAAAGCCCTGCTATAATTAGGCAGCGATAAATATTGCACTGTTGGAATCCGACAGTTCAAAGTTCCCATGCCTGTAAGATCGCCATTTTCCTTACAACAGATAATAGTCAGGATATCACATTTAACACAACAAAATATAAGTACGGTTTTGCAGATTTTAATTATTTTAGTGTTATTAAAATGGTGGTCTGTGCTTACTTGATTTTGTCAAGATTTAGTAGTTGCGGTCTCCTTAGCTGTGCCGTTTATGAACTCGTAAGAGCTAAGCAAGAATTGTGACTCTGAAGAAGAAGAAGAAGAAGGCGATAAAAACTACAAGATCACAATGAATATCGAACATTTCATGCTCCCTCCTTAGTCTCACTGTAAGTCTGCCTCTCCACTGCGGATGTCTGCTTTAGATTATTGAGCAGTCGCAATGAGGGAAATTGACGGGCCAATTTGTAAGCTTGGCTGATGACAGTTGATAAGAGGGGGGAGGGGGCAGCTCGTCGTACCAGATGACTTCTAAACGTCGGGGTCTTCGGAACCCTTTATATTCGAGTCATCAAATTAGTATCATCTGGCGAAGTTAAGTACAACTCTACTATCAGAACGTCTAATCACAGAATATGTTAATTCAGAGAAACCGTGGAAGAGTGGTTAGAAAAGTGTGGCGGACTGCAGGAGTGCCTGGAAGAATTCAGTGCACTACGTATCCATGTTCATTTACTGACCAGTGTAATACAAAACGCGATTAGAGGGGCGGTGAAGGAGATGCATGAGATGAGATCGATCCTTCGTAGTAGATATATTCGCACAATTTGTATTGATAATTCAAGCTACTGCATGGTTTTTGAAATTCCAGCCGTGGTGGGAGATATGACCATTTCACCACTGAAAAATTAAGATTCAACGTATTCACGATTAAATTTAAATTTAAGAAAACGAAATTTAATGCTAATATTTGCTATATTCATTTCGGTTTATTCGCCGAAGGAAAAGTTCGTAAGTGCCTGTGCTCAAGTATCACGTGTGTGCACCGAGACTTTCGAATAAATTGCTGCTCTCATCACTTTTGAATCATCCTACATTTTTCCATTTTGAATGTTAAAAACCTGTACTTTCTTCACAATTATTTAATATTTTTCAACGGGAGGTGAATAAATTGACCTGATAACTTGTTCTGTAGTGGCGCATGCTGTCTCGTCAACTGTTTCTCCTTCCGACACTTTCAAAGGGCCCATGAATGCAAAAAAGCCTTTTTAAAGTTGCTCTACAAACGCTGTCTTTTCGTCACCGGGAGTAAAGGCATTGAAGTTCTTCAGTATCTAAGCGACTTTCAGCTGTTCAAAAAGGGTATTGCGCCCATAGTCAGACAGTTGGTTCTACAGTACGACATTTCCTTTATTACCTGAGTGATTTTACGGAACTGCACAAAGGCGAATGGTTTTGTCACAGACTGTACAGCACACTCAAGGAGAAGAAGAAAGTGGCTCCACAAATGGGAACAGTATGGAGGCATAGCTATTTCTGGAAGGCGGTATTGTAACAGCAGCTGCAGTATTTGTTTGTAGCGAGCTATGAACGGTTTTAATCTGCTAGTTATCCAAACAGGAAGGTCTTAAAAGTATACGAGTTCTACTCTCCCAGCTTAACGTCTAGAATCTGTGATCGGAGTTTGTGTTCGATGTTGAAAATTCTGACTTGCTTTTCCTATTTTACTTATATTAATGTAAATTTATCTAAAAGTAAGTATTATTTAGCTACGATTACACTTTTCGTATTGTTGTATGTTTAACTCATATTTATATTCCATATGTCAGATTCGGAATATTTTGTTAACTTCTATACAAATCATCCGCATATGAAAATAAATAACGACGCTCTAAGAACAACTGAGGTTCCTTGGCGTTTGATGAATGGTACAAAGACGAATCCAGTATACGCCATTCGTCTCTACCGTGACCCAGATGAATCCGATACAAGTCCTTCCCATTTGCTGGAAGATGCATTTGAATATTACCTTCCCATCTGCGCCCAGGCCAGACAAATTGTCTCTTCTCCTCACGTGTTCACAATAAAATTTAGTACGCAATTCGCATGCCTAGCCCATTTCATGATCAATGATTTGATTGCCTATTAATATTTCATTAACTGAACAAATGGTAAAACTCGAATGCTTATTATTACGTACGTTTTGTAACCTGTTACTTTCTGTCTCTTAGGTGCAAGTATACTTCTCAGTACCCTATTCTGAGAGCATTCTCAATCTAAGATCTTTGCTCAGGGTGACAGATCATGTACATAACTATACAAAACAATTTGATTGTATTTATGTTCGTCGATAGGAAAATGGGCGATAAAATACTCTAAAATTATGATAGCAAACTATCCTTGAACGTCGTCTGCTCCTAATGTATATGTGAATCTAATTTTCAGTGTTTCCTGTATCAATGGTGTCGTACATCTTGATTCGCCTGTACCAATTGTAAGCTTCCTCAGTCGTATAAAGCGTCCCTCTATTCAGAACAGCTATGAAGCTAACAAAATGACGCGACAGAGTGAAACTGCGAACAGTGTGTCCCAGCCTGTATGGGGCGTGCCTCTCTCATATACGATGTTACGCCACAGCTTGGCCTGGCAAAATGATTGCTGTTATGGGATTCAGCTGACAACAAGAGTGACCTATGTTGAAACCAATGTTGGGTGTGGCAACTGAGTGTTGTCTTTTATCCTGCGAGCTTCACGATAATTGAATAAATGACGTCTATAATTATATCAAGGGCACATTCGTACTGCACATTCGAAAGGTCCTGTGACCGAAACTCGATTCGAATCTGTAATCTTGACAAAGATTTGCCGTGATTTTCTATTACTCTCTTTGGCAAGTTTTCTACGAAAAACGAAAACAAGATAGCTCTCATCTGAGTTACTGCAACGTGTAGTCAGATAGAAACTTACAGACGTTTCACCGCCCTGATGATGGAGGCAGCAAGCACCTCTGAAAACTTGGTGAACTTATACCTGACTACACCATGCAACAACCCATAAGACAGCCATTTTAGAATTACAAAAGCCCTTACTTTCATCAGTGTATGTGCAAAGCTTACAGACTACTTGTAGTAGCTTCGTATCAGATTCTGCTAAATCAGTTGGTGGGTGTTGCATAATTGATGCAAAGCTTCGCTTCGCTCAGAAAGGAACCTTGTTCGAAAGCTCTCAAGACACAGAGGGAAGGAACATACATTTACACATCGTAAGTTCCTGCTTTGAGACCGACTGTTCAGCTTAAGGTACTGCTTAGTTTTTCCTCAGTTTCTCCGTGGCTAAAATGGCTGGAATGGTGTAATAAATACGCTATACAGTCCGCGATCGATTTCTTACACATCCTTCGCAACAAATTATTGAAACCACCGCTAATACGATGTTAATTGAAAGTACGATACGTTATATAACATAATGTTGCTGTTTCAAATGTAGGATATAAAATAGCAGCGGTTATGAGGTAAGGATTTGGAAGGAGGCAGTTGTATTCTGTTTTAGGGTACTAGTCCTACATTTATCTTGCGAGACTACGAAAAATTCTGAGATCCGAATAGGAAATACAGACGCAAAAGATTTCGTTTGACTCATCTTTCGGTTAAACGCTATGTTAATCACGCAGTCGAAAGAGCTATTCGCAAATACTGAATGCTGTTAAAAAATGCTACATACCGGATCGAGAAATTGTTATGAGGATATGAATTCAGGGGTATCCAGGAGAATCAACTTTGAAAACCAATGTAATATCTACATTTATATCAAAATCGATGCATATAAATGATTTTTAGTTTTGTGTAGTGAAAATGTAATTTATAGCCGATTCTTTGGAAGAGTCCCTACTCATGAAACTGACAGTCGCTCAGCAAGACTCGAAGTTCCCCGCGGTCGACGGTCGTCTTCGACCCTTCTCGAAAGGCGCGCCATGAACTCGACCCGTCCCAGCTCTGATCGTGTTATATGCCAGTGATGCTTCAAAATGATTGACATACAGACGGAAGAAAATGTCCGTGTTATTAGCTCGTGGGGAGTTAGGCGGGGCATTCACACACGAGAGGGGTGAGAGGGGGTGGCCACGTGTGCAGGTTTATTTGTTCCGCGTAGTTATTACGGGAATTAATATGACATCCCCAAGGACAGACGCTAGGGGTTGTAAAGGCGTGGTGCCTCTATTCCCGTTGTGGTCCATAGGGATGATCTGCTGGAAGACGGGAGTCTGAGGGTACTTAGAAAGTGCTAACTTCTAGATGTGCTCGTTGCGTTAGGGGGTAGGATTTAAAGGGGAAACTTGTCATTAAATGAAAGTACGCCTAAACTGTATTACAGAGACTGGAGATTAACTTCGTGTTTCATGTTTCTGACTTAGTAACTGAGATGAAAACTAAGTAACTGGTGAAATAACTAAATCTAACATAAGTAAACTGGTAAAAAAAATGAATTAGTCAACCAAATTACTAAGTAATTAACGCGGTTAAACTATCTAACCGAAGTGAACTACGTAACTCTCTAACAAATTAGCTAATTGACTTCGTAACTAGCTAAGTAACGCTGGTTTTATAACAGCGTTACACGAAATAGTTTGTTTATACTCTCATTTTTACCTTACCTTTCCTACTTCCAAATGCTCTCTGTTTCGATTACGTTTTCAAGGCAAAACTTCCTGTTTATGTCTAGTTTCTGTTATTTCTGTGATATCTGTATCAGCCTACTGTAACAATGCACTGAGAATATTACAAACTACTCAGCTACACGTTATGCACTAAAATTTAATTCTTACTTAATTTAAATTATGGTAGACGTATTTATTTTGCATTAATTTCACATCAGAATTTTGTACATATTTCTTGTGTCTACTGTGCTTGTTATACGAACATGTTGTCACATATCCTCGATGTACTGACACGAAATCTTGTAACATGAAATTACAAGTTACGAAAATTTCCATTTTACAATTTTGTTCGCACGTCATACAACTGAAATTAAAATATTCTCAACAAGTGTTAGTATTATCTTCTGATGTCATAAATTCGTGGAATTAACTTTTAAGTAGGGGACAGTTTTCGATCCCATATAACAGTTATTTGAATTATGTAACTCAATCTCGTGGCGCAAAACCAATGGGAACTGTTTTACGCAGACAGCATAATGCAGTTTGAAAGTAACAAGTATCGTTTACTTTAATGCTGGAATGGCGTTCTGTGTTCCCATTTCATGTGATTAAAGTCTCGTAGCTAATCCATCATGTAAAGTCGTTGACAGGCCAACAAAGATGGATTAATGAGTACTGGTCACGTCACTGTTAGACCCTTCATAATTTGCTGCTGTACTAGTTTGTCCACTGAAACTTTTACGTTGGCTTTTGCAGATTATGTACGTCATTGGTATTGTAACTCGCCAGCAATCAAGATTTATATTTTCTCCTCCGTCGCATGGAGATTGGGTAATCAAACGCGATGATTGAGAGGTGATGTGTACATCTGAATCATTTCAGAATTTTTTTTTATAAATTTATTGATGCTGAAAACGTTATATTTTCTTAAACATCACATAGTATCAGGTAGACTCTGGACCATTTCGGATAACAATAACGGATTTCATTGTTCACAGGTCAGTTCCTACTCGCGCAGAAACGGTACGCGGAAGCAGCCTCAAAGTTGGAAGAAGCTGTCGCACTCTCGACGACTCCTGACTTTGAGGACGTGGTGGCCGCCGCCACTAGCCTCCGTATGGCAGGGGACTTCGCGGGTGCCGAGAGGAACTACAAGCTAGCCATCTCCTTGCGGCCGGAGGTCAGTGTCTGACTGACTAGCTGTTAAATGAGCGACGGACACTGTAATAAACCCCTGACACATTTCTACGAAGTCTTGAGAAAGCTCAGACATCTGGGAACGATAAAATACATCAATACTACATTCACGAACAAATTAAGAACACGTGCTTGCTACTATGCTGATCCAGCATCGTTTATGTTCCCGTCTGTCATCTAAAACTTCAAATTAAAATATAGAGAACTGTTATTTTTAATGCAAAATTAAGGAACACCAGAAAATCTAGTTACCTTCGGTTCCTAGACATTATAAATTAGGAAGAAATAAAAAGGATAACAGATAAATGAATATAAAACATTAACTTATTAAACTGCCCCAAGACATTGTTTAATTTCGGTCTTTTGTGATGGTGATGGCAATCTTTGACTACTTGAATAACTTCTGATGCTCAAGGAAATTATTGCAAAGAAGCAGAAATAACTTTCTCTAACAGAAAATTAGAGGTTCGACCCATAACTGAAGCTGTAAGTAAAAGAGTTTTTTTTTTATGTATTTCTAGGACACTTCGAGCGTGGCAAATTTGGGTGCTTTGTATCACCTCACTGGAAGAATGGAAGACGCGGAGGCCCGGTACCAGGACGCACTCAGACTGATGCCAGAAGACGACGTCACTAGAACAAATTTAAAGCGTCTTTGGAAGCTAAAGGCGATTCAGGAAGAAAAACAACGACTAGAACGGAAATAAGAAAGCAGTAGCTTGAGGATTTCAGACTTGATATCCCGAACTATTTAGCAAATGAAACAGAAGCCACAGGTGGTGAGTGAGTTATCCCGTTTTAGCGCAAACTATTTGAATTGTTCCCGTAAATATTATAGGCCAACACGAGGAGAACATCGTGTAAACTGAACGTCGCAGTCACGCGTGGTTATCACTCATGCATCGTATTCGGAAGGTTCCGGGTTCAGTTCTCGGCGAGCCTATTTAAATGTTAAGTTTACAAGTGAACATGACTGTAACCGCATAACGCTCAAGCAATTAACTACATTTACATTTAAGTAATTGCAGAATTCATTATAACAAGATGTGTTTAAGCGTCTATGGTTACGTCATTTATCTTTTTATACAGTTGTTTTAAAACATGTTTAATCTTGTAAAGACTAAATTCCTTATGCCTTTCTGTAAAAAAAAATATGTTCTTAGTTTACTTCAATATCGCACAGATACGCGCTCCCGTGTTGAGCGCCATTTACATAGAAGTCTGGCTTGCTTTTTTCATACAGTGAGCCGGTTTGTACAGAAATGGTTCATCAATATTAAAATACGAATTTGTAACGAAAAACCCTTTTCCATTTGCCAAAAAAATATTATTCGATCTCACTCAGATTTTATCTCATGGTGTGGTCCATAAATATACATCCACAAAAATTGTGACGAAGCATTTGTGACAATGACAATGATACTGTTGTGTTGGTAATGTTCCATCGTTTGAGGTACGGCCTATATTATGTAAACGTTGCACAAATTGCATTAAATAGAGCATCATTAGGCGGTAGTGTTTGTCTGTCCTTCCATCTCCATTATACATCGCTAAGAATTAAATTAAATTAAAATCTGACATTAAATGTCTACATTAAAATTTATCGGTTAATTTACTGCTCCTATATGTTTAGTACAAACCCTAATTTGTATGAATTCCCATAAAAGAGAGTGAGAAATATGTAACTGGTGAATGTCATAAAATATGAAGCTAGGCAAACTAAGAACTACAGATTCTGTCTTACAAGATTTTCGACATAATGTATACAGAACTGACAGATAATATTCTTTGAATTTTTTCGGTCTGACAGCAAAATAGATATTTCAGACAATGGACCATATCTATTTAATTACCGCACTATTTGTGACGTACGAATTTTCTGTGATCGAGAAGGAATATAGAAATTTATGTCTACGGACGTATAAAAATATTAATATTTTATATACATAAGATACAGGCGATGTTCTGCCTGTGTATATAATCGAGAGTGGACAATGGTAAATGTCAGTTTGTTGTTAATACACTGTGTCTGGGACCAATTAAGAATTAGCCATTTTTTATATGCATGTTTCAGAATGGAATTATACTTTGGACAGGAACTGAGACGTTGCAAAGTTGTAAACCTGTAGATGATTATCTTTAGGGCTGTTTCGTCGTGTAGTGTTTTGGCATAGTGGCAAAATACAACACACAGAAACAATATAGAAGACACCCCCCCCCCCCAATCATGACCGTTTATATATACTATACATGATAGTGCCTATATGTTTGTGTGCCTATATATGTATCAGTATTTTTCTGAGTGTAAGTTATTGTGTTCTTTCAAAAATTACCCATAGAATGACCCAGTATCTTTTACGCCGAAGGTTTATGAAGTAAATAAACTGAATATTGACAAAAATATAAACTCGAAGTGCGCAAGACATGCATTCATGCGCGCAGTGAGTCCGGCGATATATTTTGATGGGGAAAAAAAAAGGTGTTTTGAAACGACAAATATGGTATTTAATTTTAAGTGTTCTCATATGTGAATCTATATGTCACATGGCATATTTCGTAATTTCTAGAGGCTGAAATGCAGACATTAAGCAAATAATAAAATGCGATAGGTTTCAAACAAGGATGTAATTTTTCCACCATACAGATTGTACCTGTCGGATTTAAAATAGATTACACAGTAGAGCAAATTCTTCACCAGATTATATTAAGGAACACAAAGATCACAAAATCCCAGACTTCAATCCAGTTTACATAATGAAAACGATTTATCTGTAATTAGTTTTAACCTCAGAAGACATTGCAATTAGCAAAGTAATTCTCCGTGTTCTCTCTCGGTCTATAACTGAATATCCTGATCTCTATTTTAAATATATTTTTTACGAATTCATATGTTTGTGTGTTGGTACGCTGTGCTACCGAATAAAACCACGATATTGTATAAACTTACAACACGAGTAATTATTCTTCGCCTTTCCCCAACTTTATAAGGAAAACAGAGGCATCCTGTCCATTCTTCTTTATTATCCCTTACGCTCATAACATATTAAAATTGACGTATTTAAATAAAGTTTAGTATGGCGTTGAGATTTTCACGGCTGTGAGTACGAAGATGGCTTTCTTCAGAAGACAGCCATATTCGAAGTTCAGTGTGGTCGTCATTCCATCGAAAAATATCTCAACTTTGTACTTTTTAATTCCTCACCGTCGATAATATCAGCGCAGTGATCGTGTTGGGATAAATACTGCCGGAGTATGGAGCTGACTTCATATTTATTAAATCACCAAGCCACCAGCACTAGGAATACTTTTTATATTATTCCCCCCGAAGAGCATACGTAAATATTTCTATGAACGATATTGTAACACCGGAATATATTCTATTTCCACCTCTGTCTACATACGCTTCAAGATCACATAGATTTCTTCATAGATCTGTCGATCGGGTTCAATAGTTTAGAATTACTCCCAACAGTCGGCTCTATATAAAACGAAATGTTTCACCCAAGAGAAACGTCCTTGCTTCTGATTCGAGACAAATGAAAAAAAAAAAAAAAAAAAAAAAGAGAGAGAGAGAGAGAGGTGAAACACGCAGAGTTATACCCTGCTTCAAAATAACTTGTCTGTACTATGGATTCCCTCTCTGCCACAAAGTCTATTAAATTTACCTTATAATTTGGGTAAAGGTGTGGATAACATCATTGCAAATGGGAAGGGATGCCACGTGCCCTGGTTTTGATACCATATTGTTACTCGAATGTGAACTGAATCAGGGTCTACCCCTTACCCATCATGAGCCCATTGTTCAGTTAGCACCCCCAGCAAACCCTCACGAATGAGGGCGATTCAACAATAGTAGAAGTAAACCACACATCACATCAAGTTACTCTTACAATAGATACTGGGGGGTGGGGAGATTTTTTTGTTGGGGATGATTGGGAAAGGACAAGAGAAAATTTGTTGAACGCTTACCTCATGTACTGAGTACGTTATAATCTTCTGTTTTTTTGGGTTCCACAGGGGATTTTCAAACAAAACTTTGGCTGAAATAATCTGTGTTTGAACTATGACAACACATTGTGTCAAGATGCGAGGATGTACCCTTGTCTGACGTACGTACGTACGTGAATTTAAGCTCTCGTACATGAGAGATCGACATAAACTACTGAGAAATCGATTTATTAGGCGAGTATGGCGAGCTTATGTGGATTCATACTAAACGATATTTTCACTATGGCAAACGTCACGTACGTGTAGCATGAATAAGAAGGAAACATGATAATGTAGAGTAAGTTAGTAGGAATTTTAAATTAGTCGGTTGTTTTCTATTTCGAGTTCCACTACTGGCCGTATACCGGCTATCCTGAATTGAGAATTTCATCATTTCCATAAGGTATTACCTTGGAATTTAAAATCGAGGAAAATCACGAAAACTCTAAATCAGGATAGCGGGAAATCCTGCCGATATTCGAAAGCAGTAGCTCCTAAATTTGTCTTGAATATTAAGTCCATTGAAACCTGATTGGTGAGAGCCTCTAAAGGAAATTTCAGTCTTTATTTATTTTTTGTTCGGATTGATTCTTTTCAGCGGATGGATTTTGAATAAACGGCAAATGACATCCTATACAAAGAAAATCAATGAAAATGATTAATATTTCAAAGATGACTAAAGGCACACAATCACCAAATGAAAATAGTGCACTCCCTTGTAGGAACATGCACTTTCAAATATATTTATATTAACTTTGTGCTATAACACGCTTGTATTTTGTTAATAAACATGAATTTGTTTGACTACACACATGTGAGCCGCATTAATAATCTAATATTCATCTTGGACTAAAAATAATATAAATTAAAAACCAGTTACCAACGAATTTTTAAAACGTTATAGACATTTTATGTTGTCGGCCTAATGCATCGTCGTGAAACGTGATCTTTTACACCGAGGTCTAAAAAAATTGCAATTCTTGAATAAAAACAAACGCCATGGTGTAATGTTCCAGTTAAGATGCTGAAACTTCGATATTCTCGGAGAAGTCGTATGGCCACCTGAACTATGTCTCGGCCAAGATTAAAAAATAACAGTAATATTATTGTCAGTAAAATAACAAAATTAATAAAACAACAAATAACTACATGTTATGGTTATTTGGGTTAGGGTCCATCAGGTTTTTGAGTTACCAAGATGATCCTCTTGCAATATGGTTTCTCATGCTGTATCAAAGAGTAAAAGTCCAGGATATTTCTTCCCCTTCGTTATGCGCACTTGGTGAACTGATCATCTATAACGCATATTAAACCCTTCTTTCTAATTTAAAGCGCTTGCAAAATTCCCCACATCATCCCAACCCTTTCTCGCCCATCCGTCCGGAACTGTAATCAGCTTTCAGCCTAATCTGAATGACGCGGACCGACTGTCTCCCCAGGCGCGAGGTCTTTCCCGGGGCCTCCTTTCACTTCCGATACTTCAATAACACACAAGAGGATGGAGTTACGTGAATTTTTATGCCTTGTACACTAACTGCAAGCTGTGGGCAATGAACAAACAGATAGCACGCGCAATACTGACCACACAAAGTAGGTTCCTACGTGAAATATCTAAGCCCTAATTTGTATATTCGATGATTCCTTTTGTTTCCTTAATGAAGCTTCTTGTCTTGTTTAATTAGATTCGCCGATGTATGACCTTTCCCTACTAATTCAAAAATAGGCCTCGACGCTGGGCCGGTTTATCTAATGGGCAAAGAAGGCAACTGCCCTGGACCCCTTGATTTTAAGGTCCCCTATCTACCAAGCGTCGGTACCATATGACAGACTATGTCCGAACACTTCAATAATATAGGCCTATTTGTGGACTCCTTTGTACGGTATATGTTATAGAAAATATGAGTAATTAATCCGGGTGTCAAGAGCACGCGAGCGATGTGCTTTTCAATATAAGGAGCACAATTAGTCACAAAATGTAGAAAAAACAACGACTTCACGGTCTATTCTTTCCGATTCTGTTAATATAAATATACCTGTACTTGTATCAAATTGTAAGGTGTCTACTTTAAAAAAAAATAATCCGGTGGGCGCGACAGACCATAATTCGCCCGGAGCCCAACATTGCCTTAAAGCAGCCCTGCATCCAGATGGATAGCTACAGTTTGTTAGCCAAAAAGTTACCATGACAGTGGAAAAAAGCTGAGGGGGGAGAGAGCGAGATCATTGGCCACAAAAGCCCTCCAGTTCGCGCAGTTGTTTAAACCGTCGTGTGGTGCAGCCCTCGTTTATTGGCTATAAGAGGCAACAGAATACGGTCGATATTCGGGCAGTCAACCCCCTGAGAGGGGGTGATATTGGAGATATAGGCAAACAATAAATGAAGTGAGTCACTACAGTGCTGTGTTCAATATCCTCCTGTTCGGTTCATCCCCCGTTTCTCTGTTGGGAACCATGGCAGATGCAGTCCTGTTTTGCTCGAGGGGGCGAAAGGTACAAGGACTTACCCTCGTAGATGATAGGTCTCCCAATTTTTTCTGGCGAAAAAACTCACCCTCTCTTACAATATAGTTATCTTCTTCTCCCATCCCTTTTGGCGGACAATGGGGAGCGTTTTTTGTTATGATAAAGATTCGAAATTCGGCTTTGTGACATTTGGATGTAGCTGAACGTTTGATGAAAAGCAACGCTGTACCTTTGCTCATTTCCTCCGAGTGTAACAATGCGTTATCCATGTTATTGTTTAAGCCGCTTTGTTTTCTTGCTGACAACGGAAAGTCAGTATGGAAACAACTGGCGATCTCTGAATAGAACCGAATTTATATAATGCCGGGGAAACAGAACAGTTATCTGCACTGGTCTGTAGAGTGCAGCTTCGATTTGAATATACAGGACGTCTCAGAGAAAAGAACTTTTAGATGAAAAACATCAGAGATACGAACGAGGCTTTCATATACTTTAATATTTAAATAATTTGATCATACGAACGGTAGATTCGTGTCTCACCCTCTCTTCTAGTGTCACATCTCTTGTTTTCTTTTAACCTATCCTATCGTCTGCTTTCATTCTTTCTCTTATCTTTTCTTATGTATTTCTCTCTTTTCACTTAATTAATTAATTAATTTTGTAAAAATGTGCTGAAAATAAACACACCCTCCCCTAGGTTGGGAACTGAATTTTTTACAATTTTTTCACAGTATCATTAGTATGTATATATATATATATATATATTGTACATAATGTATAGAAAAATACGCAGGTTATATATATATATATATATAATTATAGTGTTACATTCCACAGATTACGTATTGAACTTCATGCTGCCCGCATACAGACCAAATTTACAGAAGTTACCCGCACAACATAAAAAGGCTGGAAAGGCCTGTTTTAATCAATCCCGGAAATGTTGCACGGGTTGCGGTAGATTTCTGCTCTGCGGGGGTCGTTATTGAAGGCAGAAATTTTGAACAGGCACAGGAAACTTGCATGAGGTTATTTCATTCAGTTCGAAGTAATTATGCAGCCAAACGCAGTGGCCAATAGCATCTGGGAAAACTACTGGCCATAAAATAAACTTAATAAATATGCATTATTGTCAGATTTATTGTGTGCACAATTCTACTATTTTAAAAGTGTTAACAGTATAAATATCACGCCGCGAAAACAGAAATTAATTAGACTAATGGAAAAGGTGTGTTGAAATACAATGGACAAGGATTTCTTTCCGAATTCATTCCAATCGACTTTATTCTTAAATTCTGAAAGTTATGCAACCATATCAACAGTCCTTTTGTGAAGGCATGTTTCTCGATTAATGTAGAATATTTAAATATTTGGAACTAAGAGAGAGTGGAAGTAATAGGAAGCTAGAAGAAGATTGAATTTTGAGGACTTTCTTAATTTATACTTTACACAAAATATTCTTACGGCGAACAAATCAAGAATGATAAAATACCCGAGGCTCATAGTAAGCATGGGGGAGATGACAAAATACACACAGAATTTTAGTAGGAAATCCTGAAAAGAATAGACCACTTGGTAGACGTAGGCATAGATGGGGGATAGTATTAAAACGAATCATAATGACACTGGATACGAACGTGTGGACATATCGCGTGTCTTAGGAGACAGACCAATGGTGGGCTCTTGTACATTTTAGTTCCATAATAGGCGAGGAAGTTCTTAAAGACCTCAGCGACTATTAGCTTCAAGTAATGGACTTCGCTTCATAAAGTAGTATATATATTTAACTGATGTCTTATCTCGGTGTTAGTGAACTTATCGAGAGATGTGCTCTCAAAAACGTATCCAGTTTTACGTCAAATGGTTGCCCCCGCTGTTAATCTCGTTTCTGTGCAACTGTTTCACTTTTATAATTAAGATACATTAAAATTAACAGTAGTTTCTTATATTTGTAGCAGATGTTCAGTACAACAGACCAGATATTTAGGTAAAGAGGTGAAAACAAGCGGGCAATTTACACTAAACAAAGAATAATTTCGTGATTTAGGCCTATACATGTCACCTAGTATTAAAGCGATTCAAAGTTACACTAGACTGAAAACATGGTTCTGTATGTAATGCACTTCTTCCTTCATTTGAACAATATTTTCAGTCAGTTGTAACGCCGTTGAATTAAAAAAAAATGCTTTCCAAGAATAATTTTTACATACACGACGGTGTATTTTAATTAAATGTTTAATTTTTAAAATTTAATGCTTTTCTACCTACGCTGAATTCTGTTATAATGCACAAAGCAAAACTGCAAAAAAGTATTTTATAGGAAGTTATAATGAGTTTAGAAATAATAAATAACACAACTGCTGACCGAATGTAAATCGCATTCTCCTCCCCCCACCACCAATGTTAGAATTTACAAAACCAACGCAGGCAGAGTTTTCCTCAGTGGCACTATAACACAAAAGAATTGATAAACGGAACAAAGAGTAGGCACAAGATAAATGAGAAGACGTCAATGGAAGAGACCACCTGAGACACTCTATACGTCTGATAATATTAAAACAGGTTTCGAAGAAATACTATGAAGGAGTGGACTAAAATGATCTGGTGGTGCCGGAAAGGGTTTAGTTTCAGGTTTTTGTGAATGCAGTAATGAATATGTGTTTCATAAAAGAAAGGAAACATGAAAAATTAACCTAAATTAACCTAACCTAACCTAACCTAACCTAACCTCACCTAACCTAACCTAACTCTGAATGTTGTAGTGTATGTGAATTTGGTCTTCCAATCTGACACAAACATAACTTAAAGGATGTTAGATGAGGGGTAGCGGGGAGAATTTCAAAAACCTTAGAAAGAGAATGTAGCAGCAAGTTAGAGAAAAACTGAATTACAATGATCTCTATGATTCGCGTTCTTCATGAAATATCTGTAAGTGGTGAAATCAAGGAATATGAGATGAACGAGGCTTGTTGCACACACGAAAGAAACGTCAAATGAACACAAAATTTTAGTCTGGAGAAGGTGACAGCCACAATCGGTTTCTCCAGAATGCCCCTCTCTCGTGGAGTTAGCTACCTGCTGGAGACGACAGTACAAAGTGTAGTTGATTAGAAATCAATTACAGGAGTTAGAGTGAGTTACATAATACATCATTAAAATTTCAATATTAATTGGTCCTATTCTTCGTTGACTACGCGGCTCGGGCCAGAAGGTGAATTATGAAAATGGTCCGGAAACAAACACGAGTTCCCTTTCTGAAAGTTTCACTCGAGTTTATGGATCCGGTAACTTCTGGCTGTCGAATCTGTAATTATAGATGGGGCACTGACTTACTTAAGTACCGAAGCAGAGGACAGAATATAAAGTCGTACACCGTATAACCCCAGCTGATCCTTTGAAGAAAGATGAGAGAGAAAATAACGCGGGAAGGGAGAAACAAGGCAAATTAATAAATACATTTGTTACTTGTTACTTACTCAACGACGCTGTCGCTAGCTCCGAATATATAGCATCGAATGATATTATGATTAATGAAAGAAGAACTGGAAAATATATGAAAGGAAGTGGTCGTGCCCTAATTAAATATAGTATGCCGGAATTTGCCTGCAGGGTCTGAGGAAAACTATGAAAAATACAGCCAGGATAGCCGCATATTTGTGCCCAGATTTGAACTCCGGACTTCAAGGATACGAAGCTGGAGTTCTAGTCACTCGACAGCGACGCTAAGCCTAAGAAAGAAAGAAAGAAAGAAAGAAAGAAAGAAAGAAAACGAAAGAATGAATAACGCCTACCGGCAATGAGCTGAAATACGTGTTGTACTGAAGAAAATAAATGCACGACTTCAACTAAGAATCTCTGATATATCAGCGAAAATACGTATTTTTGGAATAAAATTGAATTCTATAATAAAAGTTTTTTGATAAAGAGAAAAAAATAATTACTACTATAACATAAAATACGTTTCTTGTTGACTGGTTTTAACTTCCCCCCTGAAAATATCCACAAATAATTAATTAAAAATCTTTCCTCAGTAATAAAGTCTCCGTCTTTGTGTTTCGGTAATGCTTAGAAATAAATTATACTTCCGTCTCTTTCACATTGTAAGCTGCTATTGGGATGTTTACAGAACGAGCAGTCGGGACAAAGTTTAAAGAACTGCCCCCACATTTGTGTGGAGGTGTAAAACACCACAAAAACCATATGACAGTCGATCTCTCGATCCCTTAAAAATAAATACGGAAACAATGAATGTTTACTTATTAAATTCACTGAAAGTGAAAGGTCGAGTTGTTTCTATGGTTTTAGAAGTGCCATAAATTGTTCCTGCCGACATATTATCTCTTATTCCACGTTCCTCGAGCGATTATTTGCATGATCTAAGAAGATTTAACACGAAATTATCTATTGCGACCGTTGGAGTAAATAGTTTGTGTGTTTTGCAACAGATGCCACTTACTTCCACGGCTGCTTCCCTATTCGATAATCGATAACATAATAATTCAACTGGCTGCCGCTTAAAGCAGCACAATGCCAAACAGAGTAGCGCGCATATTAAAATAGTGCATTATAAAAGTTGATACGAGCAAAAGGCCTAATTTGTTCTGTTCCCATTTGGATACATGATAATGGATTCTTTGCATGTAATCAAATTAACAAAATGACAAGAGGTCGTAGCCTACTTGTAGCTTCGCCCTCTTGTATTATCTCGAAATATGATATACGAATTTGGAAGAAATTTTGTATTTGGTACAACACTAAAAGTTTTATATCGAACTTAATTTAAGAATAAAAACTAAAGTAATTTCGCCAAGATCACCTAAATGCCAGGTCGGAGAAGACGTCCCTAACTTAGTATCGAGGGTATGATGATGTTGTGCAAGGCATACCCGAAAGATACAGAGACAGACATGTTTCAGTCCACCACGTAACTAGTGATTAGTAATTAGTGAATAACAGCAACTTGTCGAAACAATTCTGTCCATTGTTTTGTATGATTGTAAGCTCCTAGGAAAATATTTGGCGTTAAGGATGTGATGTAACCGTAGGTCCCGGATTATAATAAACGGCAGACGTGAGGAATTTAAGTTCTACATAAAGCAGGAACTCAAGTATCAAGTCAGTCTATACCGGATAAAGTAAAAGGTAGGTTTACGTGTTCTAAATTGCTAGTGACGCACTAGACATGTGGAAAATCACCCGAAAGACGAATTGAATGATTGTCCATACTTTATACATTCAGGAACGTTAATTAATAATGCAGGAATAGTTTTTATCACTTACCAGAACTCCGAGGCCTGTTTAAGGTTCCGAAGGATTTTTGTATCTCTCGTAGTAACAATCTCCTGAAAAATAAAATATGACCACAAATATAACAGACATGATTACAGAGACAAATGATGGGGTGTTTTGGATCACACTTTGTGTGTTATACCCAGTAAGTACAGTTCACTAATAATTGTACCTTCCACAGATTGTAGTAGCACGTAACAATAACATTACACATCGGCCACTTTTGTTTATCACTATACTAGCAATAACTTGTTTGCAAATTAACTTGCAAAGTATAAGTTGGAAATATTGATAAAAGTGATTCGTTTGTAGTGTATTAACGAATTTTAAAACTGATCTTTAGGTTGCGTAATAATATTGTGCCAACTGAATGTGATGAATAGCTTAAAGTGAGAGAGAATATGTTCGTTAAGGATGAACATGTAAGTATGTGGAAGGATACGATAATTATTTATTTGAAGCTGCTATCATAACATCATGAAAAGACCACAGTCACGACATGAAGTAGGTATCTCCTCAGTTAAAATGTAAATCGTCATCACTAAAACAATGTACTTGATATTGCAGATTTTAATATTCACGTTCTATTACCAACTGATGTATCCGATGACTTGTCCATTATATTTTATTTTTTCTAGGTTACTCTGTACGGAAACAGTTCTTGCCTCTGTCACACCCAGTGACAGAGGCGGTGGTGTGCAGAAGTTGCGTGTATAACTTGCGACTTCTCGGTTAAGTGCTCACTCAGCGTGAAAAGAAGGGGATAGTTTTAATCGGATGTTGGAACATATAAAGAAAAACTTATTTCTCATTTCCTTTTTTGTGTGAACGTAGACCTATCGAGAAGAAAAAAATCAATTCAATCGACTGTCTGGCTGAAGGCAGACAGCAGTGGACTGTCGACAGATATTTGTTCGCCGCTAACTGCCTAATCACATTTCCTTATAAAATTTCGTTTCGAAATATCTCAACCGTCACATGTCATAGTTATCGAATGTTATAGGTCCTTGGAGCCTTATCATCTGTCTAGCGTTGAATTGTAGGGCTATTGCTTTCAAATAGACCCGACCGGGTTCTTACGAACTCAGTTATTCAAATTCATTCTCACCTTCTTATCTGCAATTGGGTGACTCTTAACTAAATTTCGATGACTAACTGCAGAGGAACACATCATCGAATGAGATGAGAGGGAATTCGGGTGATTAGATAAATTATAGATTATTTAAGTACACTGTTTCAAGTGCCCATGTTACATGGTGTCAGATGACATGAAAAGGCGATTATAAAAGGTGAATGCTTAAGAATTTGTAAGGATGTCGTGGCATATTTGAACGTGCTATAATTCCAATAGCACAGGGGCAGAAGGAAAACAACGAGAAATTACATTGAGAACAGCCGAAAACCCATCCGCATTAGTTATCTCCCGAAAAACAAATCTAGAGCTTTAGCACCACAATTCTCTCAGCCGATGGGCTATTGGATTGGCAAAGAAAAGATAAATGACAAGGCAGGAACACGAAACTGAACGTCTGTATGAAGATAAAACGTATGATCAGTTTGGCAAGGTCAGACTGGCTCTGAGGTCAGGTGACAAGCTATTCGCACCAGTTCTTTTCTGTCTCTCTGTGGCCTGTAGCGAGGCAGTTCAGTATCGCATCTCCACGGACCACCGATCGCGTCACCAAACTTAAATAAAGGGACACAATGCAGAAAATTGGATTCGAGCGCATTGCAATTAATCTGCACGTTCAGTTTTCATATGCGTACTGCGGGGATGGGCGACTACTATACCGCGAAGAATTTGCAATTTGTAAGAGCTCGAAAGAAATCAGTCTAACTTGCAATTTTAGTCCTTGAAGTGAATCTCGCCTACATACACGGAGACGCCAAACTACTAAAACCAACAAAATATGTCGTGTAATGCCATTTGGGTGTAACGGTTTCATAGGAAGAGCGTGTTTTCAAAACATCAAAGACGCGAGCACTAATTTGACTCTATTATGAATGAAAATTGAGTGCACAATGATGTTAGAGAAACGAAATATGTACGGCTTGGGGGAGCTGAGAGCTTGTTGATACCCCCCCCCCCCCCACCCGTGAAAATAGCTGGAATATATATGCTGAAGGTATCACTGAAGATTGCAGTGAAACTCGTGCTAAAGACGTAATTTAACACGCATGAAAGGCTGTAATCGAATGCATAAGCTTTAGTGAGCACTTGATTACAAAAGGGGACAATGGGATAAGCACTAGTTTAAACACTTTTCTATAATTTCTCCAGAAATTCTTCAGAACTTCTTCAGTGATTCTCCAGGACTTCTCCAGCACTTCTCCAGGATTTCTCCAACTCTACTCAAAGACGTCAAACGACATTGTAAAAGACTTTTAAACACTTTTCTATGATTTCTCCAGAAATTCTCCAGAATTTCTCCAGCACTTCTCCAGCAATTCTCAAGAAATTTTCCAGGACATCCCGACGTCCGCTAGGTCAACGCAATAGGAATTCTGCAGGACACAACAGAACCCACGTTATCTTACCCGATGTAAAACAACCTGAAATAACCCTACACAACCTAACCTCTGGAATGGTTGCCATTGCTTCTGCATTTTCGGGTGGGAGGCTGTTTGTTCAGTCAGGTCATGATCTTTGACTTTTCCGAATGTCAGTGACGTCATTGCTGTAAGGCGTCAATGGTCTTTGAGTAGACCTGATGTCTGGGTGGTTGTGTTATTACGAGGAATTCCCCAGCATTACTGAGCGGGCAAGTGTCTGGACAGCGGTTCGTCGGTATCTGATGAAGCACCATGCTTTCGTGAAAACTGGTTCACTTTGCACTGAAGTTGTAACTGTATAACCCAAACTGATTAACCAACTCCATGCTGCCACGACTCTTGATATTAATAGCTACCCACTTGGTGAATAAATTCCCCCGCGTCTGTGAACCACTGGTTTGATAAACCAGTCCAGAAATCTCGACCACTTATGTCGTATTATGTGTCTGGAATCGAAGACTCTCCCAATATTACGAAGAAGTAGAGATAATAATTCATAATATTCGTTGTCTGTAAAGATTGAAGCACAGGAAGGTAAAGTAGGAATTAAACTCTCTTCCCGGAACTTATTTTAAAACTTGCCACGTTACTGTAAGCAAAGGAAGGCGACACAGATAGCGTCTTCCTATAACACTTATTAACTTGCTTTCCCATCGACCGTCTCCAATTCCTAGATCGAGACTTACACCTCCATCGCATTTTACAAGATGACTACTACCGCAGAAGTATGCGCCATGCGTACTATCATTCATCGGAGGATACAGAAGACGTGTTTGCTCTTCCAAAACGAATCCGTGATGGCTCGACTCTACGCCATCTTCACCTTCAATTCCATCTTTCATATTTAGACAGTCTGCTGTAATAACGACCCACACCACACAAAAATAAGGCCAAAATCCTCGTTTATGAAGTTTCTCATATGAAATATTATAACTGGTATTGTGAAGTTCACATTCACAGGATGTTGGAGCACAGTGTAAGTGTCCTGTATTTAGAAGGTCCTCTGTTCGAGTCCTGACATGATTCTCGACTATACCGGATATGTTTATTGGATTTATTCTTGTCTTTCTTTAAACCCTTTGGATTTTAACTTGCGGTTTCGAAAAAAGAATCCAAATACATTTTAAAGTGTACAAATTGGTAGACGGACCAAGTCTCACAAGTGACAACTGATTCTGCAAAGCATTTATACTAACTCTGACATTAATGAGTAATGTCACCTTCAAAGAACTTACTCACTGTTCTTATTCATGCGTTTCGAGGTGTCTCGAGGTGCCTGAAAATATTGCTGGAACTATTTTTTTTAATATGTGTCTGTACTGTCTTCACATTGCTCTCAAAGTGTTTAAAGGAATTAAAACAAAACTTTTTCACGGAGACTTTTAATTTGGGCACATGGAAGCACCACACGTAACAAACTAGGTGATATTCGCTTGTATCCAGTATCAATTTTATCGGAGTTGCCACGAATGAAAACAACGGAGCGTATACATCAGCTGATGGTATACAAACAGACAATAAACATGCAGGAATACAGAACAGAAGTTCGCACTCGACATAAACTGCCTGTGGAATTTTATATCCTAGAATATAATAAACAGGCTACAAAGCAGAGAATTTGGTTCTTTTCAAAACAGCAAAAAACGTTTTCTATTTGAACAAGTTTCTGTACTTTAGGAGTGAACATTAAACCAACCGCAAGACGTCCACATGCTTCGTCAAAAAATCACGTCACGTCGCGTTGCTAGGGCGTCAGTCAGAACTGAATTAGGTTCCAGTTAAATGGTCGATGTACAATATAATTACACATGAGAAGTCTGAATCGGATTTGCCATCCAACAGCGCAAAAAAGTTTCCTCTCACGTATCCTTCTTAAAGTCTCCCTCCTGACAGTTCTTCTCAAAATGCTGTCAGCTCAAGAGAATTACAAGTCCTCGTTATTTTATTTGCATCTCTTTAAAGAAGGGTCCAAGTACTAGTCACCCGGTACATGTCCATCCTGGCATTTACCTAGAGGTTCTGAACAAAATCACGAAATATCAGTTACTGAGTATTGAATCGCGTCCAAGTATCAATCTTGGTTCGCATGTACTTTCGAAATATTAAATTAATAAAGTAATCACTGTTTTCATCGTTAGAATAAAATTAAACTAATTTAGATCACAGAACACTGATTTTGTAGATTATCGAAAACTTCTTAAAACTAATGATTATTCACACCTTAGGGGTGTCACTACGTCCTGTGCCTACAGTCAGTCTGTTTAAGTGTACTTTTATAGCTTAAAGCGATCTGACGCTTAACAACTCTTTAGAATCGTAGCCTACCATTGATACCCCATTTCATCGGCAAATTCATAGTCCTACAGGAACTTAATCCCGTAATTAACAACGACCCTACAACGTAAACGACAAGAAGAGAACCAGATTTGTCTATTATTACAGAAGTATATTTGCATACAGCATAACTACTTGCATCAACTGAGGGTTACAACAAGCTGGCAATACAAGTCGAATTAGCATGATACTAATCTGCTTTAATATTGTCGCACTGTATATAGTATTCTTAGTCATTCCATATTTCTGATGACGTGTTTAATCCTATAATAGCGATCTCACAATTTTGTCCAGCAATCAAATTATCAGCAGTACTTAAAGGCAGTTTTATCGAATGCCACTTAGCAGGTTCCAATGGGTGAAATAGTACATGAACTGTTATATCTAGTGCTTCATTATGTGGTTTTATTACATTGCCAAGAGTTTATTTGTGAATTTGGAAGCTACTAAACTTGGAAATTCTCTCACCACAGACAGTCTTTCACACAACTATATTGTAAAGGACTCTGTATAACGTGTTGAATTTTCTACTTAAATGTTTTGTAATGTGTTGTTAAAAGACTCTTCTCTTATTGTGCATATACAAATATGCTGATAGAAGCCACGCTTATATTTTCTCACAATTATAAAATACGTACTCTTAATATGGTAGATATTTCGCACTATAAAAAGGACTTATTGTTATATCTCTGCCAATCCATTGCTTCTCTGCTTGTCAGAACTCAAAGAATTATAATGCTCTACTGGATTTTACATCTTTATAAGTAACCCACCACAAAGAGAGCCCCTGCAACTCACAAGTACGTTGGCTTTAATACACTTAAGATTTATAGATTTTTTCTGAGAAATAGGATTTCAAACTGTGTGCTAGATTTTAATACGTTAAGATAGGATTAAATTGCAGACTTTTCACTAATGTACTTTTGGGTTGTACAAAAACATTTTTTTTGGTTCATT
Source organism: Zootermopsis nevadensis (assembly GCF_977971745.1). Taxonomy (NCBI): domain Eukaryota; kingdom Metazoa; phylum Arthropoda; class Insecta; order Blattodea; family Termopsidae; genus Zootermopsis; species Zootermopsis nevadensis. Next base: position 23,082,233 of record NW_028259154.1, on the reverse strand, counting down.
TTAGTAAACATAAGCTTTTGAAGGAACACCATTCACTACACAATTGTCGAACTAGAGTTGGGTATATGAGTTATTCTAAGTGAGAGACCAAGTTTCGCAATCCACAGAAAAAAACAGTCAAAAATATATACTTTAGTCTTTAAGCGAAGACGAAAGATAAAATATTTCTAAATCAACATGTCACTATATGTTACAAAGAACAGAGAAGTTGTTTTACTGTTGTTATTAAACTAAATTTATGTTTATCAGTAACAAACCACGTCTGTATGAAGATTTCTGTCTTCTGGGTTATTGCGCTGTGTAGTCTGGTCGATGTTAACCAACGTTTCAGAGGTCATACTGCCTCCGTCATCAGGGCGATGACGGAGGCAGTATGACCTCTGAAACGTTGGTAAACATCGACCAGACTACACAGCGCAACAACCCAGAAGACAGAAATCTTCATACTAATCGCCCTGATGACGGAGGCAGTATGACCTCTGAAACGTTGGTTAAAATCGACCAGACTACACAGCGCAACAACCCAGAAGACAGAAATCTTCATACTCATCGCCCTGATGACGGAGGCAGTATGACCTCTGAAACGTTGGTTAACATCGACCAGACTACACAGCGCAACAACCCAGAAGACAGAAATCTTCATACTCATCGCCCTGATGACGGAGGCAGTATGACCTCTGAAACGTTGGTTAACATCGACCAGACTACACAGCGCAACAACCCAGAATACAGAAATCTTCATACTCATCGCCCTGATGACGGAGGCAGTATGACCTCTGAAACGTTGGTTAACATCGACCAGACTACACAGCGCAACAACCCAGAAGACAGAAATCTTCATACTCATCGCCCTGATGATGGAGGCAGTATGACCTCTGAAACGTTGGTTAACATCGACCAGACTACACAGCGCAACAACCCAGAAGACAGAAATCTTTATACTCTGATGACGGAGGCAGTATGACCTCTGAAACGTTGGTTAACATCGACCAGACTACACAGCGCAATAACCCAGAAGACAGAAATCTTCATACTCACCGCTGTGAAAACCTCAAGTCTTACACGTCTGTATTATTCATCAGCACAGGAAGAAAAGTACTTATATCTGTAGGAGCTTCATCTCTGACCTGCTGACCCAGCTGATTCGGAGTAAAGACAGCTCAGTTGTCAGGCTATTATCAATACTAAGGAGGTATGCAAAAACGTCCGTCAAGATTCAAAGTACACGTTATTAATATTTAGAAAAGTGTACTGATATTGTGGGATTAGTAAAGCTTTGTAGCCAAATTTACAACAGACTTTAACATTTACTGTAATGTAAATTGGAAATCAATAGTTAATAACAAACTTCAGTGGTATCAAAACAAATCCACAAATTTGAAATTCTGAATAGAGGATAATAATAAACACATTTATGCACAAATAATACATTCTGACATCTGTCAATATCCTCTGTACATACATTTAACTCCTCTCAAATATAAACCTCAATCACTTCTGTAAAAAAAACATTTTTGCTTTACTGTTAACATTTTCAGAAACTGTCGGATATTTGGTATTTATTCTGAGCTATTGAATTTATCTCCAATCAATGGCTCCTACTTTGGTACATATGTTTATAAAATTATCGTAGTATGTAAAGTATTTCATTCTTTCAACAAGCTTACAGATTATTTTAAAATTAACCAGAAACAGAAGGGTCGCTCTCCTTACAAACTAAGGAAAATGGATTAAAATGGATAACCGAAGTGTATGCTTCTGAAAATGTAAAATGAGGCGTGTGTTATGAAATGCGTGTTTTATCAGAAACATTTAAAGTTTCAGCGTCTACAAATAACATGAAACTCACTAGTCCAATTATTGGCTGTGGTAATACAACCTGGAACAAGGCAACGTGCTTATTATAGGCGGAAATCACGAGCGTTGCAGTGACTAAAGACTTACATTTTGGCTCTGGTGCAAGTAATAAAGACGTTATGGTAACACATAAACGTCTGTGCATCTCAGAAACGATGTTTCTCCACTAAAATCCGCATGAAAATAACAAGGCATCTGTGATTGCGGGATTGAGACAATGATAGTCTAATGCGTCTGTTCTAATACTGAAGGGGGAACACTGACACGTCTGTACTAAGGGCCTAGTTCTTTCCGTATAAAATAAGATAGCAAATGAAATGTGCGGTTCATATCCGAAAATCTACCTTATGTTAGACACCGTCTGCAATAACGCAAGGGAAACAATTTCAGTTTTATAGATAAAGAGTTTAAAATATTTTCAGTTAAGTACAGATATTAATATTAACATAAATAGAATAAACATTTTATTTTTATTTGTATAAGAGTACTGGCCAATGATCCGTTCTGGGGCAAAACTGTTCGGTCGCTCCATCTTTTTCGTTTTCCTTCATGTTGTCCAAACTGGGAATGAACTGGAAATCGGTAGCTACCAGTTGTAAGAAATTAAATACATAAACAGTATATTCTTATTATTATTATTACATTTTACATTTTATTTTGTATGTTGTTTGTCCAAAATTGAACTGATTTTAATTTCATTATTATTTTACTTATCAATATCATTTAGCTCATTTACTTATTAATTATTTTGCAATACATTAATATTGTACATTTATATATTCAGTTCATTGTTTGTTTGCTTTTGTATTGTAAGGTTAGTATTGTTGTTAGTGCTTGGCTGTTATTGGCCTTTTTGTCTGTTGTCAAGCACTTTAAGAAATGAATTGAACTGAATTATTACTATTAACACGTAGGTGGTGCTAGGCCTGCTACGTACATGCGGTTTATAAGCACGAGGCAGGTTTATCTCAGAGTCATTCGGTTTTCTCCAGTCATTATTATCCCACCGCTGCTGTGTACTCACTTGTTTCGTCTGCGGGTGGACAAAGTCAGCGATAAAGTCTCAGCCCAATAATAACAGAAAAGCAGGTCCCTTAATGTACAATGTTCGGTGTCCACCCCTCAACTCCGTAAGGGAATTAATTCGGCTGGATAAGCAGATAAAATGTGATGAAAGCCCCAGAATTATCAAAACTTGCCCTCATATTGCATTGCAGGGTACGTTGACTTCAGTTGAAGTTTACAAAAGATGTTATAACGTGCTGCCTGGATAACGTCATCATATCTCGCTTTTGTGCTTAAAATGAGTGACGCGCGCCGTACGAGACACCTTTTCACTCACGAGGAAGTTTGGCGGTTGCAGAATGAGAGCAGGAGATTCTGAAGATTCACCAGAGCGCTAGTAATTTCTCCATTAAAATCATTTATCCCTACAAATCATGCGGATATGCACTAACTCACTTATATTACAATACACTGTTATAAACAGATGTACCCAGAACGTAATCTCAATCTGTATCACTATGAAGAACGAATTAATGAAAAGTACTAATATTTCTAAATTATTCAAACGACTCAAATAGAATGTACATACAAGGTAATTAGGTTAGCTCTCAGCCAGTAATACATTCTCAAACACAGACACATATGACCCATATATATGTCTAAGAATATTTGTAAAATTTGGCAGATGATTCTCGGCGAATTACAAAATTCGATAAAATTGTTAGACCTAGGTCTGGTTATAACAAACACGGATTCACTGAACATCTTCCTCAACAAAAAACTTAATGCACCGGCGTCCCACGGGAAGTCCGATTCATTACACCGCCTACACGAGGGACGCATCTCGGCACTCAGTTGTTTTTCTTTCGTGAAATAAAGAATCTAATTCATTTATCGACAGAAAAAGACTTGGCGACAAAAACAAGTTACCTTATTTGATCAGATCTCCTGCCTAAAGCTGCAGAAAGTGACGACCTAATCGACAGAATTAAGTGATGTATTCACAGAACTACTCATTCTAACAAATCCTTTGAGTTTAGCGAATCTTTCCTTTATGCGTGTGACAATGGAGGTTGAGCTTGTTTACAGTTAATTACCAGCGTTAGGCACTGAATAATGCTTCCACAGAAAGTTATACGTAAATGTTGTTTACATTTTTATGTTTCCACAATGTCAGAGTGGATTCTCGAACGACAACAAGTCTTGAGAATTCAACCGCTCAAGCTTAGGAGTTTCTCAGAATTCCCATTTCTTCTTTATAGTCTTATAGCAGCCCGATCCCTTTATGACTCTTCTTACAAGAGGGGCAAAAGAACATGGTCGCCCTTAAAAAGTACACGGAATATTGAAACAGTCTACGGCATTTTGCTTTTATCAAAGTTTACACGAACGTCTGCTTAACAACATTTATATAAGTAATAAAATTTAACATCTGAGAGTTCAGGAAAAAAGTTTGGTCATTTTAGTGCTAAGATAGTATAATTGCGTCATATTGTGAATCAAATATTAAATTAATTATTCGGTTTTGTCCGTCTAATCACAATTATATTTAAAATTTACAAATAAGATAATATAAAGCTACACAACAGAAATTGTAATTGAGTTTTAAGTTTGTTGATATAATTTTACACCTGAAGATGGTTCGATGAAACCGAAACATGTTGTAAAAATGTTCCAAATGTAAATCGATTATTCGATGTGGAACATAAAATGATATTTTAATTATCTTATTTGTAAATTTTAAATATAACTGTGATTAGACGGACAAAACCGAATAATTAATTTTAGTACTAATTGATAATTTATTTAATGACACTGTCAGTAGCTCACATTACACACCGTTAAATTACATGCCGGATATGTAACAATGAATTGAGCAGGAGATGAGAAGCAGTCATGGCTTAATTTAAGTAATATCTTTATATTTTCCTGGACCACAAACCCCAGTCAGAACAGCGGGTCTCTGGACTGAGATTTGAATACGGAACACCCTTCCACCCTCCCGAATACCTTGAAAGCACGACACTTGATTCCAAAAGTTTACTTTAAACTTTAATAAAATTATCAATGTCGTCTTGACTTAACACTTGAACTTCAGAGAATTTCTTTCAGACTCTAATACATCGCTTTTCATACCCCTTATTTTCCTCAAGTTCGACGTTTCGGAGTACAGTAGATTCGTATCAGCCCCACGTGTCTCGCACACACCCACTGAAATTGCTTGTGACTCCGTGGTTGCAAGCAAGACACTTTTTTCACGATATGAGATAAGTAGTGTACTTCCTGACAAGTCCAATTTAGAAGTAAAATTCTCGTTCCTTAACCATGAATTATCTAAGTAGTTTCAGTTAAAAATCATTAAAAAGTCGGCGAAATTCTACAGCGATTTATCTGAAAATCTGGTAAAGTTTTGGGAATAATACGAATACACTAGCAACGTTTCTTTAAAAAATTAAACTGGAAATCGAATAACCAGGAATTTAAACAATTTCATCACTTGTACTTCTTGTCTCATATATTTCAAAAAGTCTTTCCTCGGAACATTATTCATGCAATCTGTGATTAATATTTAAAAGAAATTATTTTCTATATTCTATTGTTTTGTGTGAAACAATAGTGTAAGAATAAACGTCTTTTTCATTCCATTTTCTGTCAAGACCAATTTTACGAACATATTCGTAAACAACTAATTCCCAATAATATCGATTAATTTTATCATTTTTATGTAATAGACAGGCAGAAATAAACATTATTTTTAGACTCTCTCGCAAATATTCTTGATGTTCCTGCGTCAAACGCATTTTGAATCCCGGTCTCTCCTACCATTTCTCGTTTTCTTTATATTTACAGAGTAATCCCTGTAAGTTATACTACACATTTTTGGAGAAGTCTCTGCAGCCCGATTCATGACATCATTTAGTGCCTAGTGTGTTTTAACAGATTGTTTAAGGTCCATTAGAAATACTGGCACATAACTGATTGAAATTAACACTTATGATTTACGACTACGAATTCTGAGAACATCTTGAAACACAAGACCGAATCATCCGCCAATATCATCAATCACTTTAGAGAAATAAAAACTTCGACTAAATGCCAAGTTTTATTAAGTACTTGTTCTAAGGTTTATTAAAGTTTCATGTAGATAACAGATATTAACATGTCGGAATATAAATCACCTTACCAGCTCGTCCATCAATTCGTTTTCCTTCCTTAGTTCGAAATGTTAACGACTTTGAACAGATGATTTTGCATCATTTAGGGACATCACATGTTTTTTTACATCTGTGCCCGTAGCAACTTTGTCCCCCGTTTCATTTAGAATATTTATTTTACAACGCTGTGCCAAGTTGTTTGGTTTTAAGGTTCAGATGAGATGCGAGCTTATGAATCAACACAGTAATATTTATTGCGTGCTGGAAATGGACTTATAATGGGAAGACGCCATCTAGATATTTCCACAGCGACTGTTTATCAAGAATATTTACATTTTGCATTAAGACGTCATGAATATCGTTCGAAATTACGATACCAGTAGAACAATTTCCAAACCGGCATTCTAATAATTTCCTTCGTAACACGGCACGTTACCAAGAATACTGTCACAAGTGAAACAGCTTTTCCAGGTAATTGAAACTGTAGGTAGCAGTAAGCCTACAGAAACATCGAAAAGCCGAAGGCTCGTAAAAACGTAAATGTTGCCAACTAAACACTTGTGGAATGTAGATACAAGCGCTGTGTAACAGTTTATATGACAATTACACTTATGTCAGTTTTACAGGATGAAAAAGAGTGCTTTCAATAACCACTCAGCGACCACTAATAAAAAAAAATTGTGAGTTGTGGCGACTCTAATGCCGATGTCCGACGTATGTTGATAATTATTCCGGAATTTTATAATGATGTAGAGCGAATTTTATTCCGCCGCCTATATTGCTCTCTCCATCTAGAAGACAATTATAATTACATAAAAAATTATACTTAGTACTGTCTGACAGACAAATTGACTAACGAACTTAATAACTACCAAATTCATGGCACAGGGTTTTAAATGAGCAGTTGTCCAACGAAATGTGAAGAATCCTATGAAAAGAAAACCAGTAATGTCTGAGGAAAACCATACAAAGACCAGTTGGGCTCCAAGCCTGATCATACCGAATACGATGATGGGGTGTTATCCACTACACTACAAGGTTCAATCGGTCTTTCTGGAGCGGAATGATCCAGCCCGGGGTCAGAACACTGTAGCCAGTGGTTGATATTGACAGCACGGAATCAATTTCACACTTCATGAAATATTTCGGTCACTGACAGTATCGGAATTATTTAAAAACACGTGACAAAATACTGAGGGCTTATTAATATTTTAAACTAAAATTCACAGAGTGAAATTTGTGCTTGGTGCGTGTAGAAAATTAGGTTTTTAAATGTATATTAAGGAAACAAAGGTGGAATAGCAAGACGCTATGAAAAGATATAGAGCAGAGGAGTTCCATCTTCTGGGTTGTTGCGCCGTGTAGTCTGGTCGATGTTAACCAACGTTTCAGAGGTCGTACTGCCTCTGTCATCAGGGCGATGAAGATCTATGTCTTCTGGGTTGTTGCGCTGTGTAGTCTGGTAGATGTTTACCGACGTTTCAGAGGTCACACTGCCTCCGTCATCAGGGCGATGAGTTTGAAGATTTCTGTCTTCTGGGTTGTTGCGCTGTGTAGTCTGGTAGATGTTTACCAACGTTTCAGAGGTCATACTGCCTCAATCATCAGGGCGATGAGTATGAAGATTTCTGTCTTCTGGGTTGTTGCGCTGTGTAGTCTGGTCGATGTTAACCAACGTTTCAGAGGTCATACTGCCTCCATAATCAGGGCGATGAGTATGAAGATTTCTGTCTTCAGGGTTGTTGCGCTGTGTAGTCTGGTCGATGTTTACCAACGTGTCAGAGGTCATACTGCCTCCGTCATCAGGGCGATGAATCGCCCTGATGACGGAGGCAGTTTGTCAACTGCTTAAGGAAGATTCTGCTCTATGCAGATAGGTTATTCGGTGTACAACCTAACTTAAGGGTATATTTATGTATGTAAATATTTGTTCATAAAAATATAGCCAATTTATAATTTGCTGAACTGTATTTTTGTTCAGAGCGTTTTATCTCAATCCAGTTAAACGTTCACATGAATAGTTTTGTTTCTATTTAGTTATGACATATCCTCTGAAAGTCATCATAACATAGAATATTATGAATGGTGATACTGTATCTCCCACTACAGAATTTTGAAATCATCATACTTGCCTGTGTCCACTACGTGCTAATACTATTGAAATAAAATAATGCGGTTTTATAACATTTGGTAAGTGCATAATTCATGCTTGTACATTTAGTTTAGCGCATGCACTAAATTCTTGAATTTAATTGTGGCATAAAAATATTGCTTGCACGTGCCCTTTACTAAATATCTTTGTAATCTGTGGATGTATTTTTATTAAAGGTGTCAAAACACGTTGTTTAAAATTCTCCAACTTCTAACTCCTTTAATATTATACCATAAATAAAATTAAAATTCCCCAAGCTTAACAAGTCGATGTCATATTCGAAGGCTTACATAGAGAAGCAACATGGGTTGTCAGAATCTACGTTTTGGCCATGGAAATTAAGGTCGCGGGGAGAATATACGAGTAAATCACTTGTAAAATTTCTCCAACTAGTTGGCTTCTTGTAGGAATTAAAACCGAATAATAAATGGACATGTCGTTTTGCGTATGGAATGAAACTAAAATGCCCTGTAAGAAACGTACATTAAGACACCATTTGCTTGCTTTCTCTGTCTCTCTCGGATTTGCAGCAAGATCCTAATTATCTTAAGTGCAGACGTTGTAGGAAGTCATAAATCCCTGATTTTTAGACAAAATGAAGAAAATTATTCAACAATAGTTAAATTATATGTGATCTCAGATTCCATCCATTAACAACAACCCTTGTTAGAATCGCATACGCCGATGAGTTTGGGTTTATCCAAAAGGGAATTCAGACGAGGCAAGACTGCACGTAATCAGTTACTTACAATGTGACCTGCATTCTCTGTAGCTTAAAGGTTTAAGCAGTTAACGAAAATTATTCTGAGCACTTCCTGTTTGTTGAAAACCGGCATAGAAATACAATTAGACAGCGCCCGGTCGTTAGATTGATTCGTGGACTCCACCGGTCCGACAACGGGTTTTGGTTTCAACATAAAACGAATTTACACCCTTATAACTTGATTTCCCAGAAGCGCGCCTTCTTATTGAACTTAGTAATCATTTAACACGTCTATTACTCGAATGAGATAAACAGAATAAGACGTAGGAGACAAGGCACTTTTTCGTGTCATTAAATTAAAATCATGACTAATCGTGATACATTAAACTCGTACACCAGCTTCCTACTTATATTTCTCATAAAAGAGGATAAAATGTACTGTAAGGCTATCTGCAAACTTGTATAAAAGGTGATATTTTTTTAGGTACTAATCTGTAATCAGGTAGCGTGTATAATGCCATAAACTTAATCATTGATATATAAAGATTCAGCCGTAAAATTGCCTGTCAACTTGATTGATCGCCCGCCTTTTTGACCAGAACAAACAGTTCATATCACTTCCTTGCTTAGTCACAATTCTTTCAGGACACAGGTTTCTGTCCCAGAGCTGACGTAGTGATAGAGCTGGTCACAGCGTATTTAAACCTTCGAAGCACGAAGTGCGTATAAAATATTAAAATATTAAGTTCCTGTCCCGAACAAAACAGATCTCAATTACAAAAGTAAACCGGTTGATGTTATTTAGATTAAAAATAAATACTTATTTTGTAAATCATACCAAATGCAAATATACACTCTGTGGATTTGTAAAGTTACTGAATGTTACAGAAGCTGGAGTATACAGTTACCACTATGCTCTAAAAAAAGAGAAATTATTTTATTAACAGAGGTAATTAGATATATTTTGAAAAATACGTTTGTGGACTGTCTCTGACAATAGAACACAAAGTTAAACTCAACTAATACCGGATATCGACAAGCAAGTCCCTGAGGCAATTCAATTCGCGACACATTTCCTTACCAACTTCGTTTTCCGTCTCCCAAACAATATTAAACACCACATTAGTCTACATGTCAACAGCACGAAAGTCCTTACGTACTATCTCACAAACTGCACATTTGACTGATCGTTATTAGATGGAAAAGTTTTCTGGATGCTTTTCTCGCCAGACACTTGTAATTCACATTTCTCGTCACAAAATTGTACTATGAAACAAAGAAAATAACCCAGCGAAGTAATAGTTTCACATTGAATAATTTTTAATGTTTTTGAGGATAAATGGGATGATTAACTGTTTATAAATCCATCTTCCTGAATTAATCTTTTTTCCTAATTTTATCATGAAATTCATTTATACAAATATCAAATACATATATCTGAGTTGTGATCACTTAACAAATATCTGTTTCCGCGTAACACCGGGTTCTTGCGGTCCACACATCTCGTATATCAATTTACCTTCACGCTAATAACTATATGAACGTTTAAAACATTTCTTCGAAAAAAATTCACGATTTAAAAAGAAAAAAGAACGACAGTGAACGACGCTTGCATCGAAGAAACTACGACGAACTCGGGACATCCATCTTCCGCTCGAAGGAACTTGGATTTACATTATGGTTTTGATAGACCGAATCCACGCAGGCAGACACATACATAGATATATAGAGAGGCGATATATATATGTTACGGGATTATATTATATAAACTAAGTAGATAAATACACAGACAAACAGACCGGTAGATGGATAGAAAAACAGAAATATAGATTGATATGCAGGTAGACAGACAGACAGACAGACAGACAGACAGTCTTGCACCTAATCGGGTCTGACCTAGTTCAGGAACATTTGTGTACGTGTCGGGTGTCTCGATACTACCCGCTGAACACCTCACTACCACCTACTAGCAGCTAATTGGCGGCCTGCTCACACACTACCCTGGTTGAAAGCGAGAATCACAGCATTTGAGCAGACCGGGTGCTTAAATACTGAAGATGCAGCGCGTTTTTCTTCTCCAGATGTTGATATTATTTACTATTACGGGACTATTAAATACTATTAGGTTAATTATGGCTGGGTAACCATAAATGTAAACAGAACTAATTCTAAATAAATCATTGCTAAACACAAGGGCAGCCAATACATATTTTGAAAATGTGGCAGAATTGAAGTAGGCATATTCCGAAATGACAGTCATGATGAGAAAAGAGTGGGTTGTAGCTCACAACTTTCCATTATCCGATGTTTTAATTAAAAAGTATTAAAATATACAAGACTGTAATTATAGTTGTTTTATATGGATGTGAAACCTGGTGTCTGATTTAAAGGGGCTAGCATGGTCGTGTGTTGCTTCCAATCTACCTAGTTTCAACTACCGAATATCAAACTTAGCAAGACTGGAATCCCTGCTCAGTAGCTGGACGTCATTGTTACGAAACATGGTTCACATTGGTTAAACGACTCTGTTGATTAGATCACGTACTACCTTTATCCTTTATTTAATCACATTAATTCTAATAACCAATGTGATGGGTCCACGCACAGACATACAGAGGTGATGGTGCTACGAGTGCGTAATAAAACACTAGCCCAAATACAGGAGTGTATATAGACAGTGATGCAAATAGATTGATAATATTGTAATTCAAAAATTAAAAATAGTGACACTAAAAGTGATTAATTATGTTGAAAGCAGTTTCTTCCCATTATTTTTATTACTTAAAATGTTAATAATATAAATACTGCAAGAACGCATTTATGGAGTAATTTCCAAGCGATAATGTCCGAACGAAGTCGATAAGTCATGGCATTGTGCATCTATTTAGATTTTATGCAACTCCGTTCAGGTACAGAGCAAGCAAGCATGAAACAGTGATGCAAATTTTATAAATCGAAAGAAACGTGGTCGAAGACTGAGAGTGAAGAAAGGTCACCGACCTTTATGCTGTCCTCCTCAGACAGTCAATATATCAAGAGGGGAAAGACTTGAACCCTTCAAATATGATCTTGAAATGATAAAGGATGAGATGAAATTCTAGCTTCCTGAAACCTGTCATTCGTGTATTGGTCGTACGCTCCTGACTTCCTTACAGGAAATTCGAGAGTACTGGGCTCTGAAAAAAGCCAATATATATAATAACACGAGGTTTAAATCGATGGCGATACATCGGAAGCTTAAGCTGAAAACAGTGCAATCTTTCATAAGATATCTCAGATTTCATTTACTTGTTAGTGGCGTGCTACGGAGAGCGAAGATGGAACGGATACTAGGTCACGTAAAGGATGAATACGTCTAACGTTAAATGACTAATACTAATGCAGTAGGTAACATTAACTTATTTTTTCCAGAAGTGGAACTAATCTATTAAAATGGAAGTACATGTTACCTGCACTGAGACGATGGTACGTGGAAAATTAAGTATTCAAGCTGCCCGATTTAAGGCAGAATAAATATTTATTTAAGCTAAATTCCTTTTCATAAAAACTTGCAACACCGAATTTTAATCAAATATTATATATATACATGCACATACATATATACATATATGCACACACTCAGAATCTAACAGTGGCTGTAAATTGATAATGAAACAAATTAGCGACATGTTTCTCACCAGCATAAATTTACATTTATAGTTGTCAAATCCGCACAGGCATCATAACAAAGATTTTCGAAAAGCCACTGCGTCTTTCACAGATGCATACTATAACATCTGTAGAAAAATGTATAATCTACTGGCATGGACCTACCAAATGCCGCACTCTAGCTACAAAAATTCGCTAGATGTCAAAAGAAGACTATATATTGATTCTTGACGGAATACTTTTTAAGTTTCTGTCTTCTGCCACAAAGCAACGAATATTAATAACGAAGCTTAAGCACCGTACAACATGATTGGAAGTGATATCACTGGCTAGTTTTGTAAACATTCTATACGGATTAATAAAGCAAAAATAAAATCTAACGGGTTAGTAATGCTAACATCAAATGTCAAAGATGAATAAACCATAATCTTATTTCAATTAAGTAGAATAAAATTCACCATGATGAAACCAAATAGCCAATTTCCTACTAATTGTCCATTTATATATTCAATTACGTCGCAGTTCCACGTATCGTTTAAGTAATATAATTAATATTGTTGACTGCTACTTAGACCTTATCAGAAGCAATGGCGTACTATCAGCGGAAAACTACTGTAGATTATTAGCTACGGGGCATTAAACCAGCAATAAAAGTACTGGCGATAAAAGATCTATTATCTAGAAAGATTCATCATGTGGAGCCAAACAGGACAGAGAAAATTAGATAACGAGGCGATTCATAACTTGTGCTCTTCAAGAACAAGTGGCTTATTAAAGCCGGAACACTGAGGTGGGTGGGACTTGGGGCAGAACGAAACATAAATTGGGGCTACATGCAATTACGAATGGAAGGCAAGTTCGAGAAGGGGTCAAGAGGTCATGTGGGACACCCAGTAAGCCTATGTTGAGGCCGTGTCATAAGCTCAGGCGGTTACCGCTGAGGGACGGATTCACTCCCAGTGGGATTTTTGGTGGTCCTTAGTTTTTCCCTGTCAATATAATTCCACCGCTGTTCATGTGTCAACTGGGGGACAGACAAGTTACCTGTTACAGGCCAACATCCACAGAGACATACTCTAAACTAGAGTGCGCTTTTCCAAACTTGTCAAGTTAAAAGAAAGCGTAAGGATTCAGATCTATCTCGATTGCTCTTACATTCAATTGACACAAAGGACTGCTCTGGTAGCTGTTTGGGATAAGAGCGCTCCCGTGAGGGGATAAACACTAAAAGCATTAAGCAGAGAATGAATGTTCCATTGACGCAGCTGTTTCTCGTCTCATTATTTCCTCCACGCTCTACAAGGGACAGACAGAGCCAACTCGTCTTCCTCTCAGCCAGACTGGCATCAAAACAAACTAGTAATTAAACCAAATGCAGATCACTTAACGACTATAACCTGTTACTTCTGAAACAACGAGTAATTCAGTTGTCTGAGAATATTGTTTGTGAAAGAACAGGGCGAGAAGCGCTGATTGAATTCAACTGGCTCATGGTAAGTTTCTTTAGAGGGGTCCTGTGGCTATGGTAATAAAGCCTACAGGTTCCACAAAGGACGGGCATTTATTATAAATTTATTTTTTCTGAACTTAATCCATCGCGTTGAAAAGGTCTGGAAATGTCTCAACATTTACAAAGTATCAAAGGACGAATCTTCATTTGTCATTAGCTATAGAGCGAGACACCTGCTCTATTCGATCCAGTAGTCGCACTATTCGGGCAAATTGTTGTGTCCCTCCGTACCTGATGACAAGGCAAATCCATTCTTCGAGAAGCCGTCATTGTTAAAACTTTTCAAAAAACTTTCAACGGGTGATGAATTCAATTAAAAACAAAGAAACGAGTAAAAGTGTGATTTGAGGTTCTCACGGCAGCGAGTATGAAGATAATGCTTGCTACCACCACTATTAGACCTGACGATGCAGGCTGCAATCACCTCTGAAACGTCGGTGTACTTCTACCAGACTACACGGCGATACAACCCAGAAAACTGCCATCTTCATTTTTTGAGAACTATCCGGCTCTTATGGAGCCTGAAGGATTCATTACGATAGTCACAAGAAACCGCCACTGAAATATCGAGAACAAATTAAATTCAATCTGCAGCTTCACAACCTGTTTCTTCTGCAAACAACATTCTCAGACAAATAAATTACTCATTGTTTCAGTTTAGTGGCAGATTATAGTAATTAAGTCACATCCTTGGCACGAAAGAACTCATTCTGGACTCGTGATTATTTATAGAACACTTGTCTTCAGAACATGCATTGTGTTATTCAATGAAATGTCACAAAATCATTACAAGTTCTTGAGACGAAATTTACATTTTGATTTTCAAATTGATGTAAAACCCACGATCATATTTCTCTATTCTCTGACGCTATGAAACGTATTCAGCTGAAACAGAGTCAGTAAATCATTTAAAAACAATGCAACAGTTATTATATATCCGCTTTAAATTTACAACCCAAATATAAGTCAGATCAGATTATAGTTGGTTTCATATGCTAACGCGTCGTTACATAACCACTGAACGAAGAATAATGCAGGTAAACACGAGGAGTTACCTTAAAATAGGCTGCAACAGTTTTTATCCTGATCATATAAAAATTAGTTATGAATAGACTCATTATACCATTTAACACTAAGTGAGTAAGCAGTTTAGAAAACGTGATTAATACACTCTATGCTCTGAACGAGATATCTCGTTTTCTCTGTAACGCTGACGTGTGAAAACGGTTAGTTGTGGGATCTTCTGATAGTTTAGTGCAGATTAAAATTCGTCTTTAAACGAAGTAAGTCATGGAAGACAGCGAGTTATTTTTCAATAAATGTATAAATTATAACAGTAATTGTTTTAGAACAAGTTTCTTCCATTTCTTTCCTGTACTAAACTTTACTACGCAATAAAACACCTCATCTGCTTTTATCGCCCGCTCACATAAAACAGCTGCTATTTGTCCCTTCACGAGTATAAAAAACCAGGAGGCCGTGGTGGCGAGCCCAGCTGGAAGGACAACGAGCTATAGCTGTGAAACTGGCGGTTACCCTGTTTGATTAAACCGAACCCCCCGCTGCCCGCTGTATCTGTTGCAGCAGCTTCCACCACAGACCCGGGATATGAGATGTGGTCCGATGTGGGTGTTGTAAGCAGCTCGCTTCTGGTGGCCTCCAAAATTTCTTAATAAAGCATCAAGTGTATAATCCCCAAGCAATACGTACATCTCCTAAGAAAGGAGCAGAAATGGCGAGACCACAACATTCTTAATCCATAATTTGGTTTTAAATGAAACTTGATTTAAGTAAATAACAGATTCGTGACTTGGAAATTACGCGTGACAAAAACATGGTTAGGAAAAATATTTCAAATTTTGATAAAGTAACTACGGAAACCTAATTACAGTTTCGGTACAGCTTAATTCAGATTTAGAAAAGTTGACACACATTTTCAAACTATTTAACTAAAGAGGTTCTCATTCTTAAAGATAACTTGCCAAAAATTTATGGATATCTATTAGTATTGCTACTAACGTATTATAATTTGTTTCATATATTACTAAAAGTCGTCTTTAAAAATTGTACTTGCAATAAACACTCACTTTTCCTACCTCGTCTGCTAAAAATGTTGTCGTCCTAAGTGAATGGATTACTAAGTACTATAATACAAATACATTACAAGATTCATTTACAGAGAAATACTTAAATGAATGTAAAATTAAATGAAAATTAAC
Organism: Zootermopsis nevadensis; assembly: GCF_977971745.1. NCBI lineage: Eukaryota > Metazoa > Arthropoda > Insecta > Blattodea > Termopsidae > Zootermopsis > Zootermopsis nevadensis. Next base: position 23,065,984 of record NW_028259154.1, on the reverse strand, counting down.
GAATACAAGTGACACATAGTACATACAGCGCACCTAGAAAAGTTTTAGACAAATTACAGGGGCAAGCACGTAAAATATGAAAGAAAACTCGGGCATGAAAATTTCTGCCGGTAGATAGCTAGCTAGTGGCTTGAATCGGACAACTCAGCCCGTAAATTTGCGACGCACGACACGACTGGAATGTTCAGTGGGATATAATACCATGTTTAGCAACGGGGGAGAGGTGACGCCTGCTTTGAATCTAGAACGAACTTTCCTGTTTTGATAAAAAAACAACAGAAATCCAAGGGCACATGCGGGAAACATAGTGCAGAGAACGTAACGTTACGTAACGGATTAACTGAGAAATCAACTGACCAGTTACACAAATTTCGCTAACAATAGTGAGGCAGTCCCAGAGTTTATATTACCAAAATAATTTCCATAACAATTATGAGGATCGAATTTCGATCTTTGTACCGATAACCAGCCACTTTCTTACTGACCCCTTCTTGCTCATTTGTGATTGGTAAAATGTCGTTAAATAAGCCAAGAAACGAACACTGGTGTAAATGTGTACTACAATGAAACACACACAGTCTATTTTCAAATTCGTTCCTTATTATTTCGTGTACGCTGTAACTGGTGTAGTAGTGTTCATTTGTTGCGAAGCCATTAAAATTAAAGATACCACACTGTACAGACCTATAAGCAATCGTACTTTTATTTCGTAAAATATTTAACACAACTAAATGTGTTCTAAATAAAGGTTGAAGATCTCGACGAAGCCTTCATTTTATGTCGCGAAGAAATTTTTCTAATGAAACTGAATGAGCTCAATTTAAGCTTCATGTAAGACTACAAATTTTAGCGTCGACACCATTACCAAATTTAATTTAAATGCGTTCAGTGTTTTCCAGGATATTTGGCACTCGTACGAACGACGAGAAGACACGATTTCTCCCTCTATGCTTTCGTATCTGACTACATTTTTTGGATGTTAAAGTGATTTTGTTTTGAATAAAAGTTTACTTGGATATTATCCATCGTCTAGTAAATATAAAACGTAAAACGACGTTTCGGAGATGGGACTCTATCTCCGTCTTCAGGTTCCTACACAGTTGGGCCCACTAGATAGAGCAAATCCCTATCTCCGGACAAAGTAAAAAAGTGAAAGTCCCGGAATAAAAAGGCATTACCAAATTATCTAGTGGGCCCAACTGTGGAGGAACCTGAAGGCGGAGATAGAGTCCCATCTCCGAAACGTCGTTTTACGTTTTATATTTACTAGACGATGGATAATATCCAAGTAAATTTTTATTCAATTGACTCTTCACCATCGCCAAGAAGTTTTAGATTTGATTTTGTTTTCTTCGAATCTTGTTATTGTGTTTTTTCTGGTTCTTGGTAGGTGGGAGATCACATGTGGTGTGCAGGTAGTGGGATGCTCAGCCAACTGTCCGGCTAATAACGAAGACACTAATAAATCATGCTGGACATATTCAAGGAAGAAAATGAGAAATGAGTGAAGGTTGGGGGGGGGGCTTCCCATTTCCCGAGTAGGACAGACGAGATATAGATTTGTAGTCTAAGCCTTTATTTTTCCCTCTTGGTCAACACGCGATGCCTTCCTTAATTGCCACATGTGGGCGACTGTGAAGTTTTCTTTCAACACGTTTTGAGAACTCCGTTTCCTTAGTCACAATTAAATTATGAATTATGACAAATGTAGTTAGTAACACATGTTTTATTTTTGACCGGCGGGCAAAACTATAATTTTATACCAAAATATTCTTCGGTATTAACAAATCAACATTTAGAACTGTTAAAAATATTTTACCAATTACTTTTTAAAGTAAGCCTACCGACAATTGTAGCTGTATTTTATGGAATTTAAAGATGGAAAATAAAAGCTGGAAAGGCCTAGATGAAAATGTCAATACGTGTCAAAAGAAGTACCTGTTATAATACGATAAAGAATGATGATAGTAAAGAAGTGTTACTGGAGGAAAAATACATCCACAAAGCAATGGACAGATTTGCTATAGAAAAATGTTACGGTCATTGTCAAATTTGGCTTACAATTACTGTGAACATGAACGAAGAGAGGCCAGAATAGTGGCGTGTTACAGAAAGACACTGGTTAGTAAATGTAAATTTGAAAAAAAAATACAGCAGGCCTTTTATTAATTAGGTAACTAAATAATTAGTTCTGCACTGCTGTATTTTTCTTTTCGACTTTCGTCTCACAACATGTTTTATAAAAATATTTCTGTTCTCACATAAAAACCGACATGTAACAGAGGTAAAGACAAACTACATGGGGAAAATAGATTTTTGAAAGAAAAAAAAACAGTTGTTCTGTGGGACTGTGTTCACTGGCGCCCATCCTCTGTCTGTATCTCATTGCTCTGCTAGTTACTACGAGAAAATTTAGTCTCGTAATTTAAGTTCACCTCAACTTCGGTGAGATGGGGACACTCGCTTTCCAGCGCGGTAATATCTGCGGGTGTACTTCATTCTCAGGGGAATCCCCTAGAAGCACAGCTCTATGGACAGATGCTGGATTCTCGGGATTATCAGTATCAAGACTTTGTGAGATTTGAAACTTTCACGGCGAACGAATGCTACGAAATCTTCTCGGGCGATCAACCGTGTCAGTGATGATGGCAGGGACAGAGCGAGTCTTTGTAACTCAGCATTGACAAGGCTGATCGCCCGAGAGGATTTTGTGGAATTTAACAAGACTTGTCAGTCGTAGGATTGCAGTCTGGTTAATAGATAAAACCCTTGTCTTGTTTACTGGAAAGTTTCTCTTACTAAAGTGACGTCCCAGGTTTGAAATTCTTGCCGGAAATTAGCGATACCACAGAGGATTTTTAGGAATAATGTTCAGTAAAAGCCTAAATAACTAAATAATTAATGCAATTAGCCACTAAGCCAGTTATGTGGTGAGTCAATCAGTCATATAGTAACATATTTGTTTGGACAAGTATTCCCTTATTTATTCAGCAGAACCCTAAGACACGCAGAGTATCCATCAGTTAGCCGGTCAGCCAACTTGTCAGCAAGGAAACCAGCTAGACTGTAAACGAGTCAGTTATTTAACAAGTTAGATTATTAAATATTTACTTTCTTAATTAACAAGTCAGCTCGTTATTAAGTCAGATAATTGTACCGTCAATCTGTCAGTCTGTCATTTACCCGGTATATCGGAACGTTAAGCAGCGTCAACTGTTTATACATGCGTAATTTCAGTTCTCCTGTATATAAACTTTCCACTGTATTTAGTAAATCTATATTTATATAGATTTAACGCGTGTTAATCCTATTTAGAATCACTCAGATGCCTCAATTCAAAACCATTGCCAGTCAATGTAAATGCAATGCTATTATCCACGGAGATGGGTTCTGACGTACAGTGTTTCATTGCAGGAACACTTGAATAAAGTGAGGAACATCCCGGGATCCGCTCAGATGTGATACTGAACTGTGACTTTATCCAAACATTGTTTGTCTCTGTATAGTACAGTGGATACAAATATTTAAAACATATGAAATTCAAATTTTAAAACATTAACGTATAACAAGTCATATTGAATAAGAAATGAGAATAATACAATTGCAATTATTAATCTACGGCCTTGTTCTGTAAACCGCATGAGTAAAACTCACGGGACACCCCGTGGGATTATCGAATTTAGTACATCTTCCGAAATACAACTTCGAATAATAGCATGACATACTCTCTACTTCGACGAACTTATGGCTTCGTCTTGCTGTTTACAGCTTGGCACATGAACGTCTGTAAAACAAAATATAACAGCACAAACTCATATGCAGTTTCCTTTATAGTTATCGAAATAAATAATTATAACGCCTTCAATCGTGGCTCGAAATTAATCATAAATACAATCCGATACTGCACCAAGAACTGAAGATCACTACGACGTCATAAAAAATGCATTACACAAACTTCCTCATGCGCTATCTGTTGTAGATTAAGTATGGAAACTTCTGGACCACAGAATGTGGAATAGCTGAATTAAGCTTCGAGACGTAAGCAGTGCACTTGCTGTGTGAGATAATGGCCTGTATAAGTCTAAATTATTTAATACAATCAATATACATATATATATATTTGATTTTCTGTTGCTAATTTTCTGCAATGTACCGATACCTCTACATTTTAATTTCAAGGTTAAGTATTTGTTTTGTTCGTTGATTAACTAGGTGATTACTCATTGATTCCTCTGGTTAGTTTCTTTGTAGGCTTGTTACATTAAGAGGCTGGACACTTGTCCAAGGAATTTTTACTAAATGCCTAAATGGATTAATGAACCTTCCATGCGTATTGAGGCCAAGGTCGCTCAATGACTGTAGAACCAACACAAGAATAAGAATAAGTTATATTGAGAGTCCGTTAATTAATCAGCAGATTTCTTAACTTTATTTTTAAGAGAGTGGTTTACGTCACCTGTCATTTCTTTAGTTATTTTTTAACTTATCAGTTACGTAGTAAATTAAATACTTATAGAAAATTATTTATTAAAATATCTTTCACTTTATCTGTTGAATAGTAAGTTAATTAGTTTTATTTAAATAGTTACGCAAATTAAATATTTATCAAGCCAGTTTCTTTTGTCGCAGTAATGTTTAAATCTACAATTAAAATACCATTATTTCTGTATAAAATGCTAAATATATTCGAATTTAATACATTTTTTATGATAGTACGTAATAATTTAGTATGACCTAACATACTTTTATGAATGTGATCTACAGACCCCACTCTTACCTCCTTTTAATGGTAATGTAAGATATAATTTTCAAAGATATGTCGGATATGGAAAACATAAAATGCAAATATTTATCTGGTATGAATACATCGTAGTTTAAATATAAACTACCATCATACATACAGACCTCAGCTTTAATCTACTGTTATTGAAAATGTTAACGTTCATTACTGTGATATTATATTTCCATTTGAATCATCAGAGTCATTTCTTGTCGAGAAATTGACCGCCCACTGTTTCATCAAAGGAGTTATAGATTCTGCAACTTTTGTAGTGAAAAATGGGTCGTAACAAGAACAAAGATGATTTCATAATTGCTCGGGGTGTCAGAAACACAATGTTCTACTGAATTTCTCAGTCTTCAGAGTTGTGGCGCCGTGTAGAATGGCAGAAGTTTTCCAACGTCTCAGAAGTCCTTGCTGCCCCAATAGAGAGAGAGAGAGTATTTAACATAGTTAAAATAATAGTAAAACGGCCAATTAATCAACTAGCTAACTGAGCAACCAACATACACATAACACGACTGACTAATTAAGAAACCAATTTCTTCGTGAAAAGCTAATAGTTTTTCAGAAAGAATAACGTAATTATTAATTTTAAAATCATAATGTCGATACAGGAGAAGCCACGTTACTGTAGTTGTAAATTGTTACTTTGAGAAGACTGGTGACAGTTTCCGTATTCGTTCCAAATTAATCACCCTTGTCATTCGACGCTAAAAAATCTGCGGTTCAATCAGCGTCTTTAAATATCCTCTAAAGCAATCTTCACAGAGTTTAGACTCACTGCCGCTAATCTAACCTGACAATGAATGCCATAGTGGGGCTTCCTATAATACGACCAGGCTTCATAAGGAAGCCATCCGAGTCAATGATCAGCCGGTTTAATCAGTTACTTCCTTTTGTTTGGAAATCCATATTAGGTGGTTCTTTGAAGTATTACATGCTTAAGCTATCAGATACTGAAACTCAGACTACTAGTTACTATACGTGAACCCAGTACATTACGAAATAACGAAGTATGGCTGGTCTTACGTTGAAAACAGATTGACGATGTCATGGGAAGTGACGTTGAAGACTAGAAAGCAACTATATTTTAGAATAGGTTCTCTGATCGAATCCTCAGATTGAGGCGACAGAGTTGTTCTTAAGAGAATAAGCGGGAGAATTACTATGTAACTCACGTTTACAGATTATTCTATTGTCCAGTTTTAATGGGGGCCAAATGGAGGAGTTATTTCAGGGTCGAGTCCGACGATACAAAACCAGCATTAACCACCATTAAGCAGCAACACACACCTCGTATAATCACTTTTAACAAAGATTAGAAATACTTACATCTTCTCACATTATCATCATTTCGCCTACTCACAAATAAATATCTGCAAAATATGAACAACACTAATGACGTGTGTAAACTTATAAACACCACGTTATAAAAATATATCGTTCTTGTAGCTTCAAAGAGTTCGGCGAGCTACAACGTTCTAGAAATGGTCTCATAAATTATTTGAATATTAACCTCACGTCGAGTCTAGTCTTGTGTAATTATACGCCCATCCGACATAATTAAGACACATTACTTATACTCGACGCGTGTCTTGTTCTATGATGAAGTTCTCTGTGTTTTTGCCACACGAAAATTATCACTTTGTTACTTCTCGTCCCACGGAGATCCCTTTATCTCAAGTTCACGGAATAAAATGAACAAATTCAGACGGGTTAATTTGTAATAAGAAAATAAGGTCAAATAAAAGGGAACAGGAGCCCACAAACACCAGACAGGAAGCACTAGAAAATTAAAATTAAATCTGTTCAATAAAACACTGTCAAGTTCTCTCCCCTCCAACCGAGATATTAAGATAGCAATATGAGTGCACCGACACGAAATAAACCATTCAAGGCGAACAGATTCTGCCACGACCACTGCATCTATTAAGTGTCTAACAGAGCACTGTTACCAGCTCTCCTGTTTTCTGAATAGGACTTCAAGTTCTGGGAGACGAGTGTGAGGATGACTGTCTTCTGGGTCTGCAGCGCTGTGTAGTTTCGTGTATGATTACCGACGTTTCAGAGGCATATGCTACCTTCATAATCAAGTCGATCGCTCTGAGCTGGGTTTTTGAAATAGCCTCTACAAGGAAGTTTCTTATTTCTAGGCAAAGTAAACCAAATTCAGAATATTAACTGGACTCCGTTCAGTTGTTATGGACGAACGGACAGTAATATTCCTCTCTATTTGCACTCATGTTGTGTTCTTCGAATATAACACGAATAATGAAGCATATTTTTAATCACTATCGAAAATCACGAAACATGAAGCCACGACCGAATTTAACGTTAATTAATGACGCTCTTTCAAATACACAGAATAGTTCTACGTAACAAAACAAATCTGGAGAGACAACACTACACTAATTTTAATCTCCCTACTTCTTTTAAATTTCATAAAAACGCTGAATGAGATTGCGATAGGTCCAACATTGGTATTTATTGATGACATTCGTAGATATTCATTTATAACCATAACAAGTACGACCAATATAAATCCAGTTCGTATATAGAATCATTTCTTTCACAGCTACTGCGTTCAATTATCACCACAACTAATATTTGAATCTGTAGTTATATTCTGAGCTTTAAGCTTTTAAGAACAATAATTCATCATTCACACTTGCAACAGAGAACATTGTACTACAAATATAAACCTTGCTAAGCATTCATAATTTCATTTCATGACGTTTTTGGTTAAAGTGTAACATTGTATAGAAACAGTAAAATCAATTCAAGACATTAGAACTACAAACTCTACAGTAATATTGATTTAAATGATAGCCCAAATTTGACATTGTTAGTCAACACATACCTGATATACGCATAATATTTTAAATTTTACAATAAAAATTAACGAAAAACAAATAGAACGGTACAACACGTTTTGAGATCAAACCTCGATGGTTTAAACAAAAAATTAAACATTACATAATACCCAAAAAAGTCCACTGGAACTAAAGCAACAAGTAACATAGTACGTTCTCATAATATTTACTACCAGTGACCACCATAACTGCTAACCCAATGATGGTCGTGTCCACCACCTCCGTGACCACCTCCGTGACCACCTCCGTGACCACCTCCTCCATGTCCACCTCCCCCATGTCCATGCCAACTTCCGCCATGACCGCCGCCCCCGTGGCCACCTCCTCCATGACCGCCATGGCCTCCGCCTCCGTGTCCTCCGCCTCCATAATCCCCACCCCCGTGGCCACCTCCTCCGTGTCCACCATGTCCTCCACCCCCGTGACCACCTCCGTGTCCACCTCCGTGACCACCTCCGTGTCCACCGTCACCATGTCCTCCACCCCCGTGACCACCTCCGTGTCCACCGTCACCATGTCCTCCACCCCCGTGACCACCTCCGTGTCCGCCACCGTGTCCTCCGCCTCCATAACCCCCACCCCCGTGGCCACCTCCTCCATGACCGCCATGGCCTCCGCCTCCGTGTCCTCCGCCTCCATAACCCCCACCCCCGTGACCACCTCCTCCGTGTCCTCCTCCATGTCCGCCTCCGTGTCCACCTCCGTGTCCACCGTCACCATGTCCTCCACCCCCGTGACCACCTCCGTGTCCGCCACCGTGTCCTCCGCCTCCATAACCCCCACCCCCGTGACCACCTCCTCCGTGTCCTCCTCCGTGTCCGCCTCCGTGTCCACCGCCACCGTGTCCACCGCCACCGTGTCCACCTCCGTGTCCACCGTCACCATGTCCTCCACCCCCGTGACCACCTCCGTGTCCGCCACCGTGTCCTCCGCCTCCATAACCCCCACCCCCGTGACCACCTCCTCCGTGTCCGCCTCCGTGACCACCTCCGTGTCCTCCGTGTCCGCCTCCGTGTCCGCCTCCGTGTCCTCCACCTCCGTGTCCGCCGCCCCCGTGTCCGCCTCCGTGCCCACCGCCACCGTGTCCTCCACCTCCGTGTCCACCGCCTCCACCACCTCCATGACCACCGCCACCGCCTCCGCCGCTGCTGTAGCCATGGCTGGACCCACCAGAGGAGCCGCCTTTGCTGCCGTGCTCCCCATGGTGGCCATAGTGACTATCGTGTCCATGTGATCCTTTGTAACCTTTATGATCATCGTGGTAGTGTCCCTTTGCGTGATGACCCTTCTTTCCGTGGTGATCGGCATGGTACCCAGACTTGTGATGTCCTCCCTTATGATGACCTCCTCCCTTCTTTTCGTGGTGGCTCTCGTGACCTCCGTGCTTGCTGTGGTGACCTCCCTCGTGGTGCTCATCGTGAAACTCGTGATTCTTCTTGTATTCGTCCTTCTTGTGCACTTCATGATGTCCCTTTGTGCTATGTCCTTTCTTGTGACCACCACCCTCACCGTACTTTGATCCTTTCTCGCCCTTTTCACCGTGATGGTGCTCACCATAGTAACCTCCTCCTTCATGGTGGCCCTTCTTGTGTCCTCCGTGATCACTGTAATGACCACTGTGTCCTTCTTTGTCATGATGCCCTTTTTCACCCTTTTCATAATCATGATGTCCCTTGTAGCCTTTATCACCTTTACTGCCGTGGCCTGAATGGTGCCCAGAGTGGTGGGAATCCCCGCCTCCACTCTCATGATGACCGCCGCCACCTCCTCCATGTCCACCACCCCCGTGACCACCGCCACCTCCTCCATGTCCACCACCGTGTCCGTGACCACCTCCACCATGCCCTCCACCATGACCTCCGCCATGGTATCCTGATGCCGAAGTCAGGAGATCGGTGGGTGATAGTAACTGTTTTTGGTAACTTGAAGTTCCACTAATCACTGACTTGCTATTTTCCTCGATCAGGTCTTTGGATATTCCAACCACTGTCGGTTGGAGGGCAGCAGTGGACTCCAAGAGCCACACCGCCCACAGTAGATAGCAGGCCCATGCCTGCCACACTCGTCTCATTCCTTAGGACGCTGCTCGACCTCAATGTTCCAGATGCACTGACTGGTTAGCGCCCGTGCTGTATTTATATGTCAGGTCAGAAATAGTATTTCTTGCAGATGATCAATCTGGGGAAAATGCACTTTCATACGCGATTTTACAAGCGTTACAAATGTAGTCTGTTGTTTCCGCCTATTCGGTTAACATCGCACGAGAACCATTCACCAACTTGCTTCAGTTTCCCCTCACACGGCTCAATTACATCATCATACTAATAGTGTAACTTACCAGTAAGCATCTGTTTCACGCTTTCAAATCAAATCCATTTATTGTGTCTAAAATCCCATTCTCCCATCTCTACCTGCCACGGTCCACCGCTCAATATATAACTTATGATCTAAGGTAAGGAGTCCTGAAAATCACATTTCACACCATCGTTTCCTTATTGATCAAGAAATTAATATTATTCTTCAGAATGTTTCTGTCTAAGTATATTGTTAGCCCCACTGATGATGGATACGGTTATTTTTAACTTTCTTAGACTGTGTGTGCGGAGCCCAATCGTTCAACATCGTTGGCAGTCAGACTCCTCATTTAAAGATAAATATCTATGTAACTGGTACGGAGCCATGAAATACCATACGATAAAAAGTGCAAGCCAATATAACCGCAAACTGAATCAAATTAAGGAGCTTGTGGCTGGGACTAATAAAAGGCAGCAACATCAGAAATGTGGCGAAGTTGACAGAAATTTGACCACGATAAATGCCGCAGATATAAGATGAGTTCTGCTGTAAGAGAGTTTAGATCTTACGTGTACGTAAAGTGGAGCTAGTATTTCCTACAGCTATGAAGATCATCTTATCTCACCCAGGTTAATTTAGAGGCAACGTGCCGGCCTCTTCAGGATATTCCTGGTTTAAATCTGTGTTAATTTAGCGGATATCATCATTAAGACTATTCGTATTTTTTCTCAGCCTCTGGAATTTGTGTCAATCACTCTGTATAGATTCTAGAGAAGAAACAGAAAATGTCCGTAACATCTCCGGGTGGGATAAAGAATATTCAATTCAGTTAATCTGAATTTAGTCCACTTATATGTACAAGTTAGTGTGAACAAGGTCACCATTAAACACTAGGTTAATGGAATATTAAGTATATTTACAATTATTAATAATCTTATAGGAAAATAAGAACAATATTTCGATTGAACTTGGTCGTAGATAAGAAAACAATATACAAGGTATCTTAAAGAAATACAATGTGAAATTGTAAACTAGTGATGGATCTTGTAAACACGGTAATGCCCATTCTATTTTATATGAGAAGGGGTGGTTTCTTGACTAGCTGAGGGACTGTTTCTCAAAGACCCTGTTTAATGGACTTACTGAGAGTATATATACGTATATGCACGTAAGTAAAATCTATAGGGATGTTGTGATATGTAACTGTGAAGGACCCTACCGAATACAATGATATTCTTGAAGAACGTAAATCCACATTAATCTCGATAAATATTTTATACCATTAATGGAGAATATTTTATCTATTCTGAGATCACAAGCCTGTATTCTAAAATTCAACTCTTTAGTGCAAAACGGAGATATGTGATTTTGGTTTTGGTTTTTTGTTTGTTTCTTTGTTTGTTTGTATTTCTCCAGGAGGGACGAAGCGTGTTCTATGGAGTACGTTTATTTTTATTACATCAACAAGCATACATAGACAATTTTAAGAGAATTGCGTTGGTTTATGTTTATTTATTTAAGGTGTAAAGGGTAATATTATTATAGAGATATCTCTGTTTTTTTACCAAAATAGAAAAAAGTCTCTTTCTTTAAAATATATTTATCCAAGTACACACACGATGCTTCATCATGTAATTGTGCAATGCGTCTTTTATTGCACGCTTGTCTCGTAAGACATGCAAGTGTAACTTAAAATGAAAAAAAGGTTGACTAAGATTCATAACATCAAAAATTGATCAATGCACTCGAGTGGACCCGGGTTCAAGTCTCGGTCCGGAGATCGACCATCCCGACTGAGATATTTCGGGGATTTCTTCAGTTCCTCCAGGAAAATTCCAATGTAGTGCCTCAAATTAGGTCATGGTCGCTTCCTTTCATATGTTTTCCAATTCATTAATCGTCCGACGCTACAGAGATACCGAATCACACGGATAAAGGAGGCAGTTATGGTCTTCTGAAAAGTCCGTCGGTATCTACCAGATTAAACGCTACGCCATCCCAAAAGACTACAATTTTCAGGTAATAAAATATACGACATCGTAATAACTAACTGTATGAAGACGGGAGTAGAGCCAACTCCTGGAAGACGACCGACAATGGACAGTATCCAACATAGTATTTTTATTAAGGTCTTAAGTTGTCAATTATTACAGCGTAACGAGCATAAAATATTTAATACGCTCATGAGAACTGACAATTTTTCTCGACAAGAAGAAATAAGTGGAACACAAATCAGGATAATTTAATTTCATCAGGCCAGTTCTTACTGAGCTAATCTGCTCATGATGTCAGTCATGAACTTCAGTACCTGAGACATTTACCCACTGAGAGTACAAAATGTGGTGTGATAAAATCTTTTCTTTGTTAGTGGCTGCAACTTTTGTGAATCTGTTCGATATTTATTGAAGTACAGCTGTCTTTAAATGAGTTCAGAACTTCAATTAAAGCCAGTTGATGTCGTCGAAAATTAAACTGAATTCAATCTGATTTCCGTACATTTCAATTGTCATTAACAGAAGTAGAATTATAATTACGATCAGTTCGTCCAGAGCGCACCGACAGACGGACAGGGTTAAATTTAATATAATATGTGGAAAAAATCATATAATTATGGACTGACTAAATATAAATCACTTTAATTTGTATTCCTTTTATTCTAAATTTAGGGACAAAATGTTGAGATGTATTACAGAAATAAGAATTCACAGGTAAGTTAAGGTTAAAAGGTAGCTCGATGTCACACACAACTGTTCATTTTAATGTAAATATGAACTGCGCAGTCGCGATTGGGCGCATATTACGAGGTTAAACTGCCAGGCGCCTTCTAGTCACGACATGCGGTTCTCTTGGGAATACACAAAGACAGCCTAACAATCGATATAATTCACTTTCAATGTAGCAGAGTGAGTGGTTGTCACACTTTCAACACTAAAACGGGATATTTCGGTTGTTTTACACGCCGTCCAACGCTTAGAGCAATGAGTGTGTTGCAGGAATAAATAAAATTATATATAAGGCAAAAGACTTCTCCTTATAAAACATGACTATTGTTTAACTGGCCAAGAAATTTTCGGATTTTAAACAGCCAGAATGTTCACCATCATTCACACAAAATACAGCTATTAGACCCTATAATGTGAAGCTGGCAAATTCAGTCTACAAGCTTGTGTCGTATTAGGTACAGTTTCATTCATGCGTAGGTCTCACAAATGTCTCTTCCTTTTTGTGGTTCCCTGACTAAAAATATATATGGATTTTTAATTAATTCTGTCCTCTCAAGATCTGCTGCTGATCAAATCCTTGGTTACACAATTTAAATAAAGGACCACTCTGAGTTTTACAAAATGTAAATTAGGCCTGTATGTCAGAAGATACGTCTCACGTAGTTTTGTGTAATTTTATAGGAGATATTTTTTCTGATCGCCGTGTATTTTTATCGGATTAGAACAAAAATCCGCAGAATTAATTAAAATGTGTGTTTGAGTGGGCGGGTGGAAACCGAAATTAAAATCCTGTAGACTTTTCATTCCTGCACGACCACTTTCAATAGCAGGCGTTACGTAGCATGAAATAAGCTATGAAGATGAACATATACGATATGATGAGCTGAAAAAGGGATTCGGAAGGAGACGGTTGTGTGGTACGTTTGCCTGAGGAACACGTAACACTTGTAAGCTAGAACGAGCCCACTGTATCATTCTGTTGATCTCTTTTGTTCATGTAATTTTGTTGTGTTATTTACGACATGGCAGTGACTCCATTGTGCAACGGTAGAAAGTGGACAGATCGCGCGTGCTACGTTCGAGGGGTTATGAGGAAGTAAATTATGTCCCCTGTAACAAGTTCGGTGTCATGTGAAGTTATACAGGTAAATACCGATCACTTTCTCTTCTAACATCCGGAATTATTTCTTTATCGCAGTGGGACAGCAGAGAATTTTCAGATCACGTTCTCTGAAAAGGTGTTGTAATGTAACGTCTGATGATGGATGCAGCAAGAACCTCTACTTTTAACAGATATATAGATTAAACCCTTACCCAGTAATATGTGAGACGTGAGTGGATATGAGAGGAGAAAATAAACTTGTTATGAATAAAAGTGTTTTGTTGTGTTACAGAAATGGAACAGTTCAAAGGCGTACTGTGATATTAAGACTGAATTCTATTCGATTATGCGTCTTTTACTGGAATTTTGTGTTAATCTGTTCTTTAAAGAGATATCTGTACATAAATGTACTACACAAAGCAACATGCGTCCGAAGTATATATTAATAATATTAAAAAAATGCAAGAGAATGCGTTTCACGCAGAAATAATACTGTAGCGATACAGTCTAAACTGAAATTTATATACAGTATTTACTGTAGATAACCGATATCACATTACCATAAAATATGCTGAGTAACTTCGGAGGAAAATCACGCGTACGGAAGAACAAAGCGTCAGACCCGGAGACTCCGTTGTGAGAACAAGAAATTGGTGTTTAACAAAGCTTGTTTCTTGTTTACAACAGGCAATTAGATTAAAGTGTCCAGTCAAGTAGAATGTGAAATTATTTGCAGATTCAGGCATTGTTTTGAACGTTCCAACAAAATAATCTTGTTTTTCATAACATCACGTGGCCTGACAACCGCTGGTGTGTAACTCCACTCCGTCTCCATAAGTCGAGATTTTTCGTTCATTGTGCAGGTAAGAAAGTAGAAACAGAAAAATAAATTAAGAACTTTAGAAGAAAATAATAAAAGGAACAAATACAAAACGAAAAAGGAAAAGTAGAAAAACACAAAAGGAAGAAATAACAGAGAACGTTACTATCACATCAATTTATAATTTGATGAATCGTTAAGTATCTGTAAGGAAACCACTGCAGCCCATTTTAATGTTGTATAATATTCAAGCGCTTAATTGGAGTGAAGATAAATATTGCAGCAACTAGGTTCTCCTAAGGCGTCGTCAGACAGCCGTCGTTGCATCGTCATTGGGACATCCGACAATTCTACTACCCACATCAGTTGTACTGATGGATGATACCACATATAAAACAATAATTTAAGTCATTCTGATTTTATACTTATTGGATTTGTATTTTAATTCGCTAACACCTGTGTATATTAGAACTGTATTTTTACAGCCTACAGCAGTATTATTTACAAAAGTATTAATTTACGTAATTATGAATATATTGTACTTTTCTAATTAAAATTAATTGGAAGTTAAATTCACTGTAAAAATAATTATAATACATCAAAAATTTAAGTTAAATAAATAATAATCATTATTAAATAAATCGCACGTGACTGAAATTACGTCATTATTTAATGTGTTGTAGGCGCAAAAGACACTTGTTCATTGGGAATATCATTGTTGTTATTTAGCTAATTGAGATGATATGCAAATATGAGAAAGCTGGTACATTTCTTGTGTTGAATTACCATTTTATTTACTTAGTGTAAAGAAACAAGCTCACTGTAGCTTCCTACTTATGGTGGATGTTTTAAGATAAAATCGAGTCAATGTAACTTCAGCGTGATAACCAAAATCAAATTAGGGTGACAGATGTTTGTGTAGACCTCTAAAGACAAATTTAATCAAAACCCGTTGAGCATTTGGTGTGATAAACCGCAGAAAATTAGTAAGAACAAAGTCAATATATTTCACACCGCACACGAAAATGTCTGCCACCTTGACGGCATTAGTAGGTATCTGAACCAATTAAATGATTAGGTAGTCGTGCAGAAAGAGATGGACGACACAAGCAGAACAAACAAGAGAGAAAAAGTTATTAATATTGTCTGCGTCGTATTTATAAGGGGGAGTTAACGTGAGACACCGTGCATCCTCTTCTTAGTAAATATCATTCTCTCATTCGACTCTATATAGTCTGAGCTAATGAACAGCGTCGTTAAATAAACTATAGATAGATAAGTAATTATACTCAGTACTACCGTCCAAAATAAACATTTCTCTGTTGTGCTCTGTATGAACGGTGTGCGTCAGATTAAATGGAGCTAATGTCATAAAGGAAATGTTATTTGATTGGTGAATGCGTGTTCTGCCGTTCCGTTGCATAAACCACGCCGTGACGAGTGAAAACCCCTACTACAGAGTGCAAACGCCAAGTAAACTGACGCGGACTGTATATTAATGCGTCATGAAACGTCATAAAAGATAAATTTCTATTAGGCGTGGAGAGGGTGATAATACTAATCTAAGACTGATAAGAGCAGTGATAACGCATTGATAGGCTGTGGGCAGATAACAGGGTTTTTTACTCTAGACTGGCGCATGGAGTCGGACGCACTACCCATTTTCTGTGTCCGAGTCCTTGTGATTCTTCTCAAGCGATCATTGCCTCCCCATCTACATCCTGCAGGTACTAACATGACGGGATTTTTGTAACGTCTCTCATTCTGACCAGGCTAATGCCAGGTCAGTTTCTCGAAATAGGCCACGGCCGCCTTTTTCCAAATCATCACCTGATCATCGTTTCTTATCATAAATACTAACAGAATTAAACGCTGTACACACCCTTCAGTTTACACGCAGAGGTTAAATACATTGTAATCACTCATGTATTCAGTTGTGCTTGGGCACATGAGCAATTTTAGCTTTATATTTTACTTCAAGGACTGAACTGGACTGGTGTGGTTCAACATAAATATTAATGACTTTCTGTAAAAACGCGTTTCTTCTAACATACTAAGTAACGAACTAACACATCAACCCACCAAATACATTCCTTCCTGAGAAACTGTTCGCATATTTAACTCATCAACAAATTCCCCGCTTTGAATGGAACCCGAACGTTCATTGGCGTGTTCACAATAGCCTTCCACAATACAATACCCGGAATCAGATGAATCCAATCCACACTACCTATTCTATTTCACTAAGACCCATTTTAATAATATCCCCCATCTACGCCTAAGTCTTCTGAATGTTATAGCTACGCATTTATTATCTTCCCCATTGAGCGCTACATGCAGTACTCATGACATATTTGTCCTGTTCATCCTAATGACACGATTATTTAATCAATCAATAAAATAACTATCAACTAGCCGACTAATGCCCTGTGCAATAGAATAATTAGTCATTATGAAATCAGGTCTAAATTTTATTTGAGAGAAAGGAAACAGCGTATAATGTTTTGCAGATGTAAACATCTGTAAATAGGTAATGCTTGGCAGGTGAACTGTACAACTTGAAAATTTTTTGAACATTACCGGAGTCGTGCTTCACGTTACGGACAGATTCTAATTTTCATGCATTCAGCTGTTTTTACTTTTAAACTTGCATAATGCCAATTTTTGCACGTTACAGTAAAGCGCTGTATTTCTTAGCTCGAAGAGAAAGTCTGCCGAAATAATAGAAAGGATCGGACGTTTTGCACGTTCCCGTCATGAACCAGCAGTGTCATTGTCTCTAAGCCTGACTCCTGATGACCAACTGTTATCATTTCTTAAGCATACTACCACATATTAAAACACTGCATCTTCTCGCTTTGAGACGTGGTTGTTTGCGTCGTTTGATGTCCATCACTGGATTATATTATCATCTGAGTTGCGACACCGTGTAGTCATGTAGGTGATTACTTACTGTCTTTATCTTCAGTGTGTAAGTTACATTATAGTGCCGCAACTCAGAAGAATGCAATCTAAAATTTTACTTCTGCCAAACCTCGAAAGTATTAGCACCTGGTATAGGTAGAGATGTAAAGTTGTGACATAGACTAAATGAATTTTGAGAAACATTTACGACTATTTCAAGTAGACCTTCGGGTGGAAAAATGAGTCTTTGGTGTTAAATGCCTGAATATTTTGACTTCAAGTAGCAGTTAACCGGAAGTTCCGGCATCTTGGAGAGAGTGGTATGAAGATTTCTGCAAGCTCTATATACGATTTACGAGCATATCGTTGGGTACAATATCACCTGGTCTGAAGGTAAGAGAACAAATGTTTGTGGCCAGGAGATATGCAGTGTAAAGTGACAGGTATAATCTCTGGTGCCTGACGAGGGTTCACAATTTGCAGGTCTATCCCTCACTTAAGATTAAAATAAGATGGATGATGCGGTCAGGTCATGCGGACTACATGAACTAAATTAGGTTTAAGTTCCTCGATGTAAGAAATTACATGATAGACCAGGGCATGGATCGAAGGATAATATTAAAAAGAGTTTTTCAGAAATAAGAATAAGATTGGGTTCAACTGCCTCAGGATAGATTTAAATTAAGGATTTTGTGAATAACGTGATGAGTTTTTCACTCACCTTTACGAAACGTTTACACGGGGCCTACATAATTTTGTCACTAACTAAATGTTAGTTAGCAGAAAGAAAGTAGTAAATATGGACAAATTTAAATTAAAAATAAGTAGGCTACAATAACAAATAATTACTGTATTCGTACATCTTTGTTACTTACATACTACATCTTTGTCAAAAGTTTTAATTAAATTCGTGTAACTGTATTCAAACTTGTGTGATAGGTAAAAACATTTTAATATTTTTTTAAGGATATTCTGGATGCGAAGCCACATAGCAGGGTCCTACATAATCGCAATATGTTCCAGTTTCAACAACATCTACTTTGAAGATGGTGGCCATAGTTTCTTCCGAAACGTTGGTAACCATCAACACGACTACACAGTGTTGCAACCAAGAAGAATACAGTACAAATTTTCTTCGCCGTAAAAACGACAAACCTCACATGATTACAATGTTCGAACACCATAAGCCCTGTAGTAAAAGTTATTTTCTCTTGAAACTCTCACTAATACAACATCTATTTTGTAACTGTCATGATGACAAATTTCGTTCTGTAACAGGTATCTTGTCCCGTTATCTTCCAAGGAACTAAAGTTGAACTTACTATCGATTATCGATTTCTGATTCTTTTAACTTGTGTGATAACCAAGAAAGATTTAATACTTGTACGATTTAATTAGCACTTTTCTAATGACCTCAAAATTGTATTATTGAATCGCAGTATATATGCCTGCTTAACTATTATGAAAAATAAAGAAATGTATGCATTACGCACATAAATGTTTATAGGCCTGTCAATTTTGTTCAAGTTCAGAATATTCTGTATTATTTGACAATAGAAATCATTAGTTGATTATAAAACAAATTTCTGAGTAATAACCACAATTAACACATTATTAATATGTTCATAAAATATCAGAGAGTTTGAAACGTCTTCCGAGGCTACTCTTGCTATGATATAGTGCAAGGGCAAATATTAAATAATTTTGTTCAGACCAGTAAAAGAACAGAATGAGTGGTCAACGAATACAGGACAGATAAGAAGATATGGATCCTACTTTTGTAATGGACTCTTCTCATAACCACTGCACAAGAAATACATAGTAGTAGCAAACGAAACCTGACTTTCGTACAAAAGGATTCGGTTAACCATAGGCAAACAAACCGATATATCCTCACTCCACTACGGCGAAACGTCGGTCTCGACTTGTATAAGAATAATCACTTCGGTACGAATGCAATTTCCTTGAATGTCTCCGTATAATATTTCTAATTCACAACCAATTTATTTGATATCGGAAGAGCCAAAAATGTGATTTTGTCATCTTTATGTTTACAGTTTTTAAAGGTACTAAACCCATTAATTTTATAATATTTAATAACATACCTCCTCAATTACCTCAAATACATGTACTAAGAATGAAAACGTATCGAGTGTGTCCGGCAAATTTTTTCTGATTTAAACGTGACACATTCTAAAACAGAATAAGTGTGCAACACTGCAAACAGGCTTACGAGAAAACCAAATACAAAAGAAAAAAACTCCCCTTTCTCCACAATAACAGTCACAGGCTTTACGTGTTAATGAAATCCTTTGAAGGTGGAGTCATGAAAGCAAACGTTTTACCCTAAGTCTTGTACTCTAGCATTTTAATTTTGTATTTTGGCAACGCTTTCTGCATAAGAATATTCACACTAGGAATTTCGTACTGCCACACTTTGCAGCTTAGTGGTGACCTCCACCGCCTCCGTGACC
Source organism: Zootermopsis nevadensis (assembly GCF_977971745.1). Classification (NCBI taxonomy): domain Eukaryota; kingdom Metazoa; phylum Arthropoda; class Insecta; order Blattodea; family Termopsidae; genus Zootermopsis; species Zootermopsis nevadensis. The sequence continues at coordinate 23,046,010 of NW_028259154.1, read as the reverse complement.
GCCGCCGCCGCCCCCTCCTCCGTGACCGCCGCCGCCGCCCCCACCTCCTCCGTGACCGCCGTCTCCACTGCTATAACCCCACTTCTTTCCTTCCTCGTGACCCTCCTTTTTGCCGTACTCCTCTTTGTGTCCGTGATGTTCCTCATGGCCATCCTCGCCCTTGTGGCCCTTGTGATCGTCGTGGTGATGTCCCTTTTCGTGATGGCCCTTCTTGCCGAAGTGGTCGTCATGGTAACCGGACTTGTGATGTCCGCCCTTTTTGTGACCGCCCTCCTTGCCCTCATGCTCGCCGAAGAACTCTCCAAACTTACTGTGTTCGCCTCCCTCGTGATGTTCGTCATAGAACTCGTGCTTCTTTTCGTATTCGTCCTTCTTGTGGACGTTGTGCTCGCCCTTAGTGCTGTGTCCCTTCTTGTGATCACCCTCTTCACCGTACTTTGCGCCCTTCTCGCCCTTCTCACCATGATGGTGCTCGCCGTGGTGACCTCCTCCTTCATGATGCTCCGCTTTCTTCCCCCCGTGGTCGCTGTAATGACCCTTGTGCGCCTCTTTGTCGTGATGTCCCTTTTCGCCCTTGTCGTAGCTATGATGTCCCTTATAGCCCTTATCACCCTTGTGGCCATCAGTTTCGTGGTGGTCTGCGTGATGTTCTTTTCCGCCTCCCTTCTCATGATGGCCGCCTCCGTGACCACCGCCTCCGCCTCCGCCGCCGCCGCCGCCGCCGCCATGTCCAGTCGCTTCCGACTTCTGATCAGTGTATGCGAAGGCCGCAGGTTTCCTCAGTTTCTTTCCGCCGTGGTGTTTAACCTCTGTTGGAGCCGCGTGCTGTTCCACTACCTCAGAAGCACCAACGTGGTGCTTCTTAGGTCCTACTTCATCACGACGAACAGGAACCTCCTCCTCCTCTTCCTCTACATCGGGTTCTCTGTGAGGCTGTTTCCGCCCTCTCTGCTCCTCATGGCGAGCCACGGTATCAAGATTCCTCGTTCCTTCCTGTCCCTCCTCGTCTTCATCACGAAAGTGCTTCCTCCCTTGTTGCTCTTCATACACGTGTTTGCGACTTGGTTCTGCCCCGTGATGCGTCGTCTTCTCGTGTCGTGGCTGGCGGTTCTCTTCAGCAGCTGCTCTTTCGTGCTGTTGAGGCGAGTCGCTGCGCTGCGGAGTGACGTGGTGTACAACTGTATCGTGACTTGCAGCTGGCCTAACTGTCCCATGATTCACTGCGGATCTGCGCTGTTGATCTCCAGGTGATGATGCATGGACGACGCTTCCTAACGGCTTCTGATCTGTGTTCTTTGTCGTATAGGAATACGACACTGGTTTTATGACAACTGAACTTTCTTCAGGAACAAGATCTGAGATGATAACGTGATCATCAGATGGCTGGCCAGGCAAGAAATCTGAGTCATCAGCTCGACTCCTGATGCCGACATTAAACGCGAGGGACACTTCAAACAGGCAAAAAGCCAGAAGCATGATCCGCGTATGCGGACCCATTTCTTGATAAAGCAAGCACTGGCTTCAAGCGTCTTGGTATTCTACTGCCTTCGTTCGTACTGGTGCCTGCAGCAGTCAGCCAAGTGTATTTATACGCCACGCCGCGTCTTTGTGAAGTGAAGTGTATTCTACGAGTCATGGTACAGCTAACGTCGATCTTTCTGCTAGAAGTAATTCCAGACTGTCGTGTAATTCAGCAGTTTATTTCTATTCTGTGGCTTTGCGTTTGTGGTTTCAGAATTACAGAAAGTAAGTAAAAAAAGGGCTCAAGGAAAGCAAGAGCATTGTGCCGACTGGAGCTTATCGCGTCGCGATCACTTTCCAAACAACAAATCTATAAATTGGTCCACTCAGCAAGTATCTGAAGTAACACTATTGTACACAAGTGTTCACAGCAGCATTCCAGTAAGAGAATGACTGTTCTACCCCAGCTACATCAACCGCTTCAGTAAATACCAAAAGAAAAAAGGCGAAAAAAAGGATACAGTTTGTGCAAGAATTGTTAGCGGTTTGGAATATTATTTCACAGCGCGAGGTTCGGGACTGTAGCAGGATATTTGCGACCACCATAATTAAATAAATAAATTATATATATATATATATATATATATATATATATATATATATATATATGAAATGGCTGCTGAATAAAGACAATATACATAAATCGTGCTTTAATTCCAGCAACTACGTCGAAGAATTAAATCCTGATTATTTTACACAAATATACAAATTATGTACGGTTAAGTTAATTTATAAAAATGACGAATCACAAAATCAGCACGAATAATGAGTCTACAGGACTGTGTAGAGATTGAAAAGAAAGGAAGCAGATACAAATTATATTATCTGCACGTTTCACGAAATTAAATATTTACTTTAAAGTCGTTCATTACGCGAAAATTCTCTAACGAAAATGAGCTTTCCATTAATCTGAAAACAATTAGTTAGCCCCTTCTTAACAAGTGAGAAGAAAATGGTGACAAACATTTCTAATACACATTATATTACTCTTACACATAAGTGTACCCATATATTAATTATAATGGGTAGTAATTAATTTTTAATTATAGTACTAATTTAAAAATATATAAATTAAAGCAGAGAAATAAGAATAGAGAAACGAAACATGAAAATCTTAAACAAACTATTCGATATCAACAGGCAATGATTCATTATCTGCAATGGAACTGCGGATAAATTTAACAACGCGGAGTGGTTTACTGTAGATAAAATAAATTACATGTTATACTGACGTCAGTCTTCATTTATCGAACACACAAATCTATTATTTCAAGGCTAAATAACACCTCAATTACTAAGTAATCCTGACTGCATATATATATATATATATATATATATATATATATATATGAGCCGGGATAGCTCAGTCAGTATAGTGACTAGCTACGGGCTGGACGACCGGGGTTCGATCCCCGATGGGGGCAGAGGATTTTTCCTCTAGCCTCTGCGTCCAGACCGACTCTGGGGCCCACCCAGCCTCCTCTACAATGGGTACCGGGGTCCTTTCCCGGGGGTAAAACCGGCCGGGGCGTGATGCTGACCACTCACCCCCATCTAGTGCCGGGGTCAAGGAAGAGAGGAGCTATACCTCCACTCACCCCAAACGCCTACATGGCGTATAGTGGGACAAACTTTACTTTACTTTTTACTTTTATATATACACGTATATAACCTTCCATTGTATATGGTTAAATAATAAGAACACTGAATCATATTTCCATTTATATTTGTATGCAGAACACACGAGACCTTCAGTACCTAATTTAATTGAGAACCGGCGTGTAATTTCGTAGATAAGTCATGGTGACGGACTGACAGACAAATGAACGTTCTCATCATTTTATAAATTTTGTCGAAGAATACCGAAAATAACATTGCATGACTGCTATTAAAATAGTTCTCATATGCTTGAACATTGTATACTGCCGAAGATGGCTGTCTTATGCCTCCATCATCAGGGCGATAAGTTGCCTCAAGAGTCTACTGATGTTGGAAGCAGGGAGACCTCTGAAATGCCGGTAAACTTCTACCAGGCTTCACAGCGCCACAACCCAGAAGACAGTCATTTTCGGACGAAGCGCTCTTAGAACTTCAAATCGAATTTCATACTACGTGCGCTCATTACATATGAATTATCCACGGAATAACGCCTTATAGATCGCACGTGTCATAAACCCTGCTATCTGCACCAGGTTTTTATTGCGTGTATTAAAGATAAGGTTCGTATGTCGGCTTTTATCCTGCATGGTTTTCAAACATGAAAGGGTAGCAAGTCAGTACGTGTACAAACAATTAATAATTAGTTTGGTTCAGAGAATAGGCTATCACCTTTTCTTAAGGAGTCTCACATCAGTATGTGATCAACCCAAGGATTCATCATCACCACCACTATAAAACTTCAACATACAATTTATAATTTCTGATTACACGTATTCGAGATATAATGTAATATTATATTCTTATGCAAAGTTACGGTAACTGGTTTCTATCTGTTATGTTCTAACTAACTAATTAACTCATAAATTAATCAGTCGTTAAGAAATTATGATTTTTTTTTCTGAAGAATATAAAATATTGTTTAGAGAATCCCAAGACAAGACCTAGATGTAGATGGAATAACAATATTAAACTAGATATCAGATGAAACGTTTGCGACTATGTGAACTTGATCAGAATATGAGAAAGTGGCAAATTTTTTGGACCCCACGTAAGAAAGGCGATTGGTTGAGTAACTGCCATGTGCTCAAGAAATGTAACTGGCATAATTTATGTCAGAGACACTTATCTCAGAAATACACGACAGAATAATGTCATTAGGTACCTTATTTTGTTCCATGTAGAAAGCTGATTCGTGCTTTGAGAGTATTTAAATGCTGAACAGCATGATATTGATCTCATAAAAACCGTAAACTTAATTTACAAGGAGAAAGCTACTGTGACAATTAGAATTTAATGCTTTTAAGATTAATCTGCTTAAAATGCAAATGGATGTAAGTGACAAATTCAATTTTTACCACGAATAAAATCTTAAACTTCCGCATCCTGTTCTGGAGTAATCTATCTCTTCCTAATACGTTTATATTAATCATGTTCATTTGTTGTTTAGCACATTTTTAGTTTACGAAAGACTCCCTGGGACTTTCACAAAACACCGAGATGGTATATAACTGTTTCTCATACAAACAGAGAGATCTTTCATAATAATCACTGTTACTGTAGTTATTTATTGTTAAAAAATATGTTCTGAATGTAAACTGTGTCGCAAATATTGTTGCGGGGCTGAACTGTGTTGCTCGGAACAGTTAATATTATTCGCTCATCGTTTCAATGAACTTAAAATAATTAATATTCCTTGCTGAATACTGTATACTTTTTGTAATTAAATAGGCTATACAAATGGATATGTTTCGCTAGTTAATTTTGTGTCTTCTAAAGGACTCTGTATATTTCGATTAAGCATCTACGGACGTTTCGCAGAGCACGAAGAAAAGAACTGTAGAATTTTGTGAGAAAACCAGGAGAGTATCAAAACAAACCCGTGTTTGTTCAGTGTCCTCTAAAGAGCAGCCGGAAGTCTGGGGTGGAAAGTTTCGCCCTTTATTGAAAAGAGTGGAAAAATCCAGAGTTTTATCAAATTCTATGAGAGGAAATTAATTTTCCACAAACAACAGGTCACACGCTATAGTCACACACATGGAGGTGATGACCAGATACTGTTTCTGGTGAATGCGTCACAGACCTTTATTTATCTTCTATCTTTAACGATGATTTCTCAACTGCTTAGATTACATGTGCCAAATGAGAGGATTACTGTGGGTGATAAATCGGGAAAAGTGTGAAAGGAAATGACATTAGTCTATTCTAGAGCACTGGATTATAATTTACCCATAGGGATGGGGAAATATCACGAAAGGCTTTAGCAACTCTGTGGGCCTTACAGACGTACCAGGTTAATGCTCCAGAGAAAAATGTCTATCGCCTCTGCCAGGACAGTGACTTACACATCTAGGTATGAAATTTCTGGCCGCTGCTCTCCTAATGACCGGCGCAAGGAATTTGGATTTTAGGTAAACGTATTCACAGGGAACGTTGACGATTATGCGGATGAAAAGAATGGCCTAAAAAGGAAACTTGGAGTGTTATTCGGACCAATGTAGATGAGTAAATCTGAACTGTATTCCACATTCGCAAAACTTTTATTCTGTCGCAGACGAGACAAGCAAAAATTCAAACCAATTCCTACAATCTTTAACCAATGATCTCTGCTATGAAGGATCAGTGCCTCGACAGCATTCACTTTATGACATCACTCGTGTGTCGTTTAGTTTATGCCAATTGTTTTTAAATTAATACCTTAATATATAACGCGCAAATGTAGGGGAACTGGGGAGTATCTGGAAGGAATCTGTCAGGTTATAATTTCAGGCAGTACAGACTACCAATATTTGCTGAAAGGATACAGATAAGCATAGAAAATTCTGCTAGGTCAGCAGGCCTCTACTCTGAGAACAGAACATGAGACTTTCTGAAAGGGACGCAATAATGCTAACCACTCGACCACCGTGCTCAGTGTACCACTTGCAGCGACTGTCAATCGACCCAATCTCCTTCCAACACAAAAATATAAAACAATAAAACATGACTTATTACAATGACAGCTAGTCACTTCAAGACATGGGAAATTCGAAATGCAGTGGTCGACATAAAACACAAACAAAGTGTAGTAAAGCAGGAACTGTCACAAGTCACTGCTGCAGATTTTTCGGTACACGGAATGAGTTTTACCTTTCTCTGCCATCCATCTATTGAGAGCAACCGGTAAGTTATGCTATTACACAGGTAAACAAGCATAAACCGTTGAATCTGTTATGTCAGATTTAAAATGTAGGAAAAGAAAACAACCGCAGACAACTTCGTCACAGATTAAGTAAGAAGTTCATGCTCAGAACGACAGCTATAAGGATTATGCGAGAAATGCGTTATACTTTTCGCTTCAGAATCCAGTACTCTCCTTAAAAGACTACGATTAAAATACATATAAATATAATTTTATATATTATTTTTAAAAAAGCTGGCTCCCTGTAGAATCAGAGAGCAACTGTTCTAGACCCGTCTTCTGGTGCTACATTGAACCTCGAAATGGACGCCTACCGGTAAAGGGACAGATTATGTCTTCAATGGTATCCCTAAAAACATACAGGTAGAAGGGTAGTACAGACAACTAGGATGTAATGTTCTCCTTCGAAATTCTTATCTACTCACCGTACGTCATCTTAATAAATAATTCGACTCTGCAGAATCTTGGAAATTGAAACAGTGCAGTAAAACAAACCTAACACGCAGTCAACACGCGTGGGATATGCGTGCTACTATTTAGTTTAGAAAAATTTTCACTGTCATATCCGATATAAAAATTGTTTTCTAAACAACACAACTCTGTAATGTTGATAAAATCAAAGAAAGTCAGACACTCATCAAATTTAACTCTTTCTTTCACATCTTTAATGTTTGGCTGTAATTCATAAGTAACAAACATATTAATCCTCAAGTACCGCTCCAAATTAACGAGCAGGACTATTGATTTATCAGTCTATTTTAATGTGGCAATTTGCCCAAAATCAATCACATGGCCGGTGGCATTCTGAGACACAGGAATAACATTCCAACCGGTGTCAAAATACCTATATATTTAAGATAATATTGTCCGTGCAAAATCAATCTTTCACCATCCATGACTATCACCACCATGGCCTCAGCCGTGTTTCCCGCCACCATGTCCACCGTGTCCACCACCGCCATGTCCACCGTGTCCACCTCCGCCGTGTCCACCGCCGCCATGTCCACCGTGTCCACCGCCTCCATGTCCACCGTGTCCACCACCGCCGTGCCCACCGCCTCCATGTCCACCGTGTCCAGCTCCGCCATGACCACCACCCCCGTGTCCTCCGTGTCCACCGCCATGTCCACCGTGACCTCCTCCTCCGCCGTCTCCCGAGCTACTGCTGTATCCCCACTTCTTTCCTTCTTCTTTGCCACTCTTTTTGCCATGTTCATCTTTATGCCCATGGTGTTCCTCGTGACCTTTTTCGCCCTTGTGGCCCTTGTGGTCGTCATGGTGATGCCCCTTATCGTGATGTCCCTTCTTTCCGTGATGTTCTTCATGATGTCCGCCGTGATGATGACCGCCCTTCTTATGGCCTCCCTCTTTACTCTCGTGGTGATCGTGGAACTCTCCATACTTGCTGTGCTCGCCTCCCTCATGGTGCTCGTCGTAAAACTCATGCTTCTTCTCATATTCGTCCTTCTTGTGCACGTTGTGTCCGCCCTTCGTGCTATGACCTTTCTTATGGTCACCCTCTTCACCGTACTTGGCTCCTTTCTCTCCCTTTTCACCGTGATGGTGCTCGCCATGGTGGCCGCCACCTTCATGATGTTCTGACTTTTTACCCCCATGATCACTGTAGTGTCCACTGTGGCCCTCCTTGTCATGATATCCCTTCTCTCCTTTCTCATGGTCATGATAACCTTTGTACCCTTTATCGCCTTTGCTACCATGACTGGCGTGGTGATCAGAGTGATGTTTATGGCCACCACCTTTTTCGTGATGACCACCACCGTCTCCATGTCCTCCACCTCCATGTCCGCCTCCTCCGTGCCCACCACCGTGTCCACCTCCTCCATGCCCACCGCCGTGTCCGCCTCCTTCGTGTCCACCGCCATGTCCGCCTCCGTGCCCACCTCCGTGTCCGCCTCCTCCGTGCCCACCGCCGTGTCCGCCTCCTCCGTGCCCACCGCCATGTCCGCCTCCGTGCCCACCTCCGTGTCCTCCACCTCCATGTCCGCCTCCTCCGTGCCCACCTCCGTGTCCGCCTCCTCCGTGCCCACCGCCATGTCCGCCTCCGTGCCCACCTCCGTGTCCTCCACCTCCATGTCCGCCTCCTCCGTGCCCACCTCCGTGTCCGCCTCCTCCGTGCCCACCTCCGTGTCCGCCTCCTCCGTGCCCACCGCCATGTCCGCCTCCGTGCCCACCTCCGTGTCCTCCACCTCCATGTCCGCCTCCTCCGTGCCCACCTCCGTGTCCGCCTCCTCCGTGCCCACCACCATGTCCGCCTCCTCCGTGTCCGCCTCCTCCGTGCCCACCTCCGTGTCCGCCTCCTCCGTGTCCTCCACCGTAACTCCCATGGTATCCCGAAGCTGAAGACTTAAGGTCAGTGACCGAGTTCACAGTTGCTGCCAATGTAGCGTTCATTTTCTTGGGAACGCCTCTCAGACGTCGCCTTGTCGCTACAACAGTCTGTGAAGCTTCGCTGCTGTCCTGCTTTGGGATAACAGCTCGGGGAGGTCCGGGTTTCGTTTTCGTTGTGGTCGAGTCATTTGCAGGTTCCACAATCCGTACGCTTTCGAAAGCCACAACGTCTTCGGAAATTTGTTCGGACAGATCCGCGACCACACAGACGCATAGTGCCCATAAGAAGCACTGGGCAATGAAAAGCCCATGGCCCCATGGAGGTGCCATGTTGAAACAACAGACTTCGCAGCAACGAAGTATCCAAGTTTGAGAAAGAAGACTGTTACACTGACATCTCAGTTCTCATGGGTGTATTTATATGTGACCAAGTGGAAAAAGTTTAAGATGGCAGATGACGATAGTGTAATCGATCTTCGCGCTACAATTACGTTTATTTTATATATTTTCCCCTTTACTTCGATTTGTTATATGATCACAGCTTTCCCATCTTCTTGCGATGTGTGTAATTGCCAAGTTTGGCGACGCTCCGAGATAGACACCAAATAAAACACTCTTGACACGCTTTCAAAATGTAATCCATCATTTCGACACCCCTCACCACACTTCCCTGCTCCAGTGCTGTATACCATCCTCAAATGCTCTTCTTGCAACAATCTTAAGCATAAGGAGGTTAATTCTGTTCCTGCGGAACCAATCATTAATTATATAAGAAATCAGTTTGACTGAGTTTTATGGTACTTAAGAATGGTTTTACTTACTGACAAATTAAGTACGCCTCCACACACATTGCCTTTTCAATATGTGTTTCTTGACGAAAAAGTGTAAAAGTCAGCTGTACTGGGTAGATCGTTGTGTTCGTCCTCAAGTTTCATCTCCAAAACTAATTTACGGATTGTATTAATTTTGTCGGACTTTTATCACGCGTAAACTACAGACACGGTGTATCTCTTGATCGACGTATGAAACTCTTTTAAAATAAGTATTATAATGTGATATAACATATTGAGCAGCATATATGCCCATATTTATAACTGATGAGTTATTTGTGTGAATATTTTTAAATAATAGGCCTAATGTTAGGTTCTTTCATGTTGTTTTATTTTGACGTACAATACAGATTTATGATTTCTTTTGGAACAGTGTGCAAAGCAGAAAATGTGACTTAAGAGGGAAAAAGCAACAAGAGTGTGGAGAAAACTGCATGATGACTAACTTTATAAAGGATTATTAGAGTTATCAAATAAAGTATGATTGGTGACAGATGAGATATAAACACAGTTTGTTCGTAAGAAATTTGATCTTGCTTTTTCTTAGCTAATCAAAGGTTTATTGATATTTTCTTAACAGAAATATTTAACGATGGTAGACTATTTTACCAGTATCAGAATAAAACGTAATAAATAACGGAATGGAGAAAATTCCATATTCAGAAGCTTCACCATTAGTCTTATATTGTAGCATTTCGATTGCATTTTTATACTGAATTATTTACTGTTACAATGTACATAACAATTCGCTTTCAGAGACTGATTATCTCTGGCATTCACGACAACATCTCTCGGCATTAATAAGTTATCTTCGTATTTATATCGTTGAACTAATAAGGGTCACCAATGTTTACTATATATATGCACCACTTTAAAAGTATTAGAATTTGGCACACTGTATTAGTTCAGCAATAGAAGTATGGACCGAATATGACGTAGTAATGTCGAAACGTGTCGTCACAAATATAGATACAATCTGTGAATAAAAACAGTAGTGTATATGGTAATAATAAGTAATAGTTCACAATTTACATTCTTCACTTAATTTCGTCAGACTAATAAATTAAGATCCTTAAAATGGGCTTAACTTGAGGAAGTACGAAATGCATAAAGAATATATTTTGGAAATCGTAATGAAAAGACTTTCAACATCTAAAGTGAGGTTGAAAGAATCATATTAAAGGCGAATCTAAGATATGAGCTAGACTGATCAAACTCAGAATAGGTAGGTTTAAGATGCGGGCGTTTCTAACTAAGGCGACCAAATATTGACGTCATAAAAGCAAGGACATTCTTGACATTGGTTTGGTGTTCAGGGTATGGAAAAAAAACAAGGCACTGCTGAAATTTCGGGTTTCATATCGTAACATTTCACATCAATTGGTAAACGAAACTCCAGTACCATGGAGTAATGCGGTGAGTACAGTACTGACAACTGAATTAAATCTGTTATTAAACAACAAACATTCTGATTCAAGTCACGGTCGTTGAATATATGCGATGCACTTATGGAGCTTGATGCAGCCAACCACGACGGCGTAAAGTAAATAGAAAGTAGGCGGGGAAATTCCCAAACAGTTCTGTAACAAACTCCCACGATTATGAATCGGGTCCGGTCCATTAAACAGCTGTCTCAGTAAATTCAAACTTATGTTATTTGTGTAAAGGAAATTTTCCAACTGAATGATCACAAGAATGGTAAATTGAAATTCTTGAAAATAACGAAGATTAGTGAATAATGAATTACAAAGGATGTGGAAAGTATAAACTATTTTAAATATAGTGACAATATTTGCTTCAGAAAACTAACGGAAAAGACGCGTAATTGCACTCCGGGTAACCTCTGGTAATGCGAACAGAATTCGCGTTCTCCAGAATACGAAGTAGAAATAAGTAATAGCCACTGATTTTGACATAAAAAGTTAAAATTAGTTACTAAAGTATGTACTTCCGTTTAATTAAAAAGTTGATTAATGTTCACGTTCTTTTGTGCCACTCAGAGGTAATCAGACTGTGAAATGAGAGCATGTAAGCTATTCAGCCGTGTGTGATTCAACGCGGACTCTGGCTTATGATAGCTGCCAACGGCCGTTACTTGGCTAATAATTCGGAATGTCAGGGCCTTCCCTAAAAGGCTGGAGTTGAAGGGACGCATTACACGTGTACGAGTACTTTAATGACGCTACATAGTAAAACAAGAATGGAATAATATATGAAACGTCGACAACTTCTACCACACTACACGGCGCTACAACCAAGAAGACAGCCATCTTCTGACGCAGAGAAAACCTCAAATTCTACTAAACAAGAAAAGAAAATCCAGTTTCCGAACCGCCAAATTAGAATGGGTGTTACTGTGAACAAGATCATGATAAATGCGTGCGCTGTTACGATTTGATACGTAAAACTAACGCAGGAAATGTAAGCAGTGTACCGCAAAAGACACGTGATTCATTTAAGTAATAAATATTATTTATTTTGTGATAGATTTACGATTCTGTACCAGATTTTGCGGTTATGCAGCTGAAAAAAGACAGGTTCTGTCAGAGGCATAGCCTCACCCCATGGAATACCAGTATCAAGGGTCAGATGATATGACATAAATCTGGATAAAGAGGAGAAAAGAGCTGAGTAGCTACAGAGGACAGATATACCTCCTGGGACCTCCCGGGTCTCCGGAATAGGATACACGAGTATTATCCACATTTCTGTACCGCGACATTCCGTCCCTGAATTTGAATTTGGAAAATATTACGCACTATACTCCTAATGGCGGTATAAAGAGTGGTGGTTAATTTTAATGACAGCGACAAGAAGGCTTTGTCCCCTTTGAAGTACATTGACATTCCGAAGGTTATATTCACGTCACAAGTCTTCGATAATTGTTGCACTGTTGTGATCCGAGGTAAATGTAACTGTCCCATTTTGCACAACGACTCCCTGTCATGCAGATTGCCTGTCCCTAGGCGAATAACGCGACAGAGACAGAGAGACACGGACACGGCCACAAGGTTTTCTTCGTTCACGATAGTAAGCGAAGAAACTGTGCGATGAAGAAAGGACTACAAACGCAATTTGGAGTTTGAAGTATAAAGTCGAAATCCTCACTGCCGCGACATCCTGTCTGACGTAAAGAAAGGGTACAGTCGCTTAATTCAGCCATATTTGTATCAGGGACATAATCATAATTAACGATATGCACCACGTTTACTCTAAATGGAAAAAAAACTTATGTTAATACGCAGATCGAAAGGAGAAATTAAAATGCCGTAGGATGTAATAAAAAAGGATATTTAGAATAGGAAGACATGAAGGTAATATTAAAATCGATCTTACGGATGTGAAGGAGTGAACTGAATTGAAAGAGTTTAGGGTAAGATTCAATTACCGACACTCACTTCCTTAAACACGGTGATGGAAGTTTGGGCTTAATAAGAGCAAAGAGATTCTTGTATGAAGAAACTTAATCATGAGGATGGTTAGATGTTGAGAGGGGCGGTGAGATTAGACATCTGCAAACTTCAGGATGTAACCTACATAACGTCAATTTATTGGTGAAAACTGAAACGTGTTCATTACGTGCGGTGTAGCAAAACCTTAATGACGCATTTCGGGATACAGCCATTTGCTGAGCACGAACTTTTTCTCATTGCGAGAAACCAGAAGCTGCACAAATGTAACCAATATATTTTCTGTTCCCCGTCGCTGTTTCATGTCATTTCCCGGTACTTCATCAATCAGATGTGACTTGATTTCACGAATCGACGAAATTCTGCGCGGCAACCTTGGTGATGATCAGAGCCTTAAAGCTGGATGATCCATGGACTCACTCACTCACTGACTGAGATGTTTCACGCTTAAGGAGACGAAACACTTTCACCATTGTTTTTTTTTTTTACTCAAAGCCGACATTACAAAATAATTATAATAATAACAGTAAAAAATACATCAAAGGTACATCAACGATGGTTACGCCACAGCACGCTCTCGAATATCACGGCCGGGTGGTTAGAATTTTTGTTTCGTATTCGGAAGATCCCGGGTTCAAATGTCGACACGAAGGCGGCTATGTTGATTGGGGGGGAGGGGATTTTTGTGGTGTAAGAGCACAGAGTGAAATGAATGCTAACTTTAAACCTGACATTAATATTAATTGTTTCTATTAGAGAAGTGTATTTATGGAAAACGTGTCGTTTTTTTAAGTTTAAGGTTACTTCTAAAGCGTGATAGCTGCAGTTCTGTGCCGTGTTTTGGTTCGCAGTTTGTTTCGGAACACAACGGGAAAAGGTGAAGCAAAATATGCAACAATTTGATGCCTAAAATTATTTGTTATCAGGACTCTTTCCATCATCTGTTCTTTAAAATCACGACGTCTCGGAGGCTGGTTCTGTCTCCGTCTTCAGGTGAGAGGTACCTAATAATTGGACGATTTATATTGTCCAGTGACAGAGACTAGCTCTATCTAAGGGACCCAACAGAGTAGGTACCTCTTACCTGAAGACGGAGACAGAACCAGCCTCCGAAACGTCGTGATTTTAAAGAACAGACGATGGAAAAAGTCCTGACAACAAATAATTTTAAGTGTAAATTACCGTCGTCAAACCCTTTAGAATTGAATTTGATGCCTGTCGTATAGTAAAATGACTGGAAAAATTAATGATTATTACGACTTTTGGACACGGGGAGCCATTTAACGGACACAACAGGTAGGTGCATAGACATTCAGGAATCTCGTTAAAGTGAAGAACTTAGTTAAGCTGGCTAAAGAAAGAAACGGAGTCAGATGACTATCCTCTGGAATGCAGCACCGTACAGAATCGTAGAAGTTTGCTGACCTTTCAAAGGTTCTTACTGCTTACATCATCAATGATGACGAGTGAGGAGGCTGTAAGAACCTCTAAAACGTCTGAAAACTTCTAGCAGACTACACGGCGCAACGTCCTATAAGACTGCCATCTTCACCACCCCCCCCCCCCCCCCCCGGGCAGCGGTAGTTCAAACCTGAAATCTCAAGCTGAGGAAGTTTATAGCTCTCTCTAAAAATCCATATCAGAGTAAGAGCCGTGACATGTTGAAATGAATGACCTATGTAGCGAGACGAACTACGCAGTGACGCGGCCGCGTGTGGGTGGATGTTGACACCGGAAGTGCCCGTAAATCACAGTGTGTGTACCGAGGCAAGGCAATATTGCCGAGCTGTGGCGTTCCCATCGCCACGAGAGGTGATTGCAGGTGGCGGCACGCTGTTGATGTATTCTACTGATACAGCACTATCAAAATTCACACCGTAGGATAGGGCACATTCACACGTTCAGTCCGTCTTAAACTTCTTCATAATCGATACAATGTACACGGCCTTATGTAAACCGAAGGCTGATATGTTATAATTTTCATGTTAACTAATATGTTTCATGTTATACCGTCTTTTCCCTGAACTTAATACATAATATTTTCTCTGAAACCGAATAAGCATTACAGAAAATCCCTACACAGAATGTTTCATCCTGTTTAATTATATTCCCCATACAAAGTTTCCAACAACTTCTGTAAAATATTAATACTAAAGAATGTTTAGTACTCGATAACTACATAACTAGAGATTATTGAACAAATATTTGAAGTTGCCTAAGTGGCGCTTAGTCGAAGTCCCATCTTTCATGGAACTAGAATGTTTATTGCCTTGTTCACATGTCACCGCCACTGGACCTATCTCGAATCAGATAAATCCACTCCACATCTTCAAACCCTGAAGAGACACATTTCAACATTTTCCTCCACCTACGCCTACGTATTCCAAGCAGCCAAGTTCCTTCAGGGTTTCCGCATAAATTACTGTTTTTCTGGTCTATCCCACCCGTATTACCCTCCTAGAAGTGTGTTTTCTGAAATTTGGCTAATCTACATTTTGTTCACGATGCCTGAAGGATGGCGATATGCATAAACCTTACAGATAATTATATTATATTGACCGCCAGTGGGGTACATCCAATGACTCAGCGTCTTACAGCAGAAAAAGACGGCCTACATGTCATGGACGTCTAGAGTTAAGCAGTATAAGTCTATCAATGCCTTTATTACATCTAGGTCCACCTGTATTTTGTTGACAACACGGGCGTTCAGAATCTAGCAACTTCATTCTTATAACTGCAGTTCATTAAGGAACAGATTTCCACTCGTCCATAAATATTACATTAATTCTACAGTTCAGGAACCTCGAAGTGTCTCTATTCTCATATTTGTCGTTTGTATTTTAGAGTCACTGAACAAAGCTCTTGATTTCTTCCTCATTATTACGAGGACTCTAGATATTAAACTTTTCGTTGACTTTATCTGACAACCATTAAAAGCAGACGCCCCCGAATGCTTTTAGATAAACAAAAAAACTGAAGCCCCATAGAAATATGCCAAGTGCCTTTGTTATGAGCGGACTAAAATTTATCAGTTACTGCGTTCTTATCCTTCTCTACAGTTGAACGAATGTTAGTATTCTGTGTATGGATAGAGCGGGTTAGCACAGCACTTAGGTGAGGTATTCCGAGCCACAGTTAAACTTAAATTAGGAGTGGTTGTCTTCAGTCACTCCAGGCTAATGTCGCTATTAACTTTATACAGGCCACGTTATTTTGCAAATCATGGAGCAGGTTAGTTTAGCGGTGAAGTTTTAGACGTAAACGCGGGAGGCACCCGGTTTGAATTTCGGCCAGAAGGTCGAGTGGTTTCGGAAAGGAGATGAACAGACAGAAAATCAGAAGACAAACATGGTCTAATTAGACATATGTCTTTGTTTTGTACAACCTTTGCGAAGAAAGTAGACAAGAATTGTCCATCCTTGGTACAAACAATGAGAGCTGCTTCCTCTGCAAGGTGCCTTAAGACACGTTGCTGTTACTTCCAGACCAGCATGGTTCCTTAGGGACTTAATCACGTGTCAAGAACAAACACACTCCAACAAACGACCGACAGCAAACATTCGGATGAACACTGTACTCACAGAAACGTCACGGAAAACTAACATTTCCACTCGAGCGCCAAACGACTAAGCAAGACAAGCGTATCACTACGGACCTGTTACAATGGCGGAAGTACTAATTATTGGCTCCGGTGTATTGAAATGACGAGGCTTATTATTTAAAGGAATCTTGTGGACGTGGGTGTCTTTATCAGCCAGCTGAATAAGAAAATACAGAAAATTCCTATTCTTAGCACGGAAGTTTTGGAAAACACGATGCGGTGAGTAAAATAATGCAGGAGTAATCTGCAGATCCAGTGGGTCATGTGCTATATTTGCGTGTTGTTCTGTACGCGTCGTGCCTTCAGCGTCGCTTTGCCAGAAACATTTCCAATGGATACCCGAGGCTCTTCTTGGCTTAATTATTAATTGTATTAGAGTCGAATGGAGAATTTTATGTTGTATTACCCCAATCTGTACAAGAAGTCATGACACTTTAAGTTATAACCTTCCTAACATCCCTTATCTTTCTGATCTCAAGGGATAACCGTGCCAAGTTTGGTGAAAATTAGTATATTCATTCTTGCGCTATAAGCGAATAAATACACACGAATTCAATTTTATTTGTAAGACGACAAAATTAGGGAGAAATCCCTTGAATTTAAGAGCCTAACGGATGTTATGAATGCCTTGAGAAATTGTGTTGTGGAGGGGAGGAGAACGTAGAAGGGGCGAGAAAAACCGCGAAGTTGATATTTTATAATATTTTACTGGTACTTGAGAGCAACACGTACCTGTCATGACTTGAAAATTAAATTCATACGAGGACAAGTGCCAAATGTAATGGCGCACTAAAGTACGACAAGCGAGAACAAACATTGTGCAACTCGTAGCGAAATTTTGATCAATCTTGACTTGATCACCCTAATAGTATCTGGTGATGAATACAGATTATGGAACTTCTAACAATTCGGTTTTCTCCAGCCCCCAGTCATTTTCTCTCTGTAATTATCCTTCCAGCACTGCGTTCTAACACACGCTCAATCTCAGTTCCGCCTTCCTCTACAAACAAAATTTTACTGTTTGATCAAAAAATAATGAGTATAATTTCATTTTGGATATTCTCGTTTTAATACGTAGCAGATAGCCCTACTGTAATGGCCTTCAAAGCACATTAACATAATTTCAACAGGAAATAATTGTGGGAGACAAATGATGCACAATAACAGAACTTAATTGTGATGCTGCAACTGCCTACACACGTGCTTGTGAACACGCCCGTGTCACACGTGTCGCAACATGCCGCAAAACCATTTGCAGATCAAACCGTTTTTAGGATGATTTGCCTAGAGGGAGAACAAGCTGATAGGGCGACGTATGTTGGTGTAGCTGTATGTATAAACAACTCCGAAGGAAGATAAAATTTCTTGGAATCTGGACAGAATATTATGCAATTGGACGTTGCAGACGCTCGTCTAAATAATATTTAATAATTCTGTCCGTACAGCAAAGAAAACACAACATTTCTCCATTTTATAGGTCAGTGTTCCGAAATCTTTGTTAACCCAGGCACACCCTAATTTGTTAATTTGGTTAAGACACACGAATGCACACCACAAAATTTCACCTCACAAAATGGGAGAATAAAACTATACACGACATACAAAATCCTAGCCCGATAACAACGCAGGTGTGTGAGAGATTAGATATTGTCTTTTTCTAACTACATTGTGCAAATACACAATTTCTTATAAAAGTTTGCGGCACATCTGAAATCTTGTGACAGCACATTGGTTGCATGACATTGACAGATCAACTGGTTAACGCTCTTTCAGAAAATAATCGTTGTTTACACTGATAATCATATTTAACCGATAAATAAAAAAATCATTTATGAAATTTTAAAGTAGGTGGGACATACTCGTATAATTACCATTGGGAATTAAAGAATTAATTGAAATATTCCAAAATAAATTTCATATAGATTCAGGGCCTAACGTATTTATTATAAAAGCAGTAAACTATCGTATTTCAGTTTTAACTGGTAACATTTCACATTTTTCACAGCACAAACGGAAGTACGTCTCGCAGCTGTCGAAGTAAGAACAAGGAACACACGTAATTAAATTTCAGTCGCTAGTTTCCGCACTATCCCCCTGGACGGACGTGAAGGAAGAATATCAAATTCACATACTCACATAAACGGCATTGTTACCAGTTGCTGCACAAAGTACCAGACGCTCGTCTAAATCCTAGAGCAGCTGAACCAAGCGCTGACGTCGGAAAAGCAGCTATCAGTGGCTTCACCGAAGGGTTGCAGGCAGGTGGCACTGCAGGAGAAACAGCTGATGTTTATATAACAGGTACATAAAGATTATTCTATACATGGGACACACAATTTTATAGTAGATTTAGGGGCGACATGTAAGTCGGGTTTTAATTCTATGACCGAATGAGGATGAAATAAAAATCTGAAACAGACTAAAATTCTGGAGCAATTCTTTTCTTCTAAATTTTGCATCGTTTTACGGTCCTGAAACTACGCTGAACTGTTTGAATGCTATCCTCTGATGTTACGAGTTCGTTTAATTATGAGCATTTGTGTCTCAGTGTCTGTGAAAAAGAAACATGACCCGTGGCCTTATTTCGCTGCGTGTGATACAATATGCTAGAGTCCCACCCTCCCCATGACAACCCCTTGCAGTCTATGTGCCAGTTCTGCGACGTCACTTGAGTTCAACAGAATGACGACATGACACTGTGAAGCAAAGGAACTTCGACGTCGCCCTGCAAAGCGCTCAGAACGCATTTCTGATCTTCGCCGACGTCCGTCTTCTGGGTTATACCGCATGTCGTCTGATATCAGCCGGTAAAACTTTAGGTTAATTCTATGCTGAGTAATGTGACGCGAAAGTGTATAAGATACTTACTCGTCACGTTTTATTATAATTACAGCTTATATTTATGATAAACGGACAACTGCCTCCGCCTTACGTACAGATGATCCAACTAACTTAACAGTCGTGTTAGTTTGTCGCCATTCAGGCTTCAAAGTATGGAATAAACGAAGAGAAATGTAATAAATGCTCCAATTCTTTTTATATTTCCTTCCTGACATGGCAATGAAGAGATGAGAATATTTTAATTACTTGAAAATGCTACATCAACTTCAGAGTTTGCAGGTTTATACCATTGAATAAGATGAAAATAGTTAATACGTAATAATTGATCTGTTTCAAGCAAGCTTCATGATGATTGGATTAAAGTTGCTACAGATATGAACCGTTTGCGGGATCTTATAAATATGGTAATGAGCCTTAAAGCTACGTAGACAGCGGAGGCTATACGGAGTACTAACTGAGCAATTATTACCTTCCCATTAATTACTCTATTCCGTGAAGTTACAAAGTCCCTTGACCTATCAAATTATAAAAGGAAATGCATTCTAACTGGTATTATAAAGTACTAAAATATTTACGGAGAAGGCGTAGTCAATGTTTCTGGACATGAAGTGCGGGCCAAGTTAGGTTATTCGGTTCACACAAATCTCCACTGAAAATAGCTCCACTTATCGAAATTGTTGTTCTAGTCTGTAAGAAAATAAAAAAAGTTCTTGATTTGATAGAACAAGCCGGCTCGATACACGTTGATGTCTTTAATCCATTTCGACCAGCGCTGACCAACTTGGATATCCTCACTTCCGACCCAAATGAAAGCGTTTTATCGTACTGTGAACGTCTAGCTCACTAAGGTCAGAGAAACAAAAGTATTTGTATGCCACCGACAGATACCGATCTACAAAATGGTTAATACTTTACACAAAAACACTAATATACGAAAATTCAGTATCGCCAGGTAACAACTGCACTTACTTTACACTCCTTGCAAAAATGTTTTCCTAAAACTACACAATTTTTCAGAAGACCCTGATAGAGTTTAGACATGACGTATACTTTAAACAATAATTTTTCCCATTATTTTGTGTAGGTCTGAAATGTTGTTACATTCCGCGACTGTAATCTTGAGACTTGCGGGGTGAGGAAGTGGGGTGAATGAGCTAGCGTCTGCCTTTAACGCTACGGACTTCCTGCATTCCTTGCAAGTCTCAAAATTACAGACGTGAATTGTACATACTTTGTTTTGTAATTTACATAAACAAATTACCAGTCTTCAGTAACAGAGAGTTCAGCAAAATATTTGAATTTAATAAGGACAAGGTGAGCGAGCAGTTCAGGATATTTATTACATTAATGACCTGAATGTTTTGTGTATACCGCCTAGAATATGAGTCCTAGGAAGGTTCGGTGGGCTGAACGCGTGGCTAAGATGGAGGACACAATAATTCAAACAGACTTTCAATTAGGAAGTTACTCTGATGGGAGGAAACAATTAAGATGAATTTCAGATAGTTATGAAAAAGACAGGCGGATAAAACTGGCTCAAGATCTTGATTTTGAACCTTCAGTTTTCTACTACAAGAGTGCTAATTACTTGATACAATACTGTACAGTACGTCTGTCTGTATTTGTTTCATACAAACTAGAAATAGAGAGCTTTATACAAGTATGTGATCAACTGTTTCACACCTACAGTGACCAATTAGTTTCTATTTATAAATATTTATAAAAAAGGCCAAGCTGCCATAAAGTCAGAATGCAGACTAATTACAGACTTCCTTTCTTTAAAATTTAATTATGTACGGCAGATAAGAGAAAAGAAGAAACATAAGAAATTTCTAACATAGAAAACAGTGCATTCCTGCCCGTTCCACCTTGCATAATCTAAACACGTATATTGCAGAAACAATTTCAAAATACAGACATGCTCAGTTTTATATGTGTTCTTGCTTCGTTTATGGTTTGTTTAAGGACGCTGTCAGTAGCTCGATTACATAGCATGGAACAATAGGGCGATTAATACATAATGAACTGGAAAAGATGTGTAATAAAACGGTTATGACCTAAAATAAATCCGGGACCTCCCGAAAATGAAGCAGGGGTGTCAAGCATTGGATAGCCACGAAGGAATGAATCATATAAAGGAATAATGGAAGAGCGAAAAACAAAGAAATTACTAAAATCTAAATGAAGAAGGAAAAAGAAAGAGTGGATGAATTAAAAACCAAAAACCAAAGAGACAAAAAAAAATACAATTGGAAAAAGGAATAAACGAGGAAGGTGTGAAGAAAGAAATACAGCGAGAAAATTATAAAACAATGAATGAAGCGAGGGGATGAAGTGGTCGAACAGACAAATGATTTTAAAGATACTTATTATATACACTTAATGAATATAATAAAAGGCACGTGGGCTACCTTTATTATCTGTAGGTTTATGTGTACATGAGTGAGGAGGCAGTTCTATTGGATTCATGCTGGTGATAAAATTAAACTCTCTGACTTGTGTACTAAATTTTGCAAGATTTTCATCTTGTTTTATAAGCTCGTTACGCAACGATATAGATACAAGCCATAATCGTAACAAACTTCTAGCCGTAATGCTCCCTGTACGTTGCTTTAATGCGGCGCGCGGTCCAAGTGCAACCCAGCAATTAAAATCGAGTCGTTGTACAGTGCAAGCCAAGAGATATCGAGCGTTATTAAAGCGAAGTACGTGCTTGGTATTTGAAAATATTTCACGCGTACGAATTCTGCTTTGTGCTGTAGGCGGAACGATTGATGGGGGGCAGAGTCACGAACTGTGACTTCACGTCCTTAGCTCTGATTGACTGCAGGCTCCAAAATGATCCCTACTCGCTGCTGAAATGTTTCTCGAATTTATCACAGATCGGGGTCAGTGTATTTAAATGCAGGCATTTTACTACAGAGTTCTATCCACATGTCTTACATCCAGGCTACAACTCATGTTTCTATACATCATCCTTGAATTTACCCAAAACTTTAAGAATTTAATTGCGAATTTTCTAATAATTTCTAGCCCTCAAACCTACATTTAGTGAGTATCACGGTATGACGTTTAGCGTCATTTATATTAGACCGTCTTCCATCCTATGTCAGAATGTATTTTGCCTCTCTAAACGGACATAAGCAACCGGAAACATAAATTTTGCGTGTCGATATACATATCATTAGTAGTTGGATTGTAATAATTACAATATTATCACAGAATACAGCTGTCGAGTGGTTAGCACTCCTATTTCTTTTTGGCGTTCCGGGTTCAAATCCAGCAGCGGAGACTGGTTGACATGACTGAGGTTTCTTGTGATTTTACTCAGTCCCTCCAGGCAGAATCCGGGATTGTTATTGGAATTAGGCCATGACCGCTTCCTTCCATTGCGTTCCAAAACCCTTGTTTGTCGCTAGTGTACAGTAAGAGCTACGTACTGACAGTGTCATTAAATAAAGAACCGCGCCTCAAGCTACTTCTGCATTTAAGATGACAAGCGTAGAGGGGCGTGGAGATTAATCACCATGAATTATTAACATCAGCGGTTAGAACTTAGATGACAACTGCAATTCGTTCTTGACGGAGTGATGAGAAACATCCCTTTGGGGCATAGAATTCAGGTCGTCGGCAAAGCAGTTCACGTTTTTACAACAGTTATCTCAGCGATAAAAGAGAAACATATTTTTCTGCAGTTTTACCGTAAGTTGTGTCTGGCGATAACGACGTCTGCCAGAAGGATCTGCCCTACTGTCGCAACAGAAGTGAAGTAAACTTTGTTATCCCATAAACCAAGAGGCTGCACTGCCAATGGGGAGGAGGGCGTGAAGGTTCTGTAACTTTCTGTCCTCTTAAAATAAATATTATACGCAACATCCTAGCCGAACTACGTTTTACACTTTAATACGTCTTTCTTGGAATGACTGTGTTATAACGGGGTAGTTGTCTCCCTAACATCCACAGTGTTCCATTTGCATGCAAATACTTTAATTACTTTTTACACATAATTCTTAAGCAATATTCATCATAGCTACAGAGGGAGACTACAAACACGCTTGAATAATAACAAAAGAAACAGCACATAAGCTACAACTGACTCCATACAGCTGAGTCACATTTAAAAGTGTATAGTTTATAAGTCAGTTAAGATTTTTCCTACATCTTATACCACTTGAAGGTTCATTACCACGTTTACAAAAGCACGCTATCGGTCCGCACATTGAAACAGACGGACCTACTCCAAATCTTCCTGCTCTGTTCCCTCAATAACAATTTTAATATTATCCCCCCCATCTTTGTGTATGTCTTTCGAGTGGTTATTCTCTTCGAGTTTTTCTTCCAAAAATTTGTACGCATTCCTTGACTGATGCATGACCAATTCAAGATCCTGGAATAATGACAAATTACAAACTGTAATGAAATGTATTATTCGATGCCACATAATCACGGTGGTCTAGCGGTTAGAACGCTGGCCTTGTAATCCTGGGGTCTCGGGTTCGATTCCCGGCGGTGCCCGAATTTATAACTTGTGTTGGGCAAGGCCGTGGTCTAGGCAACACGGAGTTTTTCTCCGGGGGCTTCCCCGGTTTCTCCGTGGCATCCCAACAATTACTCCATTCACACACAGAAGAAGGCAATGGCAAACCACTTCTGGATCATCTGCCAAGAACGTATATGAAGAGGTCCCAGTCCGAGAAAAGGATGGAAGGATCCTGTTCATATGGACCTGTCGTCAGACAGAACACTAAATAAATAAAACATAATCAGTACAATGGACAAAGCGACGTTAAATAAATCATGCAACCACGATGCTTATTATCAGAAATCGATGACAGAATAATAATAAACTGTGAATCGGAAGGGACAGCAAATATTTTATCTATGCCAAATATATTACTTTATCTCTTGATTTCACTGCCGAGAATGGAAAGCAACACGGAACTTGCAAAGGTGTAGGCATAGGAGGAAATCGCCATCAGAATAAATTTACGATTACGTGGATAACACCTGCCCATTCACGGATATTACGTCTGTGATCTCAGGTATAAACATGGGTTATTGGAAATTTCATTATTTGCGTATAATATACTACTTCCTATTCATAATAAAATTAACTTCAGCTTTGATACTACAACCACCTCAGAATTTCGCAGAGTAAACTAATAACGTAATTAAAATAAAGTACAGTACAAGGGCATTCATTTCGGTAGTGCTTAGATCCATTGCTATGTGGCGTACCGAGACATTACAACAAAATTCCTTATTGAGGTCAAGGACTACAGCAGCCCACTGACAATCCACTTGTTACATTAACTAAATGTCTAGCACCGGGAGATTCAGAGCCGCCAACACCAAATTTCACCTTTGGGCACGATTCTCCCATCTCGCAGTCTTACAATTCATGCTACTAAGAACAGTCTTAATACAATATTAAAGTTTTTATGGACGACTAAAAGTGATAAAATCTTCTCGGAAGATCTTCAGAACAGAAGTCCATCATTCCGAAGTCCATTTGCCTCCGTTATCAGGGAATGATGCTGATCAAAATTTTCTGATGGTTCATATTTATTACAGTGCGTTTAACGACGCTATCAATAGCTCAGACTACACAGTGCCGCATAATGAACTGGAAAGGAAGAGAGATGAAGCAGCAGTGGTCTAATTTTTGGTATTATCCCGAAATCTTCCGGAGGAAACTACGAAAAGCCTGTCAGAACAGCCAGTCTCTGTTCAAAGATTCGAATCTGGGACCTCGTGGTAAACACTCGTTATGTTAGATCTAATAACAGACAAACGGCTGACAGGTCGAGAAAATTTTGTCATGTCTTAATGCTTTCTCTTTTCACTGTCTTTCATGTGACAGTCTCAGAAGAGGCTCCCCTAGACCGACTGAAGGTGTTTGTCAAAGCTCTGCTGAAGGTAATATCTGGTTCTGAGACATGGAAAGTGTAAAGAAAACAGTGAAATGAAGTGCTTTATAATTCGTATTGTTCGCACAGTATTAATATTATTAAACCAATAAGGATTAAATTAGTGTGTATGAACACGCATGGGAAAAATAAAAATTCATACAAAGTTTTAGTCTGAATACTTCAAGGAAAGACACCACTTGGAAGAACTAAGTTAAGTGATAGGACAGTATTAAAATGTGGACTGGAGTAATGTAGCTCAGAATAGTTTCCAGCGGTGGCACCTCGTGGAAAGATTGACAGTTCAAGTTCTATAAATGAAGGTCAATTTCTTGACTACATTCCGCTCTCTGAAGATAATTCAGCCAGTAAGTTCTTCCTCTATTCGAGGCATTCGTAACCACCTAGCCTCACAAAACTCGGTGACCAATGCAAATAAAACTTATTGTTATAACGACAATAACACAATCAGAAACAGATTGTTCATAATTTTTTAAAAAAAACGTGTATACATACAATTATACTTTGATTCATATACTTTTTCATAACTAAGTCTATTGAGACGTGTTGATTGGCGTGAACACTGGAGCAGCGCGGTTATTTTATATTCCGCAGGACTCAAATGTCGTACTCACGTTTTGCCAGTATAAACCTGTTAGGGTTATTTGTACTGCGTTCACAGAGCTCAGCATTATCATCCTCAGGCACGTGCGCCACGTGGTTTCGATATCTGCTGCAGATTTCTTTTTGTGTTAATCTCAGAATCTAATTACACAGCCCGATTGAAAATTTCCATATATACATTTTTGTCGCCCTATCCTACAACCCATTTTCTCTTCAAAAACGTCCCATCACATTCTCACATTCATATTCAACAAAGTATCTGCACGCCCAACTCTTCGTACGTACTTTATTACACTTTAAATCCATCGAATTGTCCTTTTATTCAGACTATCAGTGTTTTCCCTTTCTCTAACTTGATCCTTAATTTTCTTTCCTTACACCTCTCAAAAATTTCTGCGTCATCATCCTTAAATTTCCTTATTACTTTCCCACACTTTCTCAGCTTAGTCTGCAACATAAACCCCTAACTTCCCATCTTCTTTTCATTCATCTTTATCGATTCTCTCTGTAACGTAATCTTAATGCTTCTCGACATTTCCCCCCGTAATTTTCTGATTTTTGTATAATCCGAATGAATCCAATTTCGTCCTGTCTTACACTTCTAAATCGCTTCTTCATTATTACCTTCATAATTCCCGTTCTTCTTACCCCATTTTCTCATGTTACCCTTCATCTTCATCTCCCTTATTCACACGTGCATCATCATCATTCTCTTGTGCCTCCTCATATTCTATTTTTCGTCGCAAACTTCTCCTTCTGTGCTGTCCATCATTTCCATCAGCTGTATCATAGCCATCCTGTTCCCAATGATTTTATCACAGTGCTGTTAGATTCCCTAAAATCGGACATTTGTCCCTGCTACTCACTGTGCAGTGTGGACACACGAAGTGGACCCGCCACGAGCCTTATTTCCTTTCAAAACAAGGAACGTGGGTTAAAGAATAGATATCAAGAAACGTCTATGTATATACAAAGAAGCAATTTCTTGTGGATAAATATCTGTTATCAAGATAGATGAAGTAATTTGGCAAATATAATGTTACATAACTAGCAACTTAGCGGAATATGCAGACCACTTAGTATTTATAGGATAGTGGGCTGAACACGTGGCTTGTACAACGCAGATAAGAAACACATAAAACATTTTTTTTGTGGGAGAGAGACCTCTTGGTAAAATGCCACTTGGAAGACTGAGAATGCGATGGAAACATGACTTAATATCAAAATTGATATTACTGAAAGCAGCATGTGTGAGCAGGAGATGGACGGACCTGTATCAGAATCGCGTGTGATTGTAGACTTTAGTACGAGCGTTATTAAACCTTCGATCTGCGTTGCGTGAATTTTCAAATTACTGCAGCCGGGTAAGCCAATGAATTATGAGGACAGAATGCAACTCAGAGAGCAGTGGGCGAATGCTGTTTCCGCGCTACCGTCACTGAACTGCAGATTTTCCAGAAACACTTCTCGCCGTCCCATCAACTTAAACGTCTACACAACATAAATGAACAAATTAATACGTGCTACACGATGCAAAAGCTCAGGAGGCTGTCACCTTCATCTCTATATTGTATGTTGTGCCCTTATCCAGTACATGCTAATTTTTTGTCCACAATACAAGTAACTTGTAGTTAGAGCCGCAATAATCTGGCTGAAATTCAAACACTAGAAATGGAATTACGTTACAACTCCATCATCGCTCGTCGGTTAGTTGCTTCCTATTAAAGCGATGACGATATCGAGGCTTTCCATTTAGCGAATGGCATTAATATGCATGAGTACATATCATTCTGGAAATGAGATAAAGATTCAACGGCCTGAAACATGAATAAATAAAAAAGAGTGAATTAATTTTATTGTCATCATAAATTAAGTTCGGTGGTTTTTTTCGCACTCTTACACTTTTCCGTTGTTGGCAGCGATTAACATCGTCTAAGACAAAACAACATTGTTTTAACCCGTACCACAGCATCAGTAGAAATAAAGGAACTCGAAGAGACCAGTTGTGCATGGATAAAGAGTACTACAATTTTATCAGCTTATATGACGGTCTGAGGCACGTACGTACGACATTTAATCACAATCGGTGCACAAACAGTGAATTTATTACAGAAGGTATGGGACCGCTAGGTAGAGGATCACTCTATAATTGGAAAATCACAAATATGTATAAAAACTTTAATAAAATACGCACGCACTTGCATGCGTTAAGGGCCTAAAAATATAACATGAATTAAACGATTTACTTTTAAAAAAAATCACATGCATCGAAAACATAATAGTTATAGTGATTTTAAATTTGAATTAAGAGAAAACTCAACATATCTGTGTTACGTAAAATTATCCTGTAGAAGTTTGCCCCGAAATCGTTAGCGTATCCCTCCCACACTTCATAATGTGGCTAACAAATGACACCCATTAGGCGCACTGCTGCGCCAGCAATATCAAAGTCATGCAAATGTTTCAGAAGACAGAATTTATAAATAGGGGCTTGATTACAGACTACACGTGGGCATTGTGTCGGTATGTTTATACATATAGGTCATAAGTTTCCAGGCTGCTATTTGTGAACTTGTCAGCGTGGCTGAATACTAAAAGTAAAGTAAAGTAAAGCTGTCCCACTATACGCCATGTAGGCGCTTGGGGGGAGTGGAGGTATAGCTTCTACTCATTCTCGACCTCGGCACTAGATGGGGGTGAGTGGTCAGCATCACGCCCCGGCCGGCTTTACCCCCGGGAAAGGACCCCAGTACCCATTGTAGATTAGGCTGGGTGGGCCCCAGAGCCGGTCTGGACGCAGAGACTAGACGAAAAATCCTCTGCCCCCGTCGGGGATCGAACCCCGGTCGTCCAGCCCGTAGCTAGTCACTATACTGACTGAGTTATCCCATGTAAATGTTTCGAGGATGTGGAGGTCAAACGCCTGTCCTTTCTAGACCTTGGCATTTTAGTGATTAAGACCTGAAAAACCAAATATTCTGACTGGTTCAGGATTTAACACTACGACCACAGGCCATTTCTCTTTATATGTACAAAAGATACATATTCCAATCATCACTCATTATACCGTGGAGGTGAAGGCGATACGTTCCTACAAAACCTTGGTAATCAGCTACAATGTAAGATATCACAATCCAAAATACCCCAATCAGCCAGCGTACACATGTTCGCTGGGAAGGTTCAGCTGCTGTATGGCTGAACGTCCACCGATACCTTGTTGCTAGGTAACTGTTTAATGAAAACAAGTGTCTATGGTGTGTAACGTTTGTAAATCAGAGAAGCGATATGTGACGTACAATCCTTTCAAAATTCGCGGCATATATTTGACCGGAAGATTAAACCTGCGCACGCACTAACAAGTCATGGACACTATGATGGCTGCTGCTGGGTTGTTGCACGTTATAGTTTAGTAGAAGTTTACCGACGTTTCAGAGGTGCTTACTACAACTCAAAAAGATAGACATCTTCATACTCGCCGTCGTGAGAGAGAACTTGAAAACTTATTAAGTCATGAACATGTTAATCTTGCACGTGTTGTTGCCGTCTTGCATTCTGTTCCTTTGGGACAAATTTTGATGCCGTATAAACGAAAATGTTCTGGATCTGCGCAAGTTAGCCTTTGTAATGCAGAAATTTAGGCAACTTTTTTGTTTTGATTTTAAAATCCTAATTGTAAGTTAAGAAGTTGGGCTGTCTGCTCCTGAGTCTAGCTGTATTACTAAAAAGTACTAAGAATCAGGATGGTGAATTGAAATAAACAGCTGTTTCGTACACGCGGAATATCTGGACAGGTTATACGCTTGCAATATGCACCACAACACGGAATAAATATAAGGCGATCATGGACTACGACGCAGGGTATGAATACCACGTAGACGGTAAGCACTGGGAGCTTCGTATTTTATATAACGAATGAGGAGACTTTACTTTAAATTTTCAACAGAAAATGCAATGGCTGCCCTTTAATACAAAATTGAAAAATCAGTAGTTCGCTACATTTTCATTATACCAACAATGTTTTAAATAAAGTGTGTGGATTATATTTACTTTTTTGTCATTGTTTTGTACGATGAGCCATCTTCATGAAATCAATAACGTTTTAAATTAATTGTCATGCTCGTTATATTAGACCAATATAAGAAATGAACTCACTCAACAAACTTCAGCAAGACCCCCCACTTTCCAATACTAACTGTAATTGAAAGTGGCTCAGCTATTTATAAAAAATACACGCGAACAGTTGGACTCTCCAGTCCATATATTTATTAGTGCAAAGCAATTGCAAATTATATTAAAGAATTTATAAAGGAGTAAATGGGAAGTACATATAGGATCGGTGCATATATTTATGCAAATGTAATTGTTTGTAACCTATCGAATTGGAACAGACGTTCCATTATTCATCCGAATTCTCCCGTGTGTCAAAAGTGCTATCTTCCTCTCAGGTTTTCCAAACCAAATGTTTCTGCGCAATACCCATTCCCCTATGCCTGTAACACGTTCAACTTGTCTTCACTTTCCTACTGTATTATCGTGACAATTTTATATTAAGAATATTTTCAGAATTAGTTCTGAACCTGAAGGGGTAAGGAGATCTAATCCTAGCCGAAGAAGGAACATAAATTAAGAATGCCCCCAATACGTAATTTTCTCTAAAGTCCTGATGAATTCAATGAAATTTTTGATCTGTTTTAAAATTTCTTCAAATATAACACTGGAGTAATAAAACGGAACAATTTACCTCTGAATTACAAATTAGTACAGCTATGTGACACCCTTCTATTATTCCAGGCAAACATCTTAATCTTTTCAAATCTTCGGGTTAAATGTCAATTATATGATATATGTTGCCGTTCATAATGCAGTGTGTACAGTTTTATAGGCGGGTGTCAAGTAGGGTTTAACTTTTATGAGGGATTTGTGTTCAGGCGACGGATGAAAAAGACGCCATCCCTATCCGACAGGAAGTGGCAGAGGACAACATGTTGACACGTAAATTATGGATCAGGCGCGAAGAAGGGGTTATTAAGCAGATAGGGCGCTACTCTGACAGGCTGTAGTCTGTTCTTCACTTCACAAACTGTGGATCTTCTATTAAAAAGGAAGTTCGGGTTGGATATGACATCTATTTTCCTTCAGAAGTTTATATTTGTATGCAAATGTTATTATAAATTAAAAATCAATAAATATACGCCTATTTACTCATACGTAATTTCCTGCAGTTGAAGTTTCTTACCCATCATTCAGCAGCGACGTTTAGTCTACATAAAGCTGCTTTTTCGAAGAGTTAGGGCGATGCCATCATACATGATTACATGGCCATATATTAAATAGAACGTGTCTTATACATTCACAAGGCCAATATGCTAGTATTTTTTAAGAAAGATGTTTTAGTGCGTAAACACGGCCAACAATACGCACACCAAGTTCCTTAAAAGATGTAAGTTAATTTTACATAAACGCAGCTGAACACAATACGGGTATTACATCATAAGTTAATGTTTACTTATAGAAAAACGTTAATATTCAGATACCTTCATTAATGGTGTAAGCAGCAAATACCTCTGAAACGTCAGTAATTTTTGGCAATTTTCTACCAAAGTACGGTCAAATATCCCAGAAAACAGTCATCTTCACGATAATAAACATTCGTGTTTTATGAAAATGAATAACTTCTTGCTAGCTGAGCGACTGTCAATTTCAGAAGAAGCAATCTTCTTAACGGAATTACTTAGTTCCATATAAATCACGAAGAACTTCAAACAGGAAATTAGGTAACCCAACCGAAATTCGAACCGGTAACGTATCTAGAGCGTTGCCTGCTGAGTATTAATGTTTGAGGAATATATCTGTAGAAGTCCCAAGTAATGAAGGACCAGACTCCTTTTCTCTCGAACTTTCGTGAGTAATCTGCCCGCCCAAGTACAAGTATCGTGTGGCCACACACCCACTCTACTATTGATATTTTGCATTCCGTGCTACTGTAAGGACAGTAGAGGCGCCCACTCTGCAGTCTGTGACCACAGGTTCTGTGGAACAAAACTGCCTCTTGATTTCCCTACATTTAGATAAACGATAGAACAGAACGCCTTCACTGCACACAACATTTCCGTCGATTTCTTGTTAATGACGCTCTTTCAACTTAAGAGGCTACAGAGTCGAACGAGATAGAAGAGCATCGCGCTTTCTAAGCTGGTTAGGACGAGACATTCTTAGGTTATTTAAAGAAGCCATTTTAAATGCAGAGGTTATGAATGACACAAGATATTTGTGAGTGAGAAATGTAAAAAGAGGACAGAAAGATGTCGTGGCATACTTTAATATGCTGTCGTAGAAGTTTCCTGCAGTTACTAAGGAAAATCAAGTGTCCTTAGCCCCTATTCGAGTCGAAATTTTGAATGCAGGAACTTTTTCCAGAAAATGGCAGGGTAAACTCTAAAAATATCAGTCAACATAGTTGGATGCCAGACGAGAATCGAAGATTAAATCTTCCGAATGAAAATTTAGAACGGCTGCAGGGATCCTCCGAGCGTGTCAGAATCGAACAAAACTGTTTCCGAAACAAAATCCATGTTACAAAATCTCCTGTAACAAGTTTACTGTCAATCGAAGATAAATTCATTTTCTACTTGTATTGGAAATTTAAAGTTCACTACAAAACACCGTCATTACACCCAATCCTGACCTTATTCCATAGAGTACAGCGAAATTGACGTCATTTAATAAAGAGTCCTAAAATTACGTGTTTTAATGTATATTTTAAAAGAACAATCAACGTTTGTTAAGGTATTATTTTTGTAAAAAGTAAACATTCTACTTTATCTTTTAGGTTTCCGGCGACAATTAATAAACAACTGGAGAAAGGCTTGTGAAAATTGGTGTGGAGGTACTATATAATCGTAGCTATTAATTACGCTTTAAAAATATTTCTATATCAGCAATTACAAATATAGCGACACTGTCAATCATCGTGATTGCCACTACCTAGCATCATCAAAATAGACAACTTGAAAGACCTTACGGCCATAAAGTAAAGTAAAGTTTGTCCCACTATACGCCATGTAGGCGTTTGGGGTGAGAGGAGGTATAGCTCCTCTCTTCCTTGACCTCGGCACTAGATGGGGGTGAGTGGTCAGCATCACGCCCCGGCCGGCTTTACTCCCGGGAAAGGACCCCGGTACCCATTGTAGAGGAGGCTGGGTGGGCCCCAGAGCCGGTCTGGACGCAGAGGCTAGAGGAAAAATCCTCTGCCCCCGTCGGGGATCGAACCCCGGTCGTCCAACCCGTAGCTAGTCACTATACTGACTGAGTTATTCTGGCTCACCTTACGGCCATAACCGCGCTTAAATGTAGTCCCACATTCGACAAATTTAACCTAGACAGAATCACCATATAAAAGTAGTTACCAAAATAATAATAATAATCCACATTTACTGGTGAAACTGGACGCTGATTCGTCGAATCAGTGAGAGACCTCTGTAATTGTGTCTGGACTGGAGTTGCAGAAGCTTCATGCAAATCGGAGACGCCCTCTGCTTCTGCTTCACGTGGTAATGAACATGCGAGTGTCACGCATTTTTCACGGCGGTCCTGACGTCACAGAATAACAAGATTCATACTTATGCCTCCCATCTCTCATAATCGGGAAACCGGAGCTCTGAACAGTCCCAAACAAGGAAAGCAACTCAGACAAGACAGATTCATCTTCCATCTGAGGCAAAGTCATCACCGCCTCCACAGAAACACAAAAGACTCCCCAACCCCAATCCCCAAAACGATATCTGAGGTTCAAGATGGCTACGAATGGCGAATAACGAAGAGTTAGACTTACTTTCACGTGCTAGCCCAGTATTGGCGTGGAGGGATTGGGTAAATCCACGAAGAAGCGATACCCATTCCCCGATCTAAGCAGATCAGTGGAGCGGATGTTTCAAGTTTTAATCTCGATCACAATATTAGATACCTTGACTGACGGTTTCTTCTTTTACTCAGTCTCTCGACGCAATGAGATTTACATTCAAATAGGCCACGACCATACCACTGTGTTCGCACTCATTCGAATGTACAACTGAAACAGCATAATCAACAAATATAAAGTACCCTAGAAATGTGAATCACAGATCTTAAAGACCACTGACAGATTTACTGGAGCTATTGGCAAGTCCCCAGCACTGGGCCCTATCCGGATTCAGCTCAATGCAATTCACATACGCTACTGCTAATCGATTTCTCACAGATCCGTTTCAATATAAATCACCCACCTCTGTCTACGTATTAAAAGGGATGTGTGCCATTTTTGGTATTCAGCCATATTTTATATGCATCCCTTGATCTCCCCGGCAGACTTGTATGCCCATCCGGCTCATCCATCATCATTTAATGGTGGTAATAATGTTTGGTTAAAAATACAAATTATGAAGCTCTTTTTAAAGCAACTTTTTTGCTGTCTTCCTACTACTTCCTATTTTTTTAAGTCTATAAATATTCTCCTTAACACACCGTCTTCACCACCTGAGACATCTTCTTACATCAGCATAAAATACATAATTTCACAATTATGGACTGAGGAAGATCAGCAAAATCTCTGACGTATTTGCTTGTTTCCTCTCCAAGATTCGAAGCCGGGAACGCGAAAAAGTCTCGCAAAGTAAAAACATTATCAGTGAGACGGGGTTCGCCGCTATGATCCAATACAAAAGGCATCTCCCGTGTGTGACAAAGGCCACTTTTGTACACTCCAGTGAGATGTCCGCGCGACAGGAACTGCTGCAGCTATTGACATGCAGTTTGTTGGTCGTCATTAAGAACACTTCACGGATATCACATGCTTAGCCGCAGGAAACCTGGACTATTTTCATCACACGCAGTCACTGAAGCTGAAAAGGGACGTTTTCTAGCTACAGGAAACAGAAACTCATTTAAATAATGAAGCCTGAATGTTCAATAAATATTCGTATTCATATGCATTATCATCATTATACTAGTATTCATTTTACGTATAATTTCCCCTATTGTACCCTTCTGGTGTCTCACATTAAGAGAAGAACTTACGCAGAAATTGTTTTAAAATAGAGCGACGATAAACAAATTTGGCCCTAAGAGACAAAGAATGACAAGGGAGGAGAAAACTGCATTATGAGGAGTTTAATAATTTGTGTTATCCACAAATACAAATTAGAGGTTCAAATCAAGAAGGGGAAAATTTGTAGTGCATAAAACAAATACGAGAAAGATGTGTAACACATACAAAGTTATAAATTAAAAACGCGAAAGGAAGACACTTGGGGTACAATTGGGGGGGAGAAGGATAAAATGAAACACAAAAGAGGGGTGTCGAGTGGAATCGTCTGGTTCATGATTAGGTCCAGTGCGCAGATCGTGTGGAAACACTGAACTTGATGTTCTCAAGGCGACGAAGAATTTGATGATTATGTTCTTGGTTGTAACGCGGTGTGAACTTGGCCGAGGCAAACACCAACATTTCGGAAGAACATACTACCACCATGTTTATAATAAACCCAGAAAACGAATATCTTTTAAAATATTTTGTTCCTCAAACAAGTTCTCTTGCCTGACAAACTGAGAATTCTCTCAGGCATCTGTCGTTTGCTCTTAACAATATACAGTGTATTCTATAAAAGAATGGGCCTCTTTTTCTTAAAATATAATTCTTTCTTGAAGAAATGTGACAGGTTTTGATTACAATGTTCTTAACTTAGATGGGGTCTTCTCCACCTTTCTGCTCATATAATGGGGGCCTGATTTTGCCTTGTCACTTTTGACATGTTTAAGGAAAAGCTGTGTACTCTGTCTCCTTATTAGTTACCACGCAGTCCTTTATTGAGCCTGACGCGGAATGGAAACGTTATCTTTATCGTGGTAACAGCCTGATGTAGGCGTTTTAATATTCTGCCAACTTGACTGACTGAGTGAATTGAAATTAAAATAAATAGAACTCAGTTATTAAATAATAACACAACCCGGAATGTAACCCATTCGATTCTCTGTCATATTCATTGCGAAGGGAAGTTAGTAATTAACAGTCTGGCTAAAACAACGTTAAAATATTTACAGACTAGAAAGAAAAGCTTAGATTTTCAGAAAGCCCGTGGAAATTGTGTACTGTTTAGTCCCTCCATGTATAAAATTAACAATACTGTAGGCATAAATATATATGCCAATATGGAGTTCAAATATTTTCCAAATGGAACAAATTTCAAGAATTTAACAACTGAAATCACAAAAAAAATTTACTGTTATCATATCAAACTGAACAGATTTTGGTTTCTCTAACTTCGCTGAGTTAGATAAATAATTTATTTTTTAAAAAAAAATAGCAGAATGACAACTTGAATATTACACAGGTGAACGGCTTGTGTGATTAGAATATTGAAATTAATTTTAAAGGAATAAGGATTGGAGTTTGAAAGAATTTATATGGATCAGTACATGGTTCAGAGTCAGGGCTCTTGTGAACACGACTACAAAACTTTGTTCCTTGAGCAGCGATTTCTTAGATTCTAAAGAAACATTCTGCTCTACGAAGCTAGTTAATTGCAATAACATTGTAATACGTAATTACAATTTCGATAATGTTTTGCTGTTCATGAATTTGAAGATCTTTGTTTAGTCCTGTAAGGAATATTATTAACATAATGGTAGTTCCTTTTGACTATAGCCTCTAGTAACTGTGAATCAAATGGATATTTACAGAATTTAGTATGAATATGTATTAGAGACCACCCCCCAGTAATAATTTTTAGTTTGCTGCCCTAAATAAACCAATATGGTGGCCTTGTACAATTGTGAGGTGGGACAACCACCATAATTGTACCATCGTTAAGAATATAAAATTTTATTTTGTAACAGATCTTCGAAAAACATGCAACTTTTGTCATGATTGAAAGTAAAATAATGACATGGCCATCGGGAGAAATTTATAAAAGCCTTCGGTTTCAACACGGTAACTAATGATTCACTGGGGCCAGATAGGTTTATATGAAACCTTGAATGGAGAAAGTTCATACCCGTGTCGTAACGACAAAATCGATGAAATTATGGCAATAAAAATGTATTTCCGACACTCCGCGTCTGTTTCTAATCTGAACATAGGCAAAAGACTACACAAACATTAAAACTAACATGTGACAGTCTAGGATCGATAAAATGACTTCGTTTTCTGGGCAAATACAATCGACATGTATGTCAGTAGAAGTTCATATATGGCTATCATGAAATGACAGCTCTTTATATAATACCAACTGATATGTTCTTTCGACCTGGGTTCCGGACCTTGAAATATTACACATTACCAAAATTACACGTTTCGACTAATGCACATGTATCTAATGACCCATGAGATTATAGTGTTATATCTTACATTAAGGGAATGTTTTATATACAAACGCAAATATAAAAACAACTCGAGACGTACCCGATTCGAATATCGGTCAGATTATGTGATATTCTGACTTAAGAGGTTATATTTCTCCGTGTTCCAGGCAAATTCCGGGATAGTACCTTAAATTACGCCACGACCGCTTCCTTCCCTATCCTTTTCAATTGATTATTCACTATTAATCCCTCTCATTCGACGCTACACAGTCTGAGATACTAAAAAGCGTGAGTACTCAGTGGAGGGGTGTTCGGAAACTGATGCGATAACAGAATTTATAGCACATTACGTAATTGCGGTAAATTTTAAATAAGTGTAGTTTTACACACGCTTCGTCTGAAAGTGACGCCATGTTGATGGATTGTAGTAAACAAAGCAATCGCAAGCTTAGGATAACAGTAAGATGCTGTGTAATCAATCACGGAAAGTTTCACTATTTGGTCTCTGTTTATCATTCATCTGCTTCTGTGATTGTGGGGGTAGTGTTTTGGTACAAGCATGATGGATCCGTTATATCTGTACAAAATTAGTTACCATTAGCCTCTTAGTGGTGAAAATTAGATGGGACCGCTTACTGTTCTTCACGTAGCGTTATTATTCTAATTAACTCAATGATGTTAAGATAGGCGGGACATTCAGCATGCTTCGGGGAAAGAAAACATACATACAAGATATTGGTTCTATTTTCATCATCATCATCAGATGCTAATGACAGAGGCAGCAATACCTATGTAACGTTAGTAAACTTCTACCAGACTACAGGGCGCTACAACCCAGAAGACAGCCATCTTCATACTGCCTTTTACATCAAAGTTATTCGCTACAACCAAAGTCTATTCTAGCTCAACAAGTAGGCCTAAAATAATATTTTGTCTTTCAACCTAAAGACAGAAGTATGATCAGCTTTTGAAACTTTGTGGTTTTAATTGAATAACCCTCGGACTAAAGGCAAGGTGAAACAGAATAAATTCACACGCGAATATAAATATTGTGTGTGCACAACCTACAAGGTAACGAGAGATATCACACCCCACTATTATATGAAGGGGTAGGGATAGTTCACGAGTTCGTACTCCCAAAATATGTAAAAGAACATAACTGGGTATCCTGACTACGAAATGAGAAACTTACATGCCTTTGGCAATAAAGTATCGATTTTCAAATCCACCTAAAATTCAACTTCTGCCCCACGGAACGGATCAGTGTACCGGCAACGCTACAGAATTTTATCTGGTAGGAAACTGACTTCCGAAACAGCAGGATCCCCTCCGGGTATCTTAAATTAGATCTGCTCCTTCTCCGTCCCTTTTGGTGAATTCCAGTGGGTTACAACCGCCTCCATCGGGTTCTTAATGAAGCACCACTCACAAATCTCTCATCTGATGTTACGTATATTATCTCCGTAGAGTAAAGAACGATATTCAGCGACGCGAAGTTCAGTCAAAATACTTTTTCTTTGTAACATCTTCTCATAAAAAAGTCATATGGTCATATATGGTACTAGAAAAACGTATCTGCTTCTGCTGTTCCGGGAAAAACAAATGGAAAATTCTACTCGGCATTATGTTTTGACGCAAAGTTACTATTTTGCGAAAAAGCAAGTACATTAATCACTAATATTTGTGTTGAATAACACAACTTTAAAGTTCCCTTTTAATTTCCTTTCTGGTATAGGTTGTCCTGACAATGTGAGAAACTCTTGACAACACAAATTCTTTGATACGCCCTTGTTCTTAATTTTCATGTGTCATTATGACGTCTGCTACACTTTGTTCTTATTAATGGCAATAATTTCAGACTGCAAATAAACGCATTATTAATTACAATTTGCTTTTGCGGTTTGATGTGAACCACTTACGTCACAAAACCCACTGTTAATCAGAATGATCCGGATAAGCACGGCTGTGGTCATAAACATTAAAAAACTCCCAAAATATGACGGAGGGGGT
The DNA here is from genome assembly GCF_977971745.1 of Zootermopsis nevadensis. Taxonomy (NCBI): domain Eukaryota; kingdom Metazoa; phylum Arthropoda; class Insecta; order Blattodea; family Termopsidae; genus Zootermopsis; species Zootermopsis nevadensis. The sequence continues at coordinate 23,006,744 of NW_028259154.1, read as the reverse complement.
CACGGAATGTTAATTTTCTTCACACAAAAATACGTTTGTGTTAATAAAGGCCTCGTCTGACTACTACACGATTCTTTTCTGCATTTCTGGCGCACGCGTATTTCTGGTGGCGGTAGAAGACGAGGAGGTTGAGGGGCGGACGATTTCCTTACTCTTCCCGCCTCCGCTTTGACATATGATTGGTGGACACAATAGTGACGTCATTCCCGCGTCGCCCAAAGTGTTGGAGTGTGTATAATGTTATAAAACACGTAGCAAACTGTTGGCCAGGAGCAGAAAACTATCTGTCGCCTCAAGTAGCGTAACGTCGCGACGCTGACCGACGCTTCTTACGAATACGTCGCACCGCTACTAGGCGTCCTTCCTTCAACTGACGTCCCTCTTCAGAGGAGGCTACGACACGTTCCGGGGAAGTCTGCCCCATCGAGTGGATAACTGAACCACAGCATACCACAGGTAGGGAAGACGACTTACACAGGCTATTATTGTTACCATATAACGCTGTATCAACTTCGATGGTTCGTACCGAACACCTAATACTCTTAAGATATAGGACTGAGGAAGATATGACACTATCGGCAGATATGGACAAGAAACGCGTGCAGAATTGTGGTGACGAACCCTCTTGGAAAATGACAATTGGCTTGATCAAAAATCAGCTGGATTAAAATACTGGATATGTGAACAACAGATTATTGGAACTCTGCCGAAATCGTATCCAGAAGTTAGATTTATTTTTAGCGGCGTCGAAACTTTAAGTTAATAAATTAACAACTGCAGACTCTTACTAGAAAGAAATAACATAAATTTGAATACAAGTACAAAATATTGCAGCTGGTAAGAGATGCAATGCGGTATCTAAGTAATGAATGACAATTTATGGCGATTAAATTTTAGGTCATTTAGAAGCCAAATAAGGATGTTAACTTAAACTTAATTAATTAAATAAACTTTGTGCAATTGTAAGCCGCACTAAAACGGCTAAAATTGTGGTTCAATGGCGATTCTTTGGTACTAGAAGTGCGAAATCTTTTACTTTTACTATGAGAAATTTACTTACTGACAACTAGCGACACGACGTATTCGGTCACCTACAAACTATATGGAGAATACGGTCGTGGCCAATTTAAAAATATTATCTCCATATTAGTCTTGTAGTCCTGAGAAAGTAAAAGAAACTATAAAAAATCTGAAAATACACAGGTCCAAGTAATTTCAAAGTATCGAATAAAATATACATTTAAATATTTTTAGTTTAAGGTCCTCAAAATATTTCGGGTCCTTCAAATTTGACCTTCGTGAAGCAGAAGATTCAGTGTCATTCAGTAGGCCTGTAATGCTGATATGTATTCTGGACCATTTTTATAATTTGACCTTGTGACTCAGTCTGCGTCATCTGAAGAAGAAATTAAGCATATGATAACAGTACGGTGTTCATAATGTAGTTACGTAGTAGTATTTAACTTCTAATTATATATAAGCTTTGTATTAAAAGTAAAACAATTAGTTTAACCCTATCTATAACAATTACGAAATGGACCCCCAAGGCTCACAAAAAATCTTTAATTTGTTGCAGTTCTATTTAGACTTTGTCACTAGAAACTATAATAAATCTCCTTGTAATTTTACGAATGAAAGTATAGCTTCCTGTCGGATCTGGTCTGAAACATTTTTCGGAACACATAAATTTCATGAATTTTGTTCAGTACTATACAACATGAACCAAAAACAATGAAGTGACGCACAACGTGTCATGTACCGTAATAAATATTGCTACTGTATGCAATAATTTTTTTTGTAAAAATATATTTCAATAACAAGACCATTAATGACATACAGGTTTCTTTAAAGAGACATTTTCAATGCAGTACTGAAAAAAGATATTCGAAATTCAAGCAAGCTTTTCCTTAACTTTGTCATTTCTCTACGACTTTTGAAGAATAAGTGGCTTACTATCAGTGAAGAGTTAGTCTACAAGAAAATAATAAAATATAATAACGATAGGGATGTGGGGAATGCAGGGAATTCTGTATAAAATAAGATATAAATATCAGAGTAAAATTAGGAATTTGGAATTGGTAGGGAAGGTACAGTGGTAACAAGGAATAGGCGTAGTAAATAAGTAGTGTTAATGGAGCTAGGTATTTGAGGACTGTGGCCGCGAAAACCCGGTGTTAGACGGCCACAGATCACTGTCTGGAGAACTCAACCAAAAAAATAAACAAATTCTATACGTTACGTAGCGTCTAATGAAATCCACGTTACAGACCGATTATATGTCTCGGAGGACGATAATGAAATGAAACATTTCGTGACCTAATCACGTTGCTAAGCTATTATTTCGTCTGAAGACAATGTCAGAAAACACCATAATTTCGGTTATTTTGATGGGTATTCCGGCCGGGACTTGAAGACAAGACACCCCCAAGTGGGAAGCTTAAATGAAAGACGCATCGAGGTTCGGCTGTTTGAGGTACAAACCGGGTACATGTGAAATACGAATCAGGTCTGTATGACGTGAAATTCAGTTTGAGGTGCGAGTTGTATACCTCTAAAATATGAAGCAGGACTTTTTGATCCGTGGTTCAGTCTGGGGTGCGAACTGTATTAGGCTTTCATTTGATGTGCATGTACGCGTTGTTATCGGCCTCCCCTGGTTAGCCTGCACCCGCCGTGCACTTCCAAACCTGCTACTAGTCTTGTTACACAAATGCGTGTTACAGTACGTAAAAATAACGGTGAGTGGAGTAATTTATCGAGAAAAGAATAATTACAACTTTGTTGAAACCTTTCGCCTCCATCAATGAAAACTGGAAAATAATTTATTTATTTTGCTAAAATATCTTAGGCCAACATCATATTGCTTGGCTTTCCTAATATTTGTAAGCGTAACAATGGTGTATTCCGACAAAGGCAAAAGTTTATCAGGCATATGAGGGCGCTGAAGTCTAGCTAATAAACAGATCACTGTAGTTCATTTTATTGTCACAAAATCAGTCTCTTTGGTTGGGATATAATTAAGAGGAAATTTATATCGATAATATTTACAGGTACCTATTATTTATTATTAGAACATGAAAATCAAGATAATCATGTTGGGATGTAATTTCAAACAAAAAAAGAACAAGAAACTCACGTACAATATTACTGAAAATCTTTCTTTGAAAGAGGTAATTTGTAAGATTTGTAAAATTTGAAATAGTCTATGATCAACAGTGATATTACGACTTCTACTGTAAATTTTGTACCTCTGATGTGCTAATGTCCTTAATTTCAAGCACAGGCCTATATATTTCTTCCTTGCTACTCCATACAAGAACGTCCATTCTCAATAAGTATGAGTCATTAGCGTACAAAACTGTGGTCAAAATATAGAGCTTTGAATGTTGTATCAGGCGGTACATATAAGTTAGCATTGCGCTTTAATGAGTTAAATAACATTCATCACAAATAAGGCATAATACCGTTTAGGCTGATACAGATGTTTAAGATTTATAACTGCAAGGATAGGATACATTTTTAACTCGTTTAGTTATTTTGTCAAAGGCAATACAATTCAAACCTGATTTTAAGTCCAGAGTTTACGTAATGAGGGCAGCTGTTTCCACATGTGTTGCAGGAGAACACTGAAAATACACTGAATGCTTTATTTGAGCAGATATTTTGTGTCTAATGACGTGGCACTAATTACAGTATCGAAGCTAATATCTATAAAATAAATTACGGTGTGAGAAATAAAACAGAATGACAGAATAAAATTTAACGAGAATTTTATATCCTTTTTTATGTGACACACTTTGCATGCGTCATTAAATATTTTGCTGTTTTATGAACAGTTTTACGTTCTAACAAACCAATTTAAAATTAAAAAGTTATATTTGTTCCTTTATTTTCACAGAATGAAATTAAATACATATCTTATTCAAGTGTATGAAAGGCGAAGAGGCCATGTACAAATCACACAAAACTATTTAAACAAATCTCAGAATTCAGTTTAAATCATTCCTAATACAGGATGTACATAAATAAACCGAGAATTCCATCTATGATTTCCGGCATAGTACACTCAAATAGGTCATAAAATCTTACAATTTAGTCCCTTTATGTAAGACTTGAGGTTCTCACAGCGGTGAGTATGAAGATATCCGTCTTCTGGGTTGTTGCGCTGTGTAGTCTGGTCGATGTTAACCAACGTTTCAGAGGTCATGAATCGCCCTGATGACGGAGGCAGTATGACCTCTGAAACGTTGGTTAACATCGACCAGACTACACAGCGCAACAACCCAGAAGACAGAAATCTTCATACTCACCGCCCTGATGACGGAGGCAGTATGACCTCTGAAACGTTGGTTAACATCGACCAGACTACACAGCGCAACAACCCAGAAGACAGAAATCTTCATACTCATCGCCCTGATGATGGAGGCAGTATGACCTCTGAAACGTTGGTTAACATCGACCAGACTACACAGCGCAACAACCCAGAAGACGGATATCTTCTTAGTCCCTTTATATTCATCACTAATAATTATAATCTCAACGGGATAGTTAAATACAGTCCAGTAAAAATATGCACATTGGTATAATCTCGGTGAAATATAACAAATGGCGCTGAAGCGTACGTCATGAAAAACATAACAGTCAGTCAGTCGACGGATGAAAACGAGGGATCACAATGTGTGAAAACCTTTTGTACACTCCTGATGAGACTGCATACTTCAGCAGTCTTGTGCCAATCAGTTTTTGAAGTCAGTTTGATTTTCGATCTAGAACGTGTTTTATTGGCATTGTCGCTTGCTTGCTTACATACACAAGAAGGAAAAAAGGAATATGTAGGCTGATAAGAAAACACAACGTCCTGGAAGAATACAGACATCAGATGAGTCTTCAAGTACGATTCAGAAAGAACACCAACGCAAACGGAGATCCCAGTCCCCTTAAAAAGCTCCAGAACGTTTGATCTTAAAGAAAAGATATGCTGGGAATTTGTCTTTCAAAAACAGTCAACTAAGCATTCGATTTTCAAGTTTCTGAACATAATGACATTCCGTTAGCCGAGAAAAACAAAAACAAGTGGATTTTTCATCATGAAAATGGCCTACCCACATACCAGTTTCGGTGAAGCTGCTTTTGTTCCATAAAAGTGCTGAAACATTCTTGGTGCCCGCGTCGTTTCGCCTTGTGTGACTTTTTAATGTACCCAAAACTTAAAGTCTCATTCAAACTCTCATATTCTGAAGACGATTAGGGGACTATAATGATACGACTTTCTGAGAAATATTACCCAGGAGATTTCTAAACACAGCTGATATGAATGCACTTATTAATTAAGAACGACAGAAATAAAAGTTTAGTAAAAGAATTCTACATTTAATTTTACTCATTCGGTTCGTTAATTTTATTATTCGGTCTTGCATGTGATCGTCTCTACAACCAACTGGAAAATTATATGAGAGTTTAATTCGAACTTTTTCAGTGTTTTAGGTACCTATTCGACATTTTCTTGGAACGGCACGAAAATCTATAGTAGTTTAACTGTACCACGGACAAAGATTCCTAACCTGTACTCTACTGTCTTAATAAATTTCATCTAAGTTGATCGGTTTTATTAATAAAATGTTAGATCAAATCGTCGGCTAATTTCTGAACACTCGATATTTGTATCTGAATTCTTCCCCATGAGAAATTTGCCTACAACAAACCAAAAGTTCTGTTCTGGACGCGAGCCACATAAATCAAACGTCTGCCGGAGCCAGCATCCAGACTTCTAGACCTATTATTCAGAATTCGTATCCACAGTGCAAGAGTGAAATAACAGAATTATACAAGGGTGGCCCAGGGTGGACTCGTTCAACTATTTGCTGTTAATGTGTCTCACAGGTTATGCTTCTAGTTAGTTTCAGCGAGAATTAGAAAAACTATAATTTTAGTTAAGGGCAGAACCACATATTGCGTACACCTTAATCAATAATTTGCATTCTAACTAAACCGCAAGATAAGATAACATAACTACAACACAACAATATTTAAGAACTTACTTAGTGAATCTATATGTCCTTATGAGAAGCCGATAGTCACTCAACTGGGGAAAAAATTCCCCGTTTTTATGAAACCCACAGGTTCAGTATCGTGTTCTCAAGCTCTTATCTTGGATCTTATTAAGAGCCAGATAAATCAAGTCCTCATCCCCACCTACTATATATATATATATATATACCATCTATTTTAATATTACCCTAAATACGATATTTAGTCTCTTCCCTTGCCTACAGCTATTCTTACTAGTATTCCGTACGACTTTCTCATCCCGCCCAATTCGAACTTCATGTCCAACCTCTCATGCTCTTTAAGCAAAAGTTCACGGGTTTTATAAATTTCTTCTACAAAATAATCGTAAGACGAACAACTGTAGAAATATAAAGATAATTACGCAAATACTGTCAGAGGGAAATAAAACTAATGAACTAATCAAACACAATATTATAATTCAGGTGTTACTTGAAAATGACACAACTAAGGCTGAAACGTGTTCTGGGTATAGGATATATAATGATTCATAGAGCATAGATATTATTCAGCTATTGTCTCTTAAGTAGCAAATAAATTACCACACTTTTATGAAATATGAATGTTCATTACAGTGGACACATCGGACCACCACTAAGCCACATAAATCCAATCCACAACCTCATAATGTACCTTTTAATATATTAGGGTTTTCTATGTCGCACCAATGGATTCTTCCAAGTTCCAGGAATATACAAATTTAACGCAAGTCACGATACGTAGAATATACATTTTTAAAATATCGTCTCATTTTGAGGGAATAACAAAAACTGACGCAAGTATTAGTCATTTATTACGTGTACTTCGTACTGAGGTTATGATGAGCTCCTGGAAACAAATATTCACACAGAATTTTGCTACATAATTCTGTAGGTAAGTAACCTGTTTGAAACTCTAGGAGATGCTAGATACACGTTACAAAGACATAAGATGGATGGGAGTGCCGCAGGGTCGTGTATAATTTGCTGGTTTTGGTTTTGGCAGTGCTGAACTCTGGGTACTGCTACCAAAATATTAGTACAGGTAGTTAGTAATAATAATAATAATACCATGTTATTTTGACTGCGATAAACACACAACTTTGCTTTTATCCATGCGTTTCCAGAAACTAACTTACACAACCACAGATATCTGCTTGAATTCCAGAGAGGTTATGGGTTCTTTAAGCAAAAGTTCACGGGTTTTATAAATTTCTTCTACAGAATAACACTTTCATTGGAGTTTTTGTCAACGTTTTACAAGTTGAACATTTCTCTTTCCAAACTACTTGACGTCGTTAGTTGAAGGAACGCTATTAAATAACCGAATAGTCCATCAATCATAATTTGCGCTGTATTGCAATTGCATCAGTTATGACTTCGATTTATGGGGAGCATAAATAGCAACATTAATGGTCAGTTACACTCCGAGAGACTCATTTTCCGCGAAGGCATGTTTGCTCTGATGACGACTGGTGGTTGATATTTTTGAAGCCACGCCTCGATCGAAGCGTGACTGCTATCGTATTTCCATTGATGTGGTCCTTGATCGAAGACACGTAGAAAGTGTAACACTTTACTTCCAGAATTATATCCACACACCGTTGGCTGTAACAAGATTTTATTTGGGAACCAAAAATAAGTAACTCTCAATGATTTCTATGCACGAAACAACGTCTTATATGAACAGAGGTGGAGTTGTGTCTGTCTTCTAATCTGCGTGTTTCATCGCCAAAACCAATTAATAGATTTTGATCAAATTTGTTATTGCTACTAACTTTGTTAGGTGAATTTAATTATGGACCGCAGCAACCCAATATACTGTTCACATTAAAAAAAACCTTAGTCGTAAATCCTGAAAGGGAGAATTGGGTGTACATTATATGATAATAATAAAACAAATCTTATAAATACGTTGTCTGCTCGATTAATTTGGCTCAGGATGCGAACTATTTGTGGGAACTTCTGAACACTGTAATTAATATTCTGGTTCCGTAACAGAAACGTATGTTTTGATCAGCTCTGCGACTATTAGCTTTTCAAAAAAGGACTTTGGACACAATAATATATATATATATATATATATATATATATATATAAAGTATTACAAAACACAATTACGAATTGTCTTATTTCATGGTCATATAATCTAGATAATATTTTCATGTTGGTACTATAAACATGTTTCAATAAGAAAATAGATTTTCCTGATATAAATAACGGATTTCCATAACAGAGAAAGCTTTCGAGTCCGACTGCACAATCTGACCAGGGCCACTGGCCTTCATTAAATTGTTCGCTTAGATTTCAGGAAATAACTTCCTAATAAGATCGTGAAAATGAACCAACAGGTTGGCAGTCGGGCACACGTCTTCGTTGCAAGGTCGTCATGCATTGAGATCACTAATTGGAACCTTGACCTGATTCGGCTGCAAGGATTAGAGCTGTTCCTTATGTTGTTGTTTTCCGGCGTCACTGGCATATTCCACCATTTTGTGTGTACAGTTAATCATCTTCGGGATTCGTGTTATTTCAGTCATATCAATGTTACGCACACTTATCTGCATGAAACGTCTTGGTTTCAAGACAATGATCATAACGTATTAAATATGGTTTAATTCAAAAACATATTAAATATTTAGAACACTTCGTGAAACCTGTTCCTACCACATTCTGTACAGATTTTATCTTTGAAAACCCAAGTATAATTTCAGAAACATTCGATAAATACGTCTGACCTTTACAAGTCACGTAATTTCATGTTCCCAGGACATTTTCTCAGTAACTAGATAAATTATTTATTTCTGTTAGAAAAAGTTGTCGAGTTTTCTTTCGTCATATGTAAACCTAATTTTATATTTAACAATAAGCAGGTATGAACAGAAAATAAGGCACGAAAATAAACCTACAGCTATTATTCTTACAATACGCGCATCCAAACTATCAGTGTCGGGACGATAAGTAATATCCAATGTTCACTGTATAAAAACGAGCTTAATTTCATTCATATAGTAGCTTTATAAAAACTAAGCTACATGAAATAAAAGGATAATAATACCTTGATGGTTTCTGCTGCCAACGTTATCATATTATCGATAAAACATTAATGCTACATATCACAGTCACAAAATATTCAGAATAAATACAGCTCAGCCTTTAAACACACAGCTGATGTGTGCTTCAATAGAGGTATACCACCTCTCAAAAACAAATATCTTAATTAATATTGAAATTGTTGTGTATTGGTGACATATCAGTATCGGTTAACAGCATGCTTTGTAGCTTCGTGTAATGACAACACAAATAACTGGTTTTATTTTCAGATTATCAGCAGTGGCATGATCATTTCCATTTTAAAAAAATAATGAAGTGCATATAAAATTCTTCCATAAAAATATTAAAATTAAAACCGGTGAAATGGATTTAGTAGTCATAAACTGACAGACAAACCATGTAGCAAAGCAGCTAATTAACTCGCTACCAATTTTACAGGCCAAGTTACAAGAAACAAAATGGAGTGTGAATATGACTGTCTTCTGGAGGGATGGTGGAGACATCAAACACCTCTGAAACGTCGGTAAACTTCTACAAGAATTTTTAAATATTATTTTAAAGCTTCGGAGTTGACAGGTTTTCAGAACTGCCTTATGAAAGAGATAAAACTGACTCACTATCATGTCCAATGGCGGAATTTGGTATTAGCGATGTTGGACCTCAGGGTCCTACACATCCAGAAAGTTAGTGACTTTTAAGCAACGTGTTGCTTTCTGCTAACAAAACTTTGCGTCGCATGCTTGCTCATCTGGGACGACGCCAGTTTCGAGAAGACACAGAGGCGCCGCGAGTACTGCATTATCACATACGACGACGCCGATGCGACACAAGAGGACACAATCTCATTTTCATATTTCGCCATGTAAGTGGGTGACTGAACATTTTCATACGTTCTTCGTACTACAGACATACCATCAATGAATGTATGGGCAGTTAGGTCTGTGTAAGGCATTATTAAGGAATGACTGCACAACGTATCGGAAGGGTTACTAGTTAATTGGAAAGAGAAAATATTGATGATGGCACAGGTTACCCGAAACGCGCGTGTAGCATTGCACATAAACGTGAGAAGCGTAGATGGTCTGTTAAAATGTACATAATAAAAACTCTGAGTGATTTTTTTATTTCGTCTTCAACAGGTGAATGCTGGAACAGTATTAAGTTCAAAGAGATAAAAATCTACTCATTCCAGATCCATATTTGTTCATCGTTAATAACACTCGCCTCAATTCATTCGATACCTTATTACGCAGTTCAAAGCAAATAAAAATCAACTATTTCCACGGACAGTAGATTTCATTTCAGAAAAGGAACGTGAAGACCAATGAGAAGAGGACAGACAATCGGAAAGAATAACTCTGGAAATTTTGTGTTCTCCCCCATAAAATCTCAGATACATACTGTAGTTCACATTTCTGTTCTTGCTTCTAGTAGGTCACGGAAGGCACACATTACGTTGTACGCCAAACTACACTTTATCTAGAATGTATTTGTTGAGTACTGAAACTTCTGGTAACAACTAGCCAGCGTAACATCACAGAGGCAGCACTCCCGTGGGAGAGCTAAGGTCAGTTAGAATAATATGTTATTTTGTGATGGAATAACAGGTCGATAGTCTTAATGAACACTTTCCGTCAGAACGTTCACTTACACTCCTCCAAGTACAGTAAAAGACAAAAGGAAATCCAGAGACGCAACATTTATGTTGTTTCGGTGGACTCTTAATTCTATTGGACGAAAAAAGAATTATGCGCATTCTCAGTTTGTTTAATAACATTTTAAAATTTCACGATAAATTTAGCGTCGAATTATAAATAACGGGAAAGGAAGCCTTCACGGCCTGTTTTAACGTCGTGTTATAAAATTCGCCCGTAGGACCGAGAGAAACGACACGAAATATCTCAGCCATGATAACCGAAACCCATGTTCAAAAACCAAAATTTGGAAAACACGAAGCAAAATATCTGCCGTTCGACAGAGAAATTAATATGACGTTCATCAATCCACAGACCTGCTTACCAGTCCAAAAGCAGTCGTAATTTAAACTGGCTGTAGTATAAATTTTTCCAATGGGTTAATTACATAATTTTATCAAAGTAATTACGGATCAGTATTTTAGAAACAATGAAAATTTATAACACTCTTCACAAACTGAGACTTTTAGTATTTAAAATATCGAGGAGCGTATTTGTTGTTATGTATTCTTTCTATTAATCCGGGCCCTGCTGTTGCCTATTCTTGGGAAACTGCTTCAAAGGTTTTCGCATAACCATTGCTTCTGGAAGATCTACCAAAACGACGACAAAACGCAACCCCTCTTTGCGAAACTGTGCATATAAAGTACAGGTAAGCTCCAACGGGAAAGCGTCTGGCTTAATACGGCCTTTTGAAGGTAATTTAAGAGGATTTTCATGCAGTTATTGAGGAAATTCATGGAAAGCTTTTTGTCATCATAGAGCCTAGAATTAAACTAGGTAACCCAGAATAAGAAGGAAGAATACTAACCACTGAACCGTGACGTTGGTTTTCACTTTCTGGTCTGGTTCAAATTCCTTTAGAAGGGACATAAATCTATATTTGAAAAGCTAATTACACAATGGGTGTTGCACTGCACTGAATCAGAGCAATTATTTTATTAAATATTCAGAAAATCGAAGCATGATTGATTTCCTTCAAATTTATTTAAATACTATCCTTGTCTAGAACAATTTTTGAAGTCCGGGAATCGAATCAGGTGGAAGGGGCTACGGCCAATTAATCTTTATTTTATGGAATTCGAATTTATTCGGAAATGGTCATTGTCAGATATTTTCAAATGCGGTATTTTAGGGACCTCACGTTACCTAACTATCCTAAGTCTGACGCCATAGGTACCAAGGGTGCTTGGCAACACAATGCAGAACTTTCATTTCCCTATCTCCCGCTTGAAGTAACTAAACACTTTAAAAACCATCCCTGTCTCTTCTTCGCTAGCAAGTAATCTGAACTGCCTGGTCTTTTCCCAAGAACATAAGAAAATAACTTCACCATCACACACCACCACCTGAAAATTAATTTTCACCAGGCGATAACACGAAGTTGTAAAAAAAACTGGCAGAGAAAGGTTACAGTAGGTCGGTCTATCATTAACGAAGAAAACCTGACGCTGATTTCTTAGTTCTTTCCACGTGAACTACTTGTCACCCTAGAACTAGCTGCCACCGCCGCCTTGTTGCTTGAACCCACAGTAATTTTCATGCCTCAACACTGCAGACTTATATCACTCTTGCATTATTCTTCAATGTGGATGTAGCTGACATTTAACGAGAATGAATGCAGGCTATTACTTAAGCGAGGAAGGTTTTCACTTCTGTGAACAGACATCTCTTCTTCTATGGCAGCAGTGTACGACTTTCAACGTGGAGAAACACGCAAAGAGTTAATTGTGAAGTTTCATAAAGACTGAGGTTAAGTGTGCGTACGAGATAGTGAGTGAGAAACTACAGTATGACTTTTAAATCAGTTCTGGTTTAACCATTTTCATGCTGAGAACGGCATATATCGCTTAGATTTAAGGACATATAAATGAAGAACAATAATTATCCCCATTCTGATAATGACGAATAATCATCCCATCAGTTACTTAAGCTCATCTATGGCTGAATATGGCTGTCCTCTGAGTTGTATCGCCTTGGTGATGGATGTAGCAAAGATTTCCAAAACGTTGTTTAATGTCTACCAGGCTACACGATTCAACTACCCAGAAGACAACCATTTTCATACTCGCCGCCGTCAGAACCTGAAATTTCACAAAGTTGTGTAGTGTCAGTGACGTATCTGCGAACTCAACCTCTGCGTTAATTTATTTGTTAGCTAGAATAAGACCCAAATCTAATTTTGAATAGAATTTATTCCTCGTAATGTTATATATTATGAAAACATTTACGAAATAAAACAAAGGAGCGCTCAGCCACGCCTGTCTCTGTAATTAAATTACAAATTTATTATAACAGCCAAAGGGAAATCCGTGAGGGAATTATGTGTGGCGAAATGGTGGAATCGATTCTAATTGTAAGCTGTTCACTCAGAGGTTTTTTGTAGTTCTTTAATTACAGATAGACTTTATTTTCGGGGTACACTGACCAAAATAGCCCCTCATTCGCTCAACTATCGGCCCAGTTCATTAACAAAACTGATCGTTAACCCTGGAAGAGATTCTTTAAAACCAGTTCCATGGAGCGTCGTTTAACTGGTCGAAAAAATCCCCATCTTTCGAGGAACCCGAACAGGATGCCTTATAATTTATTCCCGGAATTTATTGTTATAAATACAAAAAAAAGTCAGTTTCATGAACATCGGTGTGAGTGCGCGGTACAGAATTCTGTATCACATATCTGAGCACAATATTAGTTAGCTTTCTCTGAGTCAGCTACAATGTACACAGGTGTTGCTAATTCTGAATGTGGTTGTATTCGTTCCTAATTTTAGGCACAGCCAGTTGTATGCATACTCCTTATCACTAATTGTTTACTTGTAAAAAAATTGAAGGTTAAAGGTTTGCTCACACTAACATTTACTGATCTGATCTAACCCTTTTTAAGGACATTACTATAAAACTTAACTTCATCCATCCAAAGTACTACGCCTTTAAAAAAACTTATTAACACTGTTATTTTCAACCATGTTCGGAACCCTGGGTAGTGAAAATTAAATCGCTGTGTCCGTTTCGTATTCCCACCCGTCGGTCTGTCTGTCCGTACCCGTGCAACAATTAGAGAATGATCCGGAAGATACTGATTCTTTACTTTGACACCTGTCGTCAAATTAAATTAAAATTACGGAATATAAAGTATGAAAATTCGTTCAGTTCTCCAGTTAGTACATACGGACGAACGGACATACAGCCAGGGCAAAGCTAACAGGAGCATTTCTGCAACTTTATATTAAAATAGGCCCTTCTGATGACGTAATGACAGCCTATTACTTAAAAACGCAGTCCTAGCTAACTCCTGACATGTCGTGCATATAAAATATACATCAATGACCAACGTCGAACATAGAATTTGTGTAATATTTTAGCACAGATAACTACAACAAAGCTGAATTTAAAATTAAAGCAAATAATGCACCAAAACGAAAATGTCCTATGGAATATTAATCACCTGTCGAAAATCTTTCACAAATGGCCCTGTGTAGGTTTTCAATGAGAAGTTCAACTGAGGTAGTTTGAGAACGTGACATCTGAATGACAATTAAGATCATTGCACCTTAGTTCTTCATGACAGTTTTAGATTCGAATTTTTCATGGCCTACGAAGCCGAGTAGTCTTGTGCGTAGTAACAGGCAATATATTTCTCTGAAAGATTGGCAACTAGCCACAAAATTGCACAGTGTGATAACCCGAAGGACAATCCTCCACTTAAGTCACTAAAAGACACTTTGTCTGTCTTGTATTTGCTCTGCAAAAACCCTATGCAGCTAATAATGCAATTACGATGTTTTCCTTCATCATCAAAGCTTTCCATTTCAATGCCTACTGCAGTTTTGTATTTAACGTGCAACAGTGCTTATATTTGAGAGGTCAAAATGTTGATTTATACCACAGTAATTACGTTCAAGGATTCTGAATAAGAATTCAACCGTTTTAAGTGCACATTTCAATATCACTGGGGTAACAGGATTAGAAGCACTAGCAGTCAAGTGAGGAATTTTGAAGGTGACATGGAGTTAGAGAGAATTTAACATTAACTAGCTTTTCAATAATACAATTTAGACGCTAAAATCAGCAGTACCAAACCCGTATTTTTAAATTAACATAAGTTATCGTTATCCACGTCTTATAATTCGATATGCTTGTCGGTGTTTGAATTGGTCTATTTCCAAGAGGTTACCGCACTAAAATTCTATACCGGTTTGTTTTACGTGTCTCCGCACAGGAAGAGAATATTTTAAATAGGCGTCAGTAGAAGAACTTAACCTAAATTAACTTCTTGAAGTTTCCTACAACGAGAAGATGGCCGACAGTTGGTGTTACAACGAAGCAATTTCACTGGCGGTACACGACGCAGAGAGTAAACGAAAGTACGTCACTTGTGAGGCAAGCCACTGATTCTCCAGAATAAAGATACCAGATTAAAGTTACTTCGTTCTTGCACCCAGCCCTCCCCTTTCCAATACGGATTATTTTAATCAGTTTTATATTTGTAAGACTTGAGGTTCTCACAGCGGTGAGTATGAAGATTTCCGTCTTCTGGGTTGTTGCGCTGTGTAGTCTGGTCGATGTTTACCAACGCTTCAGAGGTCATACTGCCTCCGTCATCAGATCGCCCTGATGACGGAGGGCAGTATGACCTCTGAAACGTTGGTAAACATCGACCAGACTACACAGCGCAACAACCCAGAAGACAGAATTCTTCATACTTATCGCCCTGATGACGGAGGCAGAATGACCTCTGAAACGTTGGTTAACATCGACCAGACTACACAGCGCAACAACCCAGAAGACGGAAATCTTCATACTCATCGCCCTGATGATGGAGGCAGTATGACCTCTGAAACGTTGGTTAACATCGACCAGACTACACAGCGCAACAACCCAGAAGACGGAAATCTTCAATTTAATATTTATTAACATCTCTTATTAGAAGAGAATGAATTAGTTCTAGCAACATAACACACGTTCTAACAGAGTGAAATCAGTCCCACGATCATTTACTCCCAAAGCCAGCACTCTCGCCCATAAATTTAACCAAATTTATTATCGTAGCAGGAATTTAGGGTTTAAGATTTCTGAACGCATCTCCCTTACTCCTTAAATAATACTGTCTGACTAGAATTCAAGTCCGTTATACACATAAACAAAATGTTTATAATGATTGTAAGAGATTGCAACTCTAAACACTAGAAAAGTGCGTAGGAAGCCAACTTATATTACACAAAAATCAAAATGTCATAAAATTAACACCTAAAAATTCTTGTGACTTCCTGCCTCTTCTATATCAATATCCGTGGGGTAATAATATTAAAAGTTCTAGTCTTCCGTTAGTGAAATTAACCCGCGAAACACAACGACATGCTAGTTGGAACCAAAGCTCTGCAACATTGTCTACGGAGTTACCAACAAAAGAAATCAATTTCTATTCATCCAGATGATAAAAGACGGGTTCTATTTTAACATTGATTAATGATCATTCTCTTTTGCGGAAACTACTTCCTTCGTCGCTAAATTATTTCCTATTATTCCTCGCCTACATGCAGAAAAGTGGGAGGGGACAGAGTTATAAAATACTTTTACCTTCCACATTTATATAAACTGGAAGCCAGTTTATCTTGACGGCTTTGTGGCATCCGGGATTCACCTGGTTTCTGGTTTGCGTTTCACGTTACGGGATATGAGTGTTGCAGTCGTTCAGACGTTTGAAGTCGAGTTTGGAGTGTCGTATAGCTTAGCGTAAATTAGACTGGATTGGCTAAAGCTGGATTAGGTCATGTTAGGTTAGTGTGGGTGAGGCTGTTTGTTTGCATTCCTACAGAAACCATTTTCACCGACGATTAATATCAGGTAGGTAGGGGCCTCAGGTAGTTGTAAAAGCTCTTAGCTGGACAGCCGGTGCAGAGAAGCTGATTGGATTGAGCTGCCTCTCAAGTTGTAATGTAAGACTTTCGTGTTAGTTTATTTCAACATTCGGGTTCTGTTGGACAGAGAAAGTTAATTTTTAAACGTGCGTTTTATTTTTTTAATGAAACTATATTCAGACAAAGAAAACTTTCTTCGCACGTACCACGGTTTACCAGTACTGAAGAATAGGCAGCTATCACTGGGAGGGAAATTTTCTATTAAAAGGTAAAAGCTTTTACCGATCACATTGGCAACGCTGTCAAAGTTGGTCTTGTCTTCTCGGACACTGGGACTGTGTGTCAAAACTTCGCGGTATACAAAAGAAAAAAGCAGGGAATTTCTTGACAGTGAATACCAATATTCTAAACTGTGGCTAATCATAAGAAAATTCGGCTGTTAAGAGTAATTTTAGGTCATGAGATAGTATAGTTGCGTCATATTGTGCTATTAATTAAAATAATTATTATATTTGTTTACCGTCAAATCACAATAAAATAGTAAGATAAGATAATTAAAATGATTAAAATATCATCTTATGTTCCATATCGAACATGTGAATGTTCCGATGTAAATCGAATGCTCGATATGGAACATAAGATATTTTAATCATTTTAATTATCTTATCTTACTATTCTATTGTGATTTGACGGTAAACAAATATAATAATTATTTTAATTTTAGGTCTTCAAGAGACATACGTTTGATAATTTATAATCGTATATAATCACAGTTAGTACTGGACATTTATTTTAAGGCAAATTTGACAGTTCCTTGGGTTCAGGTCCTTTATCATTCATGTACATTTTTCTTCCTTAATGGGCCCTTAAATCAGATACTCCATGAGATAAAAGACCAAGAGTTTCCTCCACTTATAGTTCAGTTCCACACAGATAAAAACATAATTAAGCATTACATGGTAACTGTGTTTAAAGAAACGTGTATATAATTGGGCTTAAATTGTCTTATTCCATAAGACTGCGTCAAATTCGACCTCTGAAGCCGTCGTGGGTGAAGAAACTAATTTGAAGGGAGGGAAATACGACTTTTGGTTGTTGCGGTTTATTATTTTAATAAAGAGTTAACAACGCGTTCCCTTGGGTGTTACACTGGGACGCTCCGTGTAGAACTTTATTTACGCCCTAATACAGAGAATGAGATTTCCACGAAGTCATCGCAAAATAGTGTAATGATGCCACGGCTGTCTTATATTATCTAGCATACGAACAGTATAATTGGCTGAAAGGCGGATATTACGAAAAAAATGGAAACAAATGTTTTCGATATAAACTCTTATTAAGTTACCATCGATGTAAAAGAAAATTCAAATGAACGTTCACATTTTAAAATTTTAAGGCACAGTGCTTATTAAATGCACAACCTGCTTTAAAATTGAGTAACTGTGCTTTTTGTCCACGGAATGTACGAATATTGTTTGGTTCTAAGAATAAATATATATTATATCTTTAAACATCAGTATGCGACTTGATATTAGAAATGGAGAAGTTTGTGTTTTCTTTAACATAGGAACTGGATTTATGATATTATTTACATAAAATATGTGCTTAAAGGTGTTAAGAGTTCTGCTTCTAAAACTACCTTTAATAATTCGTTTAGACAGTTCTTGAGATTCTAATTGACACTGATAGCCAACAAATTTCGCTTCTTTTATGGGGCCCAGACTGTGTACATAGGATTCGGCCAGATGATACTGCCCTGAGTCAGGTGAACCCAGTTTACATCCCCGTAACCTATTCTTTAGCGATAACCTTGTAATATTCGGCCTTTAAAGTCGTATTCATGCAAGAATTCCACTTGTATCGCTAAGCTGTCTAAGGCATGCTGCATGCTCTGTCAATCCCATTCCCCTTAAATGATTGGGTTGCATACCATCAGGGGCATTTTATAATAATTGTCAACAAATCATCGTATAAAATTAAGTTAGTGGAATAATGAATTATTTTATAAAGTAGTGTTTATATTATTTGTTGTTTAGTGAAGTTGTTGTTTGATTAATTATCTCTCTGGTTAGATAATTAGCTACATGATTATTTAGTTAGTTGGGTGGCTGGCAACTTCGATAGCTAATTAGTCTGCCACATAGTTAGCTATTTATTTAATTTATGTTAGTTGGACAGTTTCTTAGTTATCTGATTAACAGAACTGCTATTTTGATAGATAATTAGTTATTTAATGAGTAAGTCAATTTATTTGAGATTTGACAAGCAATCAACTACTAAATACAATGCTCTTACTTCTCCCACGAAGACTCAGAAAAAGAAACAAATTTTTCGAAGATTTTAATGCAGTTCTTATCAAACGGAAGAAAGAAAACAACGTGAACAGGCAATCTTAATATCACAAGAACGTTTCTAAAACATTCATCGTCATTCTAAGCATACTAACTAGAGAAGTTCGATACAAAGTTCATTCTTTATTCCATTTATGTACGCACTAGCTCTTCAGAATAAATAACAGAGCCTGTCTCTGTTACAGGGACAGATCGTGTACGCTTTATACACTCTGTAATTTACAAAAAAACTATAAGGCGTGCATTCTTGCATGGTGTATTCCGACGTAAGGCTGATAAATTACAGGGCAAACTCGTTCAAAGCAAACCCAACACTTATCTTATGCACTAAATACTACATTATCATGTTTGTGTATTAGTAGAATGGACGTCGTGTATTTCCTCTCAGAGATATATGTTTCACTTATAAACGTTTAACAGAGACCAGAACTATTATTTGCTGTTTACACTTAACCATAAACTCACAGGAGATTGCAAGGAAACAGCGTTCAACAGAAACCCCAAGTACGAGTTAGTAAGGAAATAGGGTTTAACATGAATGATGTGTTAGAACTTACTCGGTAAAGTCCGGATCTCTCATCCCGGAGATGGTGCAAACAAGACGACAAAGTTCAACACGCTTTGTGCTACCGCTTTTACAGAAAACTACACGAGTTCAGGAGAAAAACACCCACCGCTTGGCTACTCAGAGGCGTATTTGTCTTAACGCAGAAATCTCAAAATCAGTGCCTACTAAGAGCTGCTTGAAAAAGTGGCGACTTTTCCGGGAGCTACGACATGGGTGGGAAAAAATTATGATCACACCCATTTAATAATTCCAAACTTACGACTAGAACACTCTTTCGTTTTTCTATTTTCCCACAATAACAAACAAATATAAATTTCACTAAAACACATTACCATTTAATTTAAAATAAACATACAACATCGGCAAACAAATAGTTATTTGATATATATTTAAACCTTAAAATGTAGTAAAATGAGGCGTTTTGGGACGCACATCGTGAATAATTTGAGAAATGAGAAGGAACCCAAAAGACACCGAAGAGGTTTGCCCGTCGTAATTCTTACTGTCTCTGAGAATATTTTCTGTGACTGATTTCCAAGTTATTCAATGTCTCTGCTTCAATCGCAAATTTTATACAACATCGGTTAAGATGAGAATGTGACCATGAACAGTGAGTGAATGGCTAAGAATTTTCGAAAGAGAGAGTCTTTGAATATATATAAAATGGTGTTTTCTATAATCGCCCTCGGGTGTTTGTTATTGACGTATCTCTTCCACTTAAACAGATAAATAAATAATTGCGCATATTTTAGCAAGTTATCGTAGAATGAGTTTTCCAGTAGGACAAAACAGTAAAGCATCAGAGATAACGAAAAATATTAAACAGTGAGACTTGAGATTAGAACTGCAATTGCAGACAGTGATGCTGTATCGTGACGTGGTACACAGATCGTAGATAAGGAACGCCATAAAGCTGTTCCGTTACGATCCTAAAAGGCCACACGCTACACGCAGGGCACATGTCCAACCGTATCTCAAGCACACCTCACGTTTACGACTTCAAATGTTACGTTATGCATATCACTCTTTAGCTTGCCACAGGATTCATCATTAATACTGTATCAGATTTTACAGATTTGATTCCGTGTGGATCGTAAAAACTATTAAGCATTTTGGCAAAGTTGTAACCAGCCCTCTCTATATTACTTGCATTTGGGGCGGATATGGTTCAGACAACCCACTATCACAATTATTCTTCGTATCTAAAGGTGAACAAGTCTACTGAGATAGTTATTCTAAATATGATAAAACCTCCTCGTTTTAATACTTAAAATATTCGCCATTTGCATTTCCCATCACGTGTATTTCAATGCTGTATAATTCCCATAGTCGTAACAGCGTCATTAAATAACCCGATTATAAAACGATATCTTAACATTTTGACTCACATACATGTTTCATTTCGTATTACGATAAGGATCTGTCCCAGGACAAATATTCTGTCTGCAGACTGGAATGGAGACAATCTGACGTAGGTTAAGAGGCTACATTTGTAAAGCATCCAACCTCTACATCTGACTACTTCAAAAGATACAAGTACGTCTACATACATATACTTCAGCAAAATTTTATATTATTAATTTTTTAAGTAGAAGCTACAAACTAACATACAAACGGATAGGCAGAAAGGAGAGGATAACCTATCCGGTTCTGTATTTGAACACTGATGTATACAAAGAAATATTCAATGTCACACACCCACACACACACACACACACACACACCCACGACCACTTGTCATAACCTGTTCATCACGTTACCTATTCAACTTAAGTGACGTATACAACAATTTCCTGGAAAGTGGGCGTATAAATGTTGATTTTGCATACAGTAATATTATCAATAGGTCATTACATGAGGTTCAATTGTATATAAAACATGAATAGCGTACTACTACAAAGTGCATAAGTGTACTCAAAGAGAGTACAAATATTTTTAAATGGGCTCTTAGTGAATATGCATAGGTTATTTTTATTTTTATATATTTATTTATGTATTGTAAATATAAATC
The DNA here is from genome assembly GCF_977971745.1 of Zootermopsis nevadensis. Classification (NCBI taxonomy): domain Eukaryota; kingdom Metazoa; phylum Arthropoda; class Insecta; order Blattodea; family Termopsidae; genus Zootermopsis; species Zootermopsis nevadensis. The sequence continues at coordinate 22,985,162 of NW_028259154.1, read as the reverse complement.
TGTTGTTGGGAAGCTAATGAGCAGTTGAGGCAACATTATATAACTCTTGAAGTTTGATACAGCGTCGTTACACAAACAAATGGAGAACATGCCAGATCCATATTACCGATTTAAGTAATAAGCACCATACCGATCTTATGATAGGCCTAATGAATAACATTTTGCAAAACTAAAAATTGACACAAGCAACAGGAATTAATTTTAATTAACATTCAACAAGTAAATTAAAAAGGAGAAAAACACACAAAATAAAACTTCAAAATGAGTACTGTAACATATCATAACATTCCACACCACTGCTTGGGCAGTTTCCATCGTTTTTAGACAGAGCCTAAAAATTTATTCATGAATAGTTCTAATTTACGGAGAACTAGTCTAGTGCTATACAAACAGCACAGGTGATCCATATGCCTGCTATAAATGATCAATTTTTTTTAAGTATTAATAAAATACTAGACATAATTATGGAATTATGTCACACAGCATAACTTCTTAAACATAAATTTCCCGAGGAAGCATTCATGAACAGAACATTAAGTCAACATATCATCATTAAATTTAAAGACCATATTTATGTATGCATATTTTTTTTTTCAAAATATAGAAAGAACTTCAATCGCTGGACGTGAGTAGGGCATATTTTGTCAGTGGTATGGGAAAATACCCATGATTTGAATAACTGTTAACACAGATTTTGAAATCCGGTTAGAGACTCTAAAATTCGGAACATTTATAATCTTATAGAATATTTAAAATCTTTCTCAGCGTCACTTTTCGTTTATTTAAAATGCTTTGCAACAAGATGCATTATTTAGCAGTAATTATTTATGGCAGGATGAGAAATTCATACAGCATTCTGATAGAAAGACCCAAAGAAAGGAGAAAGTTCAGGGGTAGCAGGCACACAAGTGCGGACATCATTAAAATTAATCATAAAGTAATTGCATACGAGGCTATGGATTGGATTAGTCTGGCAACATATGTGTAATTGTGGGCTGTTTCAGGGCAGAAAACGCCGAACAATGCTGTATGCATCACAGCATTTTCAACTTAATACGATAAATATACATGATGCACCCACATATATCTTCTGTCTACCCAAATGTAAAACGGAATTAGGATTAAATCCATGTCACAGAAATTTTATACGCAGTTGATGTTAATGTCCGTCTGTCCAAATCAGCGCTAAAACTAGGATCTGTCGCCATATCCTTGCCACTCTTAATTTTTTTATCCGCCTGACAGGTTGTTCCAACTTTTAATGCAGACAAGTAGAAATCTCATAAAGCATAATACGTGTCCATGTACAACTGACATTCATAAACATGTATTCTTTTTTATTGGCGAGATTATGTCATATATTTTGATAGACCTTCATATTTATATAGTATCAGATCCACACAATTACAAACTTCATTCTGGAGTAGTCAAGGTAGAAAAAAAAACTATCATTTGATGCTTTGTATGTTATTTACAAGACGTGTGTAAAATGTACGCGTAATGGTAATGTCGACTGGTAATTCCAAAGTAATTTTCCGATTGTAGGATCTGAGGTTCTCATAGCTGTGAGTACAAAGATGACTGTCTTTTGGGGCGTAGCGCCACGTAGTCTGGTAGAAGTTTACCACCATTTTAGAGGTCCTTTCGGCCTCAGTCATTAGGGCATTTATTGTAGATACAAATGTTTATTGACAGTAACATTACATGTACCTACCTCTCTTCACGATAACCGTTTCTGAGAAACATTAACAATTCGGTTCAAGACTCTTTAATGCGGAGGCCGTAAGTGGAATGACATGGGTGGAACTGAATTTATTTGTAAAAGTTATAATTAACAATATAGAGCATAGTCCTTATTCAGAAGTGAATGTTAGCTCAGAAAGCAAATAAATTCCCCGACTTTTATGAAACATGCAAGTTCATTACCGTGTTCCCAAGAGCCTACATACAGCCCATATCCTAAGTGACTTAAATCCACTCCACACCATTCCTTCATCTTTACTTCCATGATTTTCCTGGAAAAATTATGAACAAACTAAGAACTCAGTTAGGACAGCCTGAAATTTAGTCAAGATTCCAATCGGACACGTCCTAAGTGCAAGTGTACGGTGTTCTTCTACGTCAGTGTGCTCGGTTAAACCGTCGTCCTACAACGGTTTTTTATCAGACTGGAGCCCACATAACCGAAGAAATAAAACACTGATCGCTGCTTCCAAGTTTGGGGCAGGTTGTCCCTTTGTATTCTGTGTTGGAAGAGAGAAAACGAGGGCCGATGATGGTGGAGGGATATTTGAGGTCGCTCGAAGCTGGAAAGCAGAAACGCATTCAGTGCGAGAGAGAACGTAGAGACATGTCAGAGACAGGAGAGTCGTACTTCCTTGGATACTTGACGAGCTGACATTTATCGTTTCACACAGAAATGACATTTGCAACCCACAACAAATATACAGTTTGCCTTCAAGTCAGTAATGTGAAATATCCGACCGTCGCCAGGACATATATATCTCGCGTAGGAAACAGAAAATCATGTTTGGTGACCTTGTCGGAATCAGATTCTTGTCGTCGTATACTGCATACGTCTGTTGGCCTTCTGTCGTAAATACCGCTCCATATTAGTCTGTCGGGTTCTTGCTCTTTGACGTTAAGATATTTGTCATCAAAACTTGTTTCTATAAGCAACTATGATTCTGTGTAATATTTCGTTGCCATGTTGGTTTTTACGGTGAGGTGTTATTAACCCCAGCCCAAACGCCGAAATGGACGACTACTTATCCAATACATCCGGAAAAACTCTTCATGTCTAGAGGCCGTCTTCTCTGTCTCCAATCAGATGGTGCACCATGCCATGATAGCGAGGGGTCAACGTAACATGTTTCCTTTTCAAACATTTTCCTCTAGAACACCTGCAATGCTTGTGCTGTCAGAGAAACCTTTAAGTTTCCATTTGATTCACAAATTGAACTTTTTGCATGTCAAAACTTCCTCCCATTTCGTTTCCAATTTCCGCAGTTCCCTACTTTCACTTCCTTTTCATTTATATAATGAAAAAATGTCCATGTTATAGACAAGCATAGAGTATTATGGGTAATTCATGTCATTTCAGAAATGTAATGTTCTTTTTTTCCTTCCATATTATTAGCACTAAAACCTGTTGTGATATTAAATCGATACTCAACCCATATTTTCCAAGGTCCGCCACTGCATCTAACTAACTAACTAGATGGCTTACCGAACCCGAAGGTTCATCACCGAATTAACCAAAGCCCTCCACCGGACCCTGTCTTGGGCCAACAAAATCCAGTCTCCTTCAACTCTTATCTCCCATAGATCCCGCCTGAGATTATCCTCCCATCTACGTCTAGGTCTCCCCAGCGGTCTCTTCCCCTCAGGCTTCCCAACCAATACCCGGTGCACACCTCTTGTCCCATTCATGCGCGCTACATGCCCCGCCCATCTCATTCTTCTCGACTTAATCACCCTGATAATACTGGGGGAGCAGTACAGATTTTTAAGCTCATCATTATACAGTTTTCTCCACGCCCCATCGTCTTCTCTCCCAGGCCCAAATATCCTCCTCTACACCCTGTTCTCAAACACCTGTAATCTGTGTTCCTCCCTCTGAGCGAGATACCATGTTTCGCACCCATACAAAACAACAGGCAAGATTATTGTTTTGTATACTTTAATTTTCAGGTTTTTAGAAATCAGACGAGAAGACAAAATATTTTGAACTGAGAAGTAGCAAGCATTTCCAGAATTTAATCTCCTCCTAACTTCTTCATGAGTAGCATTTTGATTTGTTATTGTTGTTCCCAAATATTTGAACTTTGCAACACTTTCAAAAGGATTTATTAGCCAGCCTAAGACGATTCTGCCCGCCTGTCTTCTGACGACGAGATACCAACATGTACTTAGTTTTTTCTGAATTTACTTCTAGCCCCACCTGTCTACCAGCCTCTAGTAAAACTTCTGCGTTCCTCTTTATTCAGTGACCTTATAATTGTTTGTAATTTGATATCCCATCACCTGTCATGTGTCATTCTGTCCTCTTACGTATCTCATCTCTACAAAAAATGGAGAGTTAAGAGTGTTTTTACCAGAGTGTAGGAACTAAAGTTTAGACTACGCGGAGCTTTACATTCTCGCCATCAACACGTATTCATGGCGTCGTGCCCAGGAACTTTTTACTTCCTTTCCAGTGTACGTGAGTTCCGTAAACCTGCGATTTCGTCCATTTTACCGATGTCAAGAAGATATTTCTTGAAACACGAATTCTGACTTGCTCTTTTGTTCTTCCGTCAGATACACATCAGACTGATCAAAATTGACGAGGCCCCAACAAACCGCTCTGTATTTCCGCCTTTGCGTCATACGTTGCATTATTCAGTGCACACGTAACTTTGCGTGCCGCCTTGTATTTTAATTAAGAGCAACATGCAATAGACGCAAGGTAACTTCAGATGCGGCATTCTTCAGACAAACACAAGTCTTCTCTTTAAAACATTTTGTTCAAATATTTTTAATTAGATTGTAGCTTAAAGTTTAAATGCGTCATGTTTGTGTTTTATAATTAAAATATATAATATAATTCAGGTCTATACACAAACTTTATTTACAGATGTTAAAATTTAAAATTTAAAATTTGCGCTATTCATCGTTACTACGATGTTACAATACTGCGCCTTCATTTACTACATGTTTCGATGCGTAGCATCATCTTCAGGTTTTTCCTTTAAAACTACTTTATATTACAATGCAAGTTTTTCAATTTATTCAATTTATTCATACTATAATAATTTAAAAACAGATGAATAAATTGAAAAACTTGCATTGTAATATAAAGTAGTTTTAAAGGAAAAACCTGAAGATGATGCTACGCATCGAAACATGTAGTAAATGAAGGCGCAGTATTGTAACATCGTAGTAACGATAAATAGCGCAAATTTTAAATTTTAACATCTGTAAATAAAGTTTGTGTATAGACCTGAATTATATTATATATTTTAATTAGATTGTAGCTGTTTACGGTATTTTCCGTTTCATTAAATTAACTTAATATCTATGGTCATGTCCATTAATGATTTTATGTAATTTACAAAAGGCTGCGTGGAAATTCCCTTTCTCTCAAGCGGCTAAGATTTTTACAATCAGCGAATAAAAGGGTATTTACATAAATATCTCTTACATAAAAATCTTTAAATAGTCCTTTCTGCCACTTTCAACAACTCTACAGCGTCCTGCCTTGAGCCATATGATTCCGGTCCACGTCCTCGCACCAAAAGGTAGATCCATTTTAACACGTTACACTCGGAAATCAATCTTACATTACTACGAGTTGGTATCTCCTCTCGCAGATGTGAGTGAAATAATTTGCAGGAGATAGTATCGTTTCAGGCAGGAAAGTGCATAAACGAAGCAGAAACTATATCCTGTTTCATTGCTGTTATCAACAGGACGTGCGATCACATTGGTTATTGGCAGATACACTGACGCACAGACATTCAGACATGTCAGTCAGTGCAATGCAATCCATCAGACAAAATTTATTGTGACAAATAAAACTATGTCTTACCCCCCAAAAATGCTAAGTTTTAATACAAAATCCGTATGTTATGTAACTTATGTGGTTTTCTGCCAGTTTATAAAACCAAGTTATATCCTGTATTAGCTGCTTTCTGCATATGAAATAAATGCTTAATAGAGAAATCATGTCTATCTGTCCGTACACGTATTTCTTCGCCAAAAATATTAATGGGAGTTGACAATTAAGATATTACAGTATATTGCCCGTCTTCATTTGTAGCATATCTAAGGCGTAACGCTTAAATAAAATATTAATTGGGATTTTGGTACAATATTTGTATTTGGAATCGAATACAAAAGACTTCCTCGTTGGTCTTCTGCGTCGCAAAGCCGTGTGGATTTGGAATTAGATACCAACATTTTCTACGAACATGCTACACCCCAGCCGATATCGACATCTTAATCTTCGTGATAATCGAATCTCATAAAATGTATAGAATGTTTGGGAAATTCTTGCTCATTCTGTTTCCAAAACAGCTTGTCGCTGCCTTGCCTACGTCACGATCATGTAAACAGCAGTAAGTTTTCCCTGGGACCGGCACATAACTACATTTACTCAGTTTGTTAGGAGATTTACTGCTATATAAGAGAACGAATTGAACGCGTGTCGGGGAGGTCGTATCAATTTGTCCATCTGCATCTTTCGTTTCTGAGACTACTCAAACTGACTCAGTTAAAATACAGTATTTCTTATCTACACTAAACTTAGTAAATTAAATTAAAATTTGCTTCATATCAATGTGTAATAATAACTGTCATTTACATGAAGATGAAATACAAATTTATGAATTTTATAATAAGAAGCCAAGCTTGTCTTGCACAAATTAGCGCTAAACATAAAACATAAATGTAATATTTTACTACGACATTTATTTAAGAAATGTTGTGGAATGCTGAATATTTTAACATATGTATAAAAATAATTTATTATCACGAACGGAAATAAATAAATTTAAAAGCCCCTGACTTACGTAGAAGCATAAACACGTATTTAAACGTAAGCGTACTCCATCTCCAAGTTTGTTCTTTTCCTGTTTCGCTGTATCTACTTGTAGGGCTTTAGATGCCTATTGTCACGCCATGGGACACCAGGTAGTCCCTGGGGACATTACGAGGGAACGCCCTTGCCAACAACAGCAGCAGAAAGCTATTCGTTTTAACTCTCCTTGAACTGTTCCATACAACGTGTCTAATGACGCTATCTGCGTCTTCATTCAGCGCAGCTGGTACATATCCGCAACATGTGTAATGTTCACATGCTCTGAAGGTAAAGTTTATCAAATACACGGCCGACCTTAACACTGGCCGAACAAACAAGCTATCTAAGCAAGTCTTCGAAGGTTCAATAGTGCTACGGCCATTACTACAGCCAGCCAATGGACACAATCGTAAGCAATTTCCATCCACCTCAGATGTACCTAATATTATCCTTGCATATCTCTACGTGTCTTGCAGAGAGTGGCTTTCCAAAAGCCTTCCCATTCATCTTTTGTCGTACCGAGCGAGGATAAGAGACAGCATGATCCCCTTGGATTACATTCAGAACTACGAAAGGAGCTTTGCAATCTGTGTTCTTCACTGAAAATGATTAAGGTGATCAAATGGGAAAGGACAAGTCAAAGAAGGAGGAAAATAAAGAACGGCAGATACGAATGTATGGTCAACATGCTGGTAAAATCTGAGTGGTAGAGACGGCATGAGAGACTAAAGGTACAATTTGGCTGCACGCGACAGAGACAAGCGACCGAGGCAGGCGACAGAGACGGGAGACGGACACATCGCAGCTTGTCGCCACACAATTTTGAGGTGACGACCGAGACATGCGGCAAATTGTTTGTTTTCTTTGTTTCGTTGAGACATACGTGCACATATTCTGTGAAAAATGAGTACAAAAATGCTTCTAAAAAGGTTACTCGAAGAATAAGAAGAAGATGATGTGTTGCTGTGTTATTTGTTGCGAAAGAAACAAAGAAAACCTATGAGTTCAATATTCAAAACCAGACGTGAAGAAGGATCTTTCTGTCTGTTAATAAAGAATCATTTATCATTAGAAGAAGATAATTTCAGGAGTTATTTCAGATTGAATCATAAGCAGTTTGGTTACGTACTGACGTGCTGCCTGAGCCCGTCGCGAGACACTACTGGTCCGAGAGCGGTCTCCTGTGCTTTGTCTCTGTCGCCTGTCTTTGTCTCGCGCTCGTAATTGTACTTCATACGATTGTACAGAGAGCAGACAGGAAGCGACCAGTCTCGGTCTCGTAACTCTGTCGCCTGCCTCGGTCGCTTGTCTCTGTTGCGTGCAGCCAAATTGTACCTTAAGAATGTGGGGGGGGGGGGCGGTGAATTGCTTGTGAACAAGGAAACATACAGTCTCAAGTCACCGAGTCACCACTAGGAATATGCTACATATTAAAGTATATATTGCAGTGTACACAGTGCATTAGGGTCAAATGGAACATAATGATCAAATTATCTAGGGTACGTAACTAAACACGAGAAGGAAAAAATAAATAAAACATGATTTCCATTGAAAATAAACGAAGAAAGTGTATGTTTTTTGTGGACTGGCTATATCTGAATTCCATACTTTTGGCACACCGTGTTTAGTTCGAATATTCAGCTGGCCGATTCCCATTTGAAATCCGATCGTTTACTAATTGGTGCCTTGTGAATGTGGGCTCAGCTTTACATAGATCTGAACAGAAAGGGAGTTAAACAACACGATAATTGTAAAATAAAACCCCTATAAAATAAAAATCATGTCCGTGATTAAACAATATTCCCCACACATGCAAATCGATTCTAGTGACGGTAATGTAACATCATTAAACACTTTGTTATGAATGATATGAAAGGCCCTGCTTTTTATTTCATTTAAACAAATTTAACACCACAAACAAAGGAGTTAAACTTCATCACGTTCTCACGGGCATTCTTTAACGACTGTTAACTGTACAGATGAAAAAGCACGTAAAATGTAGTATGAATATGAATTGTAAAATTGTAAGAATGTTGAAGTAAGTAGTAGTTTTCAGTTTTAAGCTATTATCACAACATTTCTGTGAACGGACTGACAAGAACAATAAGTCTCCTGTCAGAAGAGCCCCCTCTCGGGGCCTAGATTCGAAACCAAGGCCTTCCAAACGTGCAGTACACTGGTCAGTGAATAAATTACAAAAATTGCGTACAAAATTATCATAAAGAATTAAATACTTATTCATTATCACGAACATTCTAATTACACATTTTTAGAAAGTCAGTCAGGAAGATGTCATTAAATTAACCCGACCGAGCTGTTTTAAAATTCCTTACCTGAAGTAAACACGTTGACCCATTTGTCCTCATAGGTAAATTCGTCGTTCCTTTCGTTCCAAAGCTGTTCATGACGTATAATTTCACTCTACACAGTCATTACAATCAACCATTAGACAAAATTAAAACACCGACTCACAACACGTTCCTTACGATTTAATAACCTAGTAAACACAAGGCCACGTAGTCGCGGCACAGCGCCATCGACGCTTCGAGAAGAGTGTGGGATTATGTAACTACAGCTCTACAAATGAATATCTAGACAATGCAGGTTGTCCAACTACATTTCAGTATGAAGCGTAAATGCACAACCACACGGCAGACACATCTTAAAATGGGCCCCTAGAGTTTCGTTATTCTGAGGTAACAAGACTGCACGAGGGGACAGTATTACGTAACTTGCCTCTCAGCTACATTAATTCTTCCATACAAACTGAAGCTGTATACGAGTATATATCGCTCCAAGCTAATTCGATAATTTTTCATTTGCATCTAAGCACGTGTCCATGATTGTAGCCGCGTGGTCTGAGGCATCATGCTTCGGACCGGCGATACGGAATGCGCGCTGGTTCGAGTCTCGGGGGAGAAGAAATTTTCTCATGATTTTTCGACCGATGTGTGGGACCGGTGCCAACCCAGCATCGTGAGGAAATTGGGGAGCTACAATGAGTAGCGTAATCCGGTCAGGAAAGCTAGCAATGGCTGGGGGTTCGTCGTGCTGACCACACGTCACTCTGTATCTGGTTGGATGATCGTTCACCTCTGCTTAGGCATGTGAACGTGAGGCCAGCAGTCAAGCTCTATGGAGCTGTTACGCCACGGATTTAATTTTTAACTTGTCCATGATTACGCTCATAATACCAACAATATCAACACTAGTAAAACTTCCTTCATATCTACACGATAAAACAGAATAAGTGAAATATTCGATGACAAAGTGACGCTGTTACGGTATGCGAGCACGGATTCAATAATTTAAGGAAAGGAATATGTTAATATTCAAAATTATTTTATTATTATTATTATTATTCATTTATAAATAATCAGGTTATTTTTTGCTTTGTTTTAATTATTAACCTGTCTGTTGCGTCGCTTCATCTTACAAGACCATGGTCAAACTTTACTACGAGACAAAATGGATCGGTCTAGTAGCTTCTAGAACATACCATTCGAAATTATGAGACATGCTACGTTAAAATATTCCTTAAAATGTGTCCTGTTCGCAGAATCAACGTCTTTGAATTATGGTTTAAGCATAATAATTTATAACTTCCGTTCCTACGTGTACTCCATAAATTGCAGTCACCAACATCTTACACAGCTAAAGTTTGCTAACTTAACTTCATTAAAATCCAGATCGGTAAAATAACTGAAGATTTAACTTTGTAAGTGTGGCGTCATTGAAAGCTACAACACACGTCAAATCGTTCGACTCTGAGGAAGGCTGGCAAAATCACGTGGAAGTCTTGTTACTAGGACACCAACTTATATTTACAAAATAATTAATTTCTTTACGAGGCAAGAAACCAAAATTAGGATTGCTCTGCCCGCCTATATACAATGCGTCTTGTGCAATAATTAACCCAAATTTGTTTTTTATTGACAATGTTTGTTCCTAGGTCTAAGCGAAAAAACAAACTGAAAGCGAAACCAAGATGTTAACATCATTATCTGAACCTAGATGGATGAAATAATAATATGAGCATTCAGAATATTTCAAAATGGGAACGTGATATGAACTGGGCACGTAAAATTATTGGTTCGATCAAAATAAGGTTGGAACAGACGGGATATGTAATATAAAACGGAGAAAACAATTTTTAATAAAACCACATCAGTAGACCATTCGGGAGGGGCACGTGTACACAGTAGAATAATAAGTTTTGAGAGGAGGGGATGAATATGGTTATTGTTGTTTTATATATTGTAACGTGAGATAATAATCATGTTAAGCACGACGTACAAATACAGAACAACTTCGAATACAATATTAAAAATACAATGAAATCTGGAAGAAAACATCATTTGAAATCTGATAAACATCTGACTAAAAGTTGCATTTAAGAAATTATATTTAAGTTTATATAATTTTAATTTTATACACCTGAAGATAATTCTTTTAGAACTGAAACATGTCGTGTTAAAAGTAAAAAGTGATGATCTAATGTAAATCGAACATTTCGATAGAGAACATCATTTTAACATATTTTAAATATTTAAATGTTAATTATAGTAATATTTTTATTTTTTAATATTTAATAGGAATTTTATTGTGATTAGACTGACAAGATTTAAACAAATATATATTGTAACGTCCTGCGAACTTACATTTCGGTACCATACTATAGGAGAAACATACTACCTCCATATTAAAGGTTGATATCAATATTCGATAACGGACAGTGTTCCTGTACTAGCCGATGTCACGTGCCGGTAATGTGGCGGATATTTCTTCGGTTTCTGTCAAACATTTCGGCCCGTGCATGTGGAGAAAAGCTAGCGACAGTCATTCAATTCCTCTACATCCGTACAAAATAATAAAAAAAACACTACTACATCGATTTATTCGTTCAGATTTGTTAAATCTACCGTAACACAGAGTCTAGACAGAACATCAAGAATTTGCTGATAAGAGTTTCCATTATCCCTCGATTTCTGAACCAATTATTCACCTATTTAAGACAGGAAAGCTGGTTGGAGTCAATAGGAGAACATTTCTTGTCCCGTGACATTAACTACTTGGTGACCTATATCTGGAACAGTAGTGACCTAAACACGATTAGTGGTTCTGATAAAGTTAATTAGAATCATGTTTTTGGAACAAGGCGTGTTGAAATACGTGAGTAGAAGAAAGGATGATTAAGAAAGTTTGTGTACTTCTCATTCGGACTAGTTAGCGAACCGTTTTTGGAAATGTGAATAAAACGAAAGTAGACGTGGGAGGAATGGAGAAGTACAAAGTCTTCAGTTACAACCCAACGAAGGAATTTATTTTGAATCCGGAAATTAATAGTATACTAAGTTAAGTCACACTGAAGATAAGAGATAAGCCAGAGTAGAAACACGGGATTCTTGTAGTCAGATATAGTCAGAAAACAAAACGTATACAGAAATTTGTCCAATGGAATTTAATGAAACGCGTTTACGTGGAAGACTCAGAAGATGCTATAAGGAAATAAATATTACTAAACTATATCGTGGGCGTGCAAAATGAATTAATGTAGACCTGAATCGAATTGAGTATGCAATTGTAATATTTAATTTCCGGGACAATAGTTTACAGTATACAGCTCAGAAAAGGTAACCTCAAGATTCATAATTTATTACAATGTTAATGTTGAAACATTCTATCGATAACTATTTGTTCGTTTCCTTTTATTTTTATACTGCCTTATATAACATTTCGATCTCAGTCGATGGATATTAATGTTAGCTTAACTTTGTTATAAATGTTACTGAAGTTAAGTGAAACGAACTCCTTAAATTTTTAACAGTTCTTTCTTAAGTGAATTTATTCGTATGCCTTTAGAAAGGAATTCTTGGCGTTCTTAATTTATTTTCCAACTTCAAAGACAAACTTTCTACTTTGGATACAATCTCTACTTAGTCGTATTAAGGTCACAAAAACTACCCATTTCTTCTGTCAATAAAGGATTACATGTAATTGTTATCTAATAAAGTTTCAACCGATAAAAATTAAAAGATGCTCTAATTTAGTCTCTTCTGCAGTGAATTTGAAAAAAAAGACAATGAAATTAAAAAAAATGTCGTCAAGTTTTAATAAATCTTTATGAAACTTGTTTACATCTTTTCTATTGAATAAAAATTTACTTGGATATTATCCATCGTCTAGTAAATACGTATAAAACGTAAAACGACGTTTCGGAGATGGGACTCTATCTCCGTCTTCAGGTTCCTACACAGTTGGGCCCACTAGATAGAGCTAATCCCTATCTCCGGAGATAGGGATTAGCTTCAAGTATTGGATATTGCCAATCTATCGTATAACGCCAATGCCAAAAGAAACAAATAATTTCCCATTTACGTATCGCCCATTCGACGCCCTGATAATAAATTTATGGTGGTCCACTACGGTACTCAAATACCACGTACGAGAGATATGCAATGCTTCATGACCTCCACATGCGAAGTTTCTTACAGCTTTCTTATTCATAAATTTTACAACTGCGTGGTATGCGTGGTATTCGAGGGTTTAAATATAAAATACACGTGATTTACGATGCATGGCAACGAACACACAACTTCTATAGCAAGTAAATCTTCCAGTTTCAAACAGACTTGTTCTTCCTCATGACCCCAAGAAATGTACGGTGTTAGAATAGGAGACACGCGAAGTGCAATGCTTGGTGACAAAGATGCAATCAATTAGCATAACAAGGCGGAAGGGAGCAGACCTTGGCACAACTGTAGTAGTTTGTACAGCTTCTTGTATCGTATAGTTTCACGTGACCCTCACACGCACAGTGTTAGAACTCAGCGCAGTGACAAGTGACCTCGTTAACGGGTGGTACGTACAGCAACCTCAAAAACATGTTCCCAGACTGAAAATCAACTTCTGTATGGCAACTGGGTTACGTAACATAACGTGTCATTATGGCATTTAGTCAGAACTGGAAAGAGTCACAGATTAACTTCGCAGAGCAAACACTGTCTCCGGGAGTTAATAATTACTCAGCTGGCTAAGAAATTCCCCTGCCTTAACGAAGTCCGACAGTTATTTCAACTTCTCGAGATAATCTGTGCTGCATGTAGATAACAGCTGTTTTGTGCCACCAGTTTTATCCTTCATGATTCCTCGCTGTATCCGATAATAATAATATAAACAGATATTAATCGTCAATGTTTGATTTATAATATAAATGAACCGTGGTTTACTGAAGATGAGAACCGACGGTTTTAAATATAATTATTATGTAAATATGGCAGAGCCGTTGCAGGAATAAGCCATTATTCTCGGTGGCACTGGAATGTATAAGTGGTCCGAATCAAGGTGTGTTTTATCGCAAGTGCCTCAACAGAACATCTCTCCGAAGATTTTCCAGAATCCCCCCACCCCCCAATCCGACAGTTCTTGTGAGCCGCTGTCGTTTCAAATTACATCCAATCCATTACACTTAAGTACGCATCAATAGATGGCGTCATGTCTGCACTTTTGAGAGAATCAAAGGCTTCTACTTTGTGAAGATTACAGAGTAATAAACGAAAATAACTTTGCTTTCAGAAGGAAGTAACTGCAGACTTAACAATTTTGGAAATTTAATCTGAATTTTAGTTTGCTGAATGCGGTTTAAAGCCAGAGCGACATCCAGACATTCCATTCGCCAATTAAACTGTAAATTAATGTTAAATAAATTATTCTTACTGTACCGATAAATTAGCGCCATGAGGAAGTTACTGAATTACCTGTCTGTTTAATTCCATCTCTAACATAAAATAATACCGTTTGAGTGTCGCAGAACAAAACTAAGACACAATTATTACGTAAAATTAACAGATTATTATTTACAAAATTAATGTTTCGGTGATATTTCTCACGTCTTTTGCTTGAAAAATGTTCTTCAACAGATAAGTGTGGTGGAGAATAGCGGATAGTTGAGTGTTCTGTACCTATTTATCCCGTAGAAACAGCCAAATAATTACATACATGACAAACACTACGATGTGATACAAAGAAAAGAATTCTTTAGTAGCTTTTTTCTCAAAGAGTCCAGTCCAGATAGGATATAATGGATTGGAAAACAAGGTTCTGTGATCCGCCGAAAGGAGTGACCACTCAGCTCTACGTTTTGTCCAAGAACAAGATTATAAGATCGCGTTACTGACATGATCCAGCTGTGTAGATGGGAAAGTGATGTCTTAACAAGATAAAAGGAAAAGCATTGACCCTTTCTCTACTCGATCGATACATACGAACTGAAAATTTACCGACACCATTTCGTAACACAATACCATCCAGCTATTTGATCTCGCGTATCAGCTGGCCTTTAACTCGTAGCTGTTTGTCCACAACAAACCCCAAAAGCACTTTCCTTACCAGGTTATATAACGACCATGAATTAACTACTTCATAGTTTTCCTCAGTCCCTACACAGAAATGCTGGGATAGTGCACAACATTACCAGGCAACAAAATAAATACAGTCGGTACAATATAAAGATCTCCTTGACTTGGTCACCTAATATTTGGTACACAGTGCAAATTATGAATGTTCTTATTCTGAAACTTTATCCATCCGCATGTTACTTCCTCTCGCACCCTAAATTGTGGTCAGCACTGTGTTTCAGAAATCCTCAATACGTGATCTTTGTTAAGGGTAAAAACCAGATTTCATGCTCATATGAAAATAATAGGAAAAATTATAGTTTGTATATTTCAGCCCTTAGAAAATGAGGAACCGACACGACTCCTTCGTACCTTGCCGCACTGTACCGACAACTACGCCATTTTTCAATCTCAAAGACCTTATTTTTACGATGTTTGCTTTAAGAATATTGATACTTTGTTTACGCCCTCGTTTAGAAACTTTTTAACCTGTCACAGAGTTACGACCCCATTACGAAACTTTACCTATCGAATTTCGAACTCTACTTGTTGTCTCTTTTTTTTGAGAAGCTTAGTAACAATTCTCTGTAGATGGTTAATAGAGAGCAGAAATTAAATTTGAAAATGTTTTCGATCAGTTAGTTCTAATAATTTGTTTATCCATGTTTTAAAGTTTATAAATCTGATTTATAACTCTGAAACATGGATTGGGGCGTATGTAAATTAACATTTCAGAAGAATATCGCTGAAATTAAAGGTGTGTGACGCTTATGCATTACTTTGTACTTTCTACGAGATACGTGAACAACCAATTTGAAGACTGTAAACGTTAATTATTTATAATTTGCTTCTATGCTGCGTTACCTGACATCCATACATTTTACTATACTAAAGGTAACTGTCTACGTAAATAAAATCTGTCTTATCCATTTTAATTTTTTGTAAGACATACCTTTATTCGTTAATTATTTTTTGGGCGGATGATGGTTAGAATTCTTCTAAAAACCGGGATGTGTTTAAAAGAAACAACTTTCCACCCATGTCATCATTCTTGATTTAATAACCTTAATAATTGAAATCAGTCAAATAGTTAAGGACGAATTAAAGGATGAGAAAGCACAACACAGAATGGAAAATTACATTAGCACGGTCTTCAGTCCTTAATACACGAGAGTCTCAAAGCTTCTTTAGTGTGGGCATTGAATTCCACCGGACGTACGAAGCATACAGGAACATGTCTCTTATTGAAAGCCGTGGTAGATGCAGACATGTGAGAGAAACAGACTGAAATGAAACTGCATAATAGCTAATGAAATGGAACGTGTTTTAATTAAGATAAGAAACCGCTTTTACATATACTTTGAATAATTACAATTTAGTCTGAAAGATATTAAAATGATTCCGTACATCTTTTAATATAAGATTGTTTGCCCATTTCTTTCACTGTTACCTTATATTCAAAGTCTAAACTTCAAACGAAACTATAATTTCTAAAACACGACCATAAAAATCAAAGATTTTATTCCGTTTACATAAAAATATCTGTCCCGGATTCGTCACTCTCTTTCTTTAGTTTTGTTGCATATTTAGCGACGTTTTCTCACCTATGCACGAAATAGGAATGTTAATCACTTCACCGTAACGTTTAGTGAATATTCTTTGAGTCATCCAGTTTTTAAATATTTAAAATTATCCGATATCTTGGCAAATGGACCGGTTTCATTGCTGCATTCCAATTCAGCTTTCGTGATTTATGAGAACACGCAAGCTGATAAATAAAGAAATGCTAAAATGTAAAAAATTGCAGCTTGAGGAAAGCTAGAAACGTTACTCATATTTTCGTGTGTTAGTGTTGTTAAATCAAGAATCATAAACTGGGAGAAACATTACGCGCTGGGAAAATAATAAATTTTGTTATCCTGAGTAGATTACCGTACTTTCAACTAGTATTCCTAGGAAAATATAGGCATATTAATTTTAAACTGACCGCTGTTGCCCAAACCATATTCTTGAAACTCGCATTTCATAATTATCCTGTAATTACTTCGTTTGGGGAATTGTTAACATCGCTGCAGTCCAGAAGGGAACACCACAGTTTCTGCTCTCATTAGTTAGTGTGTGAAGGGCCACTACCCCACTGAGCAGCCAATTTTCAGCTCGTTGATACTTAGATTATAAGAGAGCTATTCCTTCGGTCTGAATTCCGTCTGATGAACATACATTCACATGTGACGCACTGGACATGCGTCTTGGAAAGGCTAAGTTAGAACAATCCGTTGTTGCCGAGAAGAAAGGAGGCCTTCGTTACGATCCGTTGGGATATTTACTTAAAAGCCGGAAGGCACGAAGGTGTCGGTTGAGTAAACCCAGGAGAGAAAACATCGAAGCAGACCGAGTTCGAAACGAATAGTTTGAGTAATTCACGCATCAGTACGGGTACGTGATTAATGTAATTATATTAATAAGATGATAGAGTTGCGTCATATTGTGAAAATATATATTTAATTGATTAATCTTGTCCGTCTAATCACAATTTAATTTAAATTTAATTATAATTTTACACACCTGAAGATGGTTCATCTAGGAACCGAAACATGTAGTGAGAAAGTTATGTTCCAAATGTAAATCGAATGTTTCGATAAGGAGTATCACATGGTATTTTAATTATCTTAATTTTAAATTAAATTGTAATTAGACGGACAAGATTAATTAATTAAATAAGTAATTATATTAGCCAACTACATTCTAGTACATTTTGTAACAACAGTACCTATGAATAATGCCTACTTAATTTAAATCAATTAATGATTATGAGTTGGAATGAAAAAGGGAAATAAACAAGAAAAAAAAACATTTTGAATAGATGCGACTACGTAACATTCAAGAAAACACTTTATGCATTCTATTGGACGCCATGAAATTCTTGAAAATTATTGTGAAAATGAGAGTGTAACAGAAAAATATGTTCAGAGATGCAGAGAAGGACTACAAGGGAATAGACATGGAAGAAACCTTACAAAAGCGAGAGAAATTAAATGTCCTTGCATGTCGGAGGACAGAGAATGTAAGCGAAGAAGTGGGAAGAAGACGGAAAGAGAATCCGGGAGAGAGGAGTTTTAAAGCGGACCGCAGAAGTTCGCTTTCCAATTAAATGAAACCATGTTTACATTTGACGCTAGAAATAAATAAATTAATGGACATTACATAAAGATCTACAGAGTAACGTAGACCTTCGGGTACTGCAGGATATGAGGGAGTATGTCGCTTCCAGATTTAAATTACAGCACCTCCAATCACAGCCTGTTTTATCTTTACGCATAATATTATTGAATACTATGTAACATGACTTATGAAATAATAGCACTGTCGGTCTGGTCTATTTGTTTTTAACTTTCAATTCTAAACCTTTCGATATACGTGTTTAAGGAATCAATCATGGTAGTTTAGCTGATATATGCCACTACATTCACGTATGTATATTTTCTGTTTCGTATTGCACAGGCGATTTCTTTATAGCAAAATTCTGCAAGCCATTTCTATTTTAGAATTTTAAAATAATGTTTATATCATTCCAACTTCTTTTCCTACGCATGATTACAAATCTATCTCTCAGTCTACTGTGATGTACTGGAGTATATGCTATTCAGCTAAAGTTTCTACGAGATAAAGTCTACATGAAAATAGCTATAGATTTTATCCGCTTCAAAATGAGAAATCTCGGTTTAAACCCTGTCACATGATGTTTGCACAGAGTTTGCGGTGGATTTTGGGATCCTGCCGATACCAGGAAGAAGTACAATGCTAGAAGACAATAATCCGAATCTTTACAGTACATAATGTCGAACTATATCGTTCAGCAAATCCTTTCCTATAAACTATTGTTCAAAGTTTGTCCTTTCAGGAAGTTGTACAACAAACTGGCGAGATGATTTTTCTTTATTCCTGTCTTTGCTTGAGGGATCAAACTCTTCTTGCCAAGCTGGATGCTAGTTACTGTCCTGCTACATCGTATTGTATCGGCCGCCTTTAAAGACTGCGATACTGGCACACGGCGTTTATGAAATGTAATCCACGAAAGGGCACATATAATAAATAGTATACCAGTCGTAACGTTAAAATTCATTATGTTAAACATCGGAGTGTCACAAACTGAAACAACATCGAAGGTTTTCCATCGGAAAACAGGCAGAGCCAAAACTAGTATTAGAGGGCCCAATAATAAAATAGATATATAAATGTAATTATTTGGCATATGAAGACATCGTAATAATTGTAAAATCAAAATATATATGAATGTCAACAAAATGGGCAATTATGCCGGTAATTCAAAGGCAGTTTTGGAAAAATTTTGATAATAATAATAGGAGAAGGACTTAGGTACTGCAATGTGTTTTCTAAGTTCAGTAACAGAAGTTACATTCCGAGGTGTAAAGAGTGAAGACATTAGAAGGAAATTACGGTTTAATAATAATACAGATTAAAATTCAGACTTCAGAAATAACTGCGTGAGCACGTGTAAACGAAACGGGAAGAAACATGTTCTAAGATTTCTGAATGGCACAGAAGAATTACAGGCGTGTAATACTATAACTGGCAATAACGAGAAACATAAAACATTTGTTAAAAACACTTGTTAATGTATGCACATGAGACGAAAATATTAAGGTGGTTGTTTAGGGAAACAGAGAGTAAATGTTAACAGAAAAATTATTATGAAGAACCAGTGACACTTGTTATTAAGTCAAGATGAATATGAAAGTATAAATGCACACGCAGATGGAGTGTAGAAGGCGAGTAATATATTTAATTAAATACCTTAATTTATGAGCGGCCGGAAGAGATATAAGATTTTACATAAAAAATTCGTAAAAATGTGAACAAATTATAGGCAACTTTTAAGCAGTGAGACAGTCATATTTACAGAACCAGATGTAAATTTATGATAAATTACAGTGTTATAAAATTTTAGACGTGATTAATATGTAAGATAACGTTAATGCTGTAAGCTTTTTAAAATCTCTGAATAAAAATACACACGTACAACAGAAAAATTGTAATAAATACGTAACTGTCCTGGTAAAAGAAGTTAAAAAATCCAATTTGCGTAATAACGAAATTACGGTGCTACAAGGAAACCACATTTGAGATAAGTGAACCGAAAGAATCATAATAAATACAAAAGAACTGTCATGCAGAAACCCTATTAAATTTTCTGCTGTACATTAATCAAGACTGTACTTACAATTCCTCCGCCAACCGCATCGGTGTCCGAATGCCAGGGTTATGGATGGCGTCCTTACATTACTCGTCTGCACAAACTGTAAAAAATTTAAACCGTGACGTTATTATTTAACATACGGGAGATAGCTGACAGAGACCTCTGAATTTCTAAAGCTCGAAAGTTGGAGCAACGAGTTAGAATCCCGTTTGATCCGTGGTTGTCTGTCCGCATGTTCGTTTGATGGAACAAACAACATGAAGTTCTGATCCTTAACTCAAATGGTACGGCTTGTCTTTTTAAGGATTTAGAAAGCATTTACGACTACTTTTTGTGTTTTATGGGGCTTCATACGGCTATAAAACATGGTTTCTTAGTCCCATATTGGAAGTTAAGTGCTGAGGAAAACATCTACCTAAGAACAATTGGAAACAAAAAAGTTTGAAACGCTGAAGGTGAAACAGATCATCTCTTGCCACAACTTGGTAATTTCGGAGTAACGATATTAATTTAATTAAACTATATTTTTAAGTGTTTGACAACAACAAATAACGTATGACTGTGAAAAATTAATGTGTTCATAAAATGTAAAAAGTTTAAATCAAATAACCAATTTAAACATTTTCTTCATTAATGAAGACGATGATTTTATTAAAAATGTTCATAAATCTGCTTTTGTCATTTGTAATAAAAAGGAATATGTCTTAGTACTCCGCTGAAAGAAGCTGGAATCAGGCTTTTGAATTAGGAAGGAAAGGATAAACTGTAACCTTCTTTCAGAATTGGACCTTCTAAACCTTCGGAATCCTTACACCTCGCCCACGAGGAGTAAAAACTGTATTTCCAGTCGACAGTTACGTGCTTGTTCACAGCATTCGCAACACCTTTTGGTACCAGCTTATGGGATAATCCAGCGGCGTATTACAGTGACAAAACATGCATGTACTCAGCCACAAACCCGGTCACCTTTGTAAGTAAATTTTCAACATGTCGGCAGCAATGCACCATATGTTACCTACCCTTTAGGGCTTCAAATTAACCACGGCAGTGGGAAGTTTTATTCCAAAACTGGTATACACATATATTCTTAATGATTTCATCGGAAATTTTACAAACCTCAGTAACTCTGATGTTACATCACTGCTAATACACATTTATAGCTCGAGAATAAAACTTAATGTCGCCCAAACACCCAAAAGTCAACTGAAATATTTAAGCATATGTGTTAGAAAGACTGTGTATGAAGTTTCTCACAAAACTCAATGCAGGTTTTGACAATAAGAGACCTATATTATTAATACATTGCTGGAAATTAATTCACAAACTACATTAATAAAATATTCTTGTTTAGATTTTGTATGCGTGTAATCATAAAGTAAACCTATGTAACACACAATTATCCACAAGGCCTCACCCACTCTCAGTATCAGACACACATATTTGTTAAGCGAAAATGGGTTAAAACTGGAGGTCACAGAAGAGGTGAGACAGGAGTTTCCATACCGACATAGCTTTTACCTGTTGCATTCAAATAACCGCGAGACATTTGATTGTGCTGTGACCTTGGTTTATTTACATAAGTACATTCAACAAGTCTCAAAGGCTTCAAATCTGTATACACAAAGGGATAAAAAGAATCTGACATTTTATACTACTACATTAATAAACAAACTAATATTTAAAATTCTATCGAAATAATTCAGGCTCAAAGACAATTAAAAATAATTTACATTGGTCTCTTCTAATATTTACGTCTTTTAAAAGGGTTAGCTACATGATAAAAATCGAATTCTAAATTTTTCATAATAATAGGAAACTACTAGAGATTCCGGTAAACGTTTTGAGAGACAAAGCGACCAGGATTTATTGAGTTTACTTTCATTGTGCATCTCATGTATTTAACAGCATCCTCATTATAGCAAATCTCTTTACCACTACATAATCGTAGCTCAAAATTGAATCAATTAAGGGCACGTGTAATCATATTACGGTGAGGGCGGGTGTTATTAATATAAGAGGGATATAATCTAGCTTAAGGTGGTGATGCTGACTCGGCTAACAAAGTGTTCGGATAATCAGTTTTGTGTGAGGATAATGAGGGTCGCTTTCTAACAACATTCCCGTGACCTGTCCTAGCGCTAACAGAATGGCATAGCAAAAGGTGCAAATAATCTAACCCTGCAGGCTATACTCATGTTGGCGTATCACAGTTTAGCAAATTATAATTTGAATTTCAACAACGAGCAGGTAAACGCACTGGTAACGGTAACGATTTCGACTTGTTTCCGGGAGGTACGCCACTTCAAATCCGGCCGGTTAGCTACTAATCAGACTAAGGTTTGCGGTTCCGCAGAACCTCCAGGCGAACGATGGGACAGTCGCTTAAAATATACCACGACCACATCCTGTCGAATCATACTAAGCAACCAGAATGTTACGAAATGTCAAAGAGGGACTGTCGGCCTTAGTAGACTCTTAGACTTAGTAGACTTGGGATTTGTTCGTTCCCTGAACTGGTGTGGGATTTTATTTTCCACAATTAAGGGAAGAAAACAGATTCAGAGTGCCTGAGAAATGTTTATAGAAAAGATTACTTTGACATAAGACGGAAAAAGTGGCAGTCAAGGAGGATTTGATTGGCAGAGCATGTAGAAGATGAGCATTTGTATATATTTTGGTTGGAAAGCCTGAAAGGACGAGACCATTCGAGTAACAACGGCGTTTATGGATGGATAATTTTAGTGATCTTAGGGAAATATATGTGAAGGTGCAGATTCCTTTGGCTCAGGATAGGGACTGTTAAACTCTACGAATCTCTGAGTTACATAAAATCCGCAGAATTTATTAACAATGTGAGCGACTATCAGCTTCTATGAGGACACTTCTTAATGTAGTCAGCTAATGGGTTTGACAGACTAACAGACAAACATTATATCTACGTTGATTTAATTTTTTCTTTGTACAGAGCAGGTATTTTAATTCCCCAGAAGTGTTGAGAAAACCGCGTAAATTTCTAATGTCAATTAAGTAATTCGGTCCTTAATTTTATCTGCACAGAACTGATCTCTTTTCTGGCGCTCTGACAGCGCTCGCAGTGCAGTCGCAATAGTAAATCTTGGCCTTAAAACAGAACCCATGTATACAGAAGTATAGAGCGTTACCCTGGTAATCTGCTTTATCTCATGATGGAGCAGACAGTTCAGAAGTAAAATGTAATTATCTGGCTGTCGCGAAAATAACCACTGTGCTAGCGTTATTTCAGGCAAAACATACATTTTAATTCTGGCCTACGGAAAGGTTCGTTCACATTTAAATTGAAGTCTGAGGTCCGTATGTCGACCAGAACGAAGATGGCTCTCTTCTGAGATGCTGTGTCGAGAGCCGTTTCAAAGGAGCTGGCTCCCCTATCTTGGAAATGATGGGAACTTCGGTAAATATCAGATTACACGACGCAACATCCCAGAAGATATACATCTTCAAAATTATTGTTAGCATTCTCTTAAAGTCATTGGCTGCACCTTCATAAGGAGCAAAACTTTAACACCAGCGATATTCATGCCTAAATTGTGATTCAAGCTCGCGAAGACCGTGTTCTTCTTTCTATGGTCATGACACTCTTAACGCCTATCTTCCGTGACATGCCAAGAGACTAATATTTGCTTTTCCAGATTAAAAAATTCCCTCCCTCCTTCCCTTCCACCCTCCACGTATATAATTTGATAAAACAGAAGACGCTATCTTGTTGTCCCAACTTCCACCTCAATTCTAAACCACACAATTTTAATTACTTTCATTATATAGAAACAAATTCTGTATAAACCTGATACTATATATTCCTAACCTCATTTCTTATCCATCATGCAGACTGAAATATTTGCTGTTACACGTTCCAAGGAATTAAGACATGCATAACCTAACAACGTTTACTTCAAAGTGGAGTACGCTCTTTTCGTAATGTATTGTTTGTGACTTTATATACCTAATTGGTTCTTGTGAGTCAGAAGGAATGACAAAGGATTAAATCGCGCGAAACAGTTTCATCAACGGTAAATCTATCCGACTAGTCCCATGCCGGATTTACTTAATGAAATCTTTTGTTAGAAAACCCACAATTTCTATTTGAGATTTTTAATGAAGTGAAAATGTGGTAGCATTGCAGCCTCCAATTGTGGTACACGTTTCACTGTACTGAAACGCCAAATAAATGCAGATTGTATCGATCAGTGTTGTTGACATATCTCTTGAATACTATCGAAAGGTATAATTGGTACTTGACCGAAATAAACTCATTTATTCATTATTTAACAAGCTGTTGGTAACTCACATGATTAATGAATAAAGAGGTAGAAATAACGTGGACTAATTTAAGGCATAACTGCAACATTTTTTTAAGCATACCACGAAAAACCCTTCAGGATATCCGGTGCCAGTCCGAAATACGAACCAGGGGCTTACAGATTAAGAAGATAAAATTCTGATCACTTGAGTGCTATCTTCGGTAAAACAAAGAACAGATGTAAAATTACTGTCACTTTCCGAATTCATGCAGAAGATTGGCAGAGCTACAATGAGGGCATTCTGCAAAGCCTCTGTACTCTACGCGATTAACTTCGTATTTGGATGCTGGGCTTTCAATGAGAGGTTTGTTAATGACTGAGTGAGCGCTGTGAATTCTCCAGGCACGACGGAAATGTTTACTTGCAGTCGTAATGAGGAAACTGACACCAGTAACAGAGCACCAACTGCGGTGTGGGATCGTAGTAAATACGAAAAGTCGTCAGCGGCGGTTCAATTTTTTCAACTATCACGTGTGGTGACAAGGTATAATGTGCACGCATAATGAAGTTTAAAAAAGGCACGATTAGGCCTTAATAAATACTGTCGCTGAGGTTTTATACATCCACATTAGCATTCAATAAATGACTCCAGAATGTCTAAGATTTAGTCTGAAGCGTTAATAAAAACACCTACAAATAGCATGACGAAAAAATTGAATTCTGGAAATACTTGTCATTTTACAATTAAGGACTTATTATTCCCTCTACTTTCAAGAACGATAACACAAGAGTTGTCAATTGATACCAATAAATCGATGTAAGAATAGATATTTGATATCGACATAATACTGTAATTACTTGGTAGCATAAAATTACGTATGTTTATTCGAAAGGATTGACAAATGATAATTCTGTCCATTAAAAAAATATGGGGAGGCAGTTTAGTTGTTTGTTAAGTAGAGAACTGTGAAGGTTTATGGCGTATGGAACAAAGATAATGTGGCACCCAAACCTATGTAATGCGTTAAATTAAAGCACAAACATGTGTCCCTACGCAATATCTTAATAACGAGCTGCAATTAGTAGACTTAGAGGGTTTAGTAAGCTCATGGTATAAATAGCAAAGACTGTATGTTTTGCATGAAAAAATTAAGACTTTTTCCATTCACAACAGTTCCTTGGCTACCAAAACAACTTACCACTGACTAATACAAACAATATTTTTTTCTATTCTGCGTCTATTTAAATTACGATTCGTTCTGTTACCCATAAACTAAAGATTCAATCAGTGAACTTCTGTTAGCGAGAAACATTATTTGTGTTGGCTACATTTCGTGGTGGGATGCCTTCGTAACCGCTAAGCAAAATTATATTTCTCACAGTGCACAAGTGTGGGAGGAGATGTAATTATCAGCAACTGAACTTTATGTAACCAACAACAGGACTTGGAGTGTACAGTCACTGCAGATAACGGATTCGCTAACTGCCACTACACAACGAAACTGAAACGAACAGAAATATCTCTGGAAGCAAACAGAGCGAAAATCTTCTCTTTAATCTGTGATTAATGTGCTGCATTTTGATGAGGCTTCACATTTGACGGTTACTTGGCAAGCAGTCATATGAGTTGTATTTTACCAGAAATCCCCGACAAATCCATTAGCAAATTTAGTATATTAGAGTCTAAATTTTAGTGAAAATTAAAGACTGTGTCTCCGAAGAAACTGCCAAGGAAAATATATGACCTTCTAAAATAAAAATAAAATGTGTGTAGAGAACAATATATGAAGAATAAATTTACTGATTCTACTCTCCGTCAGTGATTGATGATTAAATAACAACGATGGTGGAAGACATGAGAAATTCATAAAACATTTTTATGGAAATATATTAACAGAAGGGACTATTTGGAAGACGAAGGAATAGATGAGAAGATAATATTAAAAGGGACATCAAGGTTAAGACTGCGTACCTTCACGTTTGTGCCCCATATTCTTCTGAATGAATTGCTGATTACTTTGTAATTTATAATTTTAAAGCAGAGCGTAACTTATTTCAAAATCACGTGTCTATTGCTTCAAGTTAGTTTTCTTGTTTCACGTCTTGTTCGGAGCTCCAAGTAAATGGAGGCCTAGGTGACAGTGATCAATAGTGTAATTACACACAGCACTACTCGCTTCGCAGACACGCAAACACCTACCAAGACAACCCACGTCCTGTAGTCTACTTAAAGAGAAATAAATTTATTTAATTGAAACAAGTCAGAAATCGCTTGACGGTGTCAAAGAGTTTGTGGTGTCGCCTGATATAACAAGACGTATAATATTTCAGTATAGATTCTAAAATAGAATGTTTGATGGTGCCTTCTCACCACTGAGGCCTGAGTTCGGCTTTAGGGTATTCTGTTTCGAAAAGTAGGAGGACCAAACGACATGAGGCAATTATTTTCTTCCAACAACTATAAAGGGCAACGTCTTCCTTGAACTCTAAGCACTTGCCCAGGTGAACAAGGAATGTAATATATTTATATAGAAATAATATTATTTACAGTATTCATAAAAGCCAACGACTGGCAGATATGCTGTGTCATTTATAACATGAACATTCGTTCATGATATTCTCATCACAGTCGTCGATATATAATCTCTGCAACGTAGTTAAATATCCTAATAATCAACCCATATTCATATAAAGGGAAGCCACATTTAACAAAATCTAAATCAGTTTGAACTGAACGGGGACAACACTTTAGACTGCCTGCTCACAGGCATAATATAAGTCTTGTTGTTAAGGGGTTTTGGGCCTTTATTTATGACCGTGTATTCCCTACTTTAGGTTTTCACGTCAATTTTTACGGGCAATTTACTATGTAAGAAGCTGAAACCAAGTCGAATACAAGTCCTGAAAATGAGTCAGATATATTTTTCGATTTATTGCCTTGCTTTTGCAAAGTTGAACGTAATCCACCCCATTCAATAATTTAACAACCTCGAAATACATTCGTGTAGTAAATTTTTTGCCATTCTTTGGTGAAGGTAAATTTCTTCGTTCTCTACATGAAGTTCTTGAACATATTTCTTTCGAAACAATATTTTATGAAGAACTTGGTTTTTTAACTACAGGAAATTAACTGTTTTTTTCTGTTTACTGTGATTGCAGGAAGCTATGTTGGGTCTACAGTCGAGTTTGGGGTCCCTAAAGATGACCCTCTTCAGTGTACTGCTACTGCATCTTACTGTATTGGTCCTTGGCACAGCATCAGCGCCTTCTGAGACGCACGAGACTGCTGAAGAATCATCGCCCGTTTCAGCCGGTGGTATGGGACTAGTGCCTCAACTTGAAGACTCATCATCGGCCGAAAACGCCGAATTGGATTTCGTCAAACGACTTTATGACTTCGGTCTCGGGAAACGAGCCTACAGCTACGTGTCCGAATACAAGAGACTACCTGTTTACAACTTTGGCCTGGGCAAGAGAAGTAAGATGTACAGCTTTGGGCTGGGGAAGCGGTCGGGGACTGAAGGCAGGCTGTATTCTTTCGGCCTCGGTAAACGGGACTACGACGATTACGCTGAAGAGAATGAAGACGAAGATCAAACGAACGGAGATGAGGAGTTTGAAGACTCTGATCTGGATCTTATGGAGAAACGTGAGAGGCTTTATTCATTTGGTTTAGGAAAGAGAGCAAGACCTTACAGTTTCGGACTTGGAAAGCGAAGCCCTTCTTCAGGAATTCAGCGACTCTATGGGTTTGGTCTTGGCAAGAGGGGAGGTTCTTTGTACAGTTTTGGACTCGGCAAACGTGCTGATGGCCGACTATATTCTTTCGGACTAGGGAAGAGACCTGTCAATTCTGGTAGACAATCTGGGAGTCGGTTTAATTTTGGCCTTGGAAAAAGATCTGACATAGATTATAATGAATTTGATGACGAACTTGGGGAGGAATCAAAGGGATTTCCCCAAGGACATAGATATTACCTTGGGCTGGGAAAACGAGAGGTGGCTCCCAGTGAACTAGATGCCATCAGGAATGAAGAACGAGAAAAGATAAATTATCGGGATGAAAGCAGGAAGAACGAGACTGCTGAAGGACACCACTCTGGCGAAAGAGTGAAAAGAAGTCTTCACTACGCTTTCGGCCTCGGCAAACGAGCGTACGATCTGGAAACATCCACGCTTGACACCGATGAGGATGACGAGGCACGTAATGATTTTACGAGACTCATCCGTCGACCCTTCAACTTTGGCCTCGGTAAACGGATTCCGCTCTACGATTTCGGCATAGGAAAACGGTCGGAGCGTTAGAATTTGACTCTATTCCTCCCGCCCTCCCCCATCAGTCCAAACATCAGCTGATAATTTCCTCCTCCTTCCATGTCTCTTTCAATATAATTACTGACTCTAAGTGTACAGAAAATAAACAAGTATAATGCTTTCAAAACCTACAACTCGAAAGCGTTTATGCAATTCGCCATCAAGAGTGAAATTGTTCCAGTCACTCTGAACAGGCCAAATACCTAATTATTTAATTTTTTGTTATATAATTAAATGCAATTGTAAGTAATGGTATAAGAAATTTGTGTTATCTTCTTAATGTATCCCTGAGTGTGCAATATACCACGATTTACTCTGTTGTTTAAATGCTAGGATACAAAGTTAACAGACCGATACGAGGTGATTCTCATCAACCAGTTTAATTAAGGAGCTTTGAAAACCCCCCAAAAGGAAGATGACAGTACATGAGAAAATTTTAGAATACATTGATTACAACGGGATGTCACAAATTTAAAATGTAATAAATTAAATTTTATTTTATTCTGTGCAGTTTACTTCCGTGCACATGAAACGAATTGCATATTCTACAAAGACTAAAAGTTAGGCACGCCACAGAGTTCGTAAAGTCGACGGGGACTGTGCATCTTCTCACGCTGCAACTTATTGGACTCTTCTTCCGAACACTGTGGAATTTGGTAACTTTATTTATCACTCTGATTTAATGTCCATTAAACATTTGTTTACGATTTGCATGTCCTTCTTATATGATCAGTATAAATTCTCCCCTCCCCCCGAAGGCCGGCAGTTCTGACACAGAAGAGAAATTCTTTTCCTCCAAACTTTTGATGTTTTAAAATAAAATTGGTCACAATTCACAAATTAAGAAACTGGACTGGCATTTTTCAAACGTAGTTTATATTACAGTCACTTCAATCAGATGTGAACTGAAATATTGCTCGTTCCTTAAGAGAGAATCTGCATAAAGAATCAGGGATCACACGACTGGGTGTGTATGAAATCCGCAATAACCAACAATCAGAACATCTACGAATATTACTCTTCAGATATTTAAACGTTCTCTTAAAATTGGCTGTTCTGCGGTATCTGAATTATGTTTACTTTATTTTTAAGTTAGATTTAAGAATTGAAATGTAATAACAGTTTTTACGAATAATTAGCAATGAAATGAATCATTAAATTACATTTTGTAATGAAGACGACTGATGCACTTCAAAGATGAACAAACGTGTATGTATATATAGTATAAGATAGGAATAAAAGTTATGTAGTAATTGAGAGACCAAGTGTGTCTGATTCACGACACCTAATGTTTTAATGAATAGATGTCTCACCGCGCCGGTCTAATCAGTTCCAAATCATTTCTTCTTCTACAGATCAATACACAGTGTGATGTCATGGATTTCTGCCTGATTCGAGTGGGCTAATAGCTTGACAAGTGGACGAACATATAGCATTAATATCAAAAGGCCTAATTAGAAAAACGGGATTTGTGAATTGTTACGCTGCAAATGATATATATTTTGATTTGACGTTATTATTTATGTTTTTTAAACAGCTATAATTTGGTAAATAAAAATGAGTTAAAAATAATATCCTTGATGGAAATATCTTAATTTTAATAACGTTGAAATTAAAGTAATGACATCTGTAAAATGTAGAATAATGGAAACGCTGTAATTTGTCCAACTTTTCTGAAGAAAGAACAAACAAAAATGACTACAGAATTGACACACTTATGATTAATAATGCAATTTAGCTTAAAATTCTCGTGTACGTTTCCACGTGTATGGAAATACAATGCCATCTGTGATTGACCAAATTAATACAAAAGACATAGCGCAGTGAATATCTGAATAATAACGCTGAGCCTACTATTGAAAGAACATGTAATAAAAATACTCTGTATCCATGGCAGCACTAAACAGCTGAATCATTAAAGTGAATACAAACGCTTTCAAGAAACAACTGAGACACGATACAGTATGGTATAAATTTCATTATGTACCTTAAATGTGTATATTAAATTAATGTAATATATAATTTTAAAAATATATTGGAACAAACCTAAAGTATGTTTAATAAAGAATCTATGTTTTGTGCAAGCTTGTCTGAGTAGTGGTAGAATCAAAGGTCGCACTTCGGAATGTGTGAATGAAATTGACTTATTCTTTTTGAAATTATTTTAAATTATTGTGCTTGGAATTGTTACCAGAATATAATATTGGATATAAATATTATGGTGTTTGTAAAAGAGGTTCCCAGTGGAACACGGAAGAAAACCTTTATCCAGAAAACAGGGCAATAATAACTTATTCAAGCATGTCTTCTATGAGCCATGCTATTCTTTTTATTACGTCAACAACTCAAACGTCTCTGATACAACAATAAACTGCAGTACAGAGTGAGTAACTGACAGCTATGGCATATATTGAGGTATTATCACGGTATTCATTTGAAGAGGCGGAAAGATTAAACTCAAGATTCAAGCACCTATTATTATTTTATTTAGTGTTCTGTCTGACGACAGGTCCATATGAACAGGATCCTTCCATCCTTTTCTCGGACTGGGACCTGTTCATATACGTTCTTGGCAGATGATCCAGAAGTGGTTTGCCATTGCCTTCTTCTGTGTGTGAATGGAGTAATTGTTGGGATGCCACGGAGAAACCGGGGAAGCCCCCGGAGGAAAACTCCGTGTTGCCTAGACCACGGCCTTGCCCAACACAAGTTATAAATTCGGGCACCGCCGGGAATCGAACCCGAGACCCCCAGGATTACAAGGCCAGCGTTCTAACCGCTAGACCACCGTGGCGGTTTAAGCACCTAAGGAATATAAATTTAGATCGATGCTGCTATGTACTGGGTTATAATAAGTTATAATTAATTTTACTTGATTCATTAATTTTTTATTTTGAAAGAAAAAAAGAATTTTTGAAGCGTATTTAAAAGCATTAATAAACAATGCAACGATAAATCAACAGATACAACACTCACGACCAACGAAAATATAAAATATTATCTTCTAAGTGACTTCAGTTAAATGCGCTGTTAATGCAATGCAATGTTAAAGGTACACGAAGAAAAGAACTTAAACTTATTCTGTACGAGAAAATGTTTGAGTAAGTTCTTATAATATCAACCGAAAATCTAAAACCTCACGTACTGCATGCCATATGAAACTACAAAGCCTACTTCAGACACATTATATATTCACATTATTGCTTTAGGAGCCGGGATTTATAACAGGTGTGGTTACACATATAAAAAATTGAAGCTGAACATTCAGCCTGGACTATGGCAGTGAAGGAGACGTTAATGTGATTTTAATGTGTTCACACACACACACACACACACACACACACACACACAATTTTACACAGAAAGCATGAAGACAAGAAATCACTTAGAACAATAGGTTTATATAGGAGGACAACAAACAGACAAAAACACACCAGAAATACGATATGAAGTGGTTTAACGTAGGAGCCAATGGCAGAATATTCTAAACATGGCAATGAAAAGTCCTGCATACATAAATGCGGGAGAATTTTTGATCAATTTAGAAATGTCAATTTATCAAAAGAAACCCGTAATTTACTTCCATGTAATTTGCTGTATTGTTGAGAACATGTTATTGAATCAGCACGTGCTAAATTAGTAATTTCCTAAGGGAGAAATTCATTACTAAGAAAGCCATTCGGTAATGAGCAATGCGACAATCTAACTTCTCTTCGTTAAATAAACTATAAAATAAAGAAATTAAATTTCTCCACGAGATCCTGTACACAAGTCTTCAGAACACATGGTAACAGATCTACATTAATATTATCCTATGATTCACTACTTCAACTTCCAAGTCGTCTCTCACTTTACGGTATTTAACTTTTATTTTTTTTATTTTTAAGTCCTAGTGGTCTTTAAGTGGGTTGATCTTCACTAGAACTCCTGAAACACAGTCTGTTTTACAGAAACTACTTTGGGACATTCATGGTTTGGATTATCTACTTGCCTGGATAATCGAACTGTATCGAAATCTTATAAATGCATTAGACAGTAAATTACACCAAGTAATTAGAAACGGCACAGTCGTGTTATCGATTTGTTCTGCCTACAGAGCACCAACGTAATTTAACTAACCAGTAACCAGCCGTCACTCTCAGGGATCTTATGATTCGATTTCCTGTCATGAACCCGGTCCCTTACATTAGAATTTCCATTACATTTATCCTTTCTTCCCGGAAAATTCAAGATTCATTTAAGATACAATGACGAATTTTTCCAACGTTCCTGGTAGCGCATTCAGAACAGTGAATGCACAATAGGCTGAATAACCAGGTTACATTAACTAACTAACTAGATGGCTTACCGAACCCGAAGGTTCATCACCGAATTAACCAAAGCCCTCCACCGGACCCTGTCCTGGGCCAACAAAATCCAGTCTCCTTCAACTCCTATCTCCCATAGATCCCGTCTGAGATTATCCTCCCATCTACGTCTAGGTCTCCCCAGCGGTCTCTTCCCTTCAGGTTTCCCAACCAGTACCCGGTGCACACCTCTTGTCCCATCCATGCGCGCTACATGCCCCGCCCATCTCATTCTTCTCGACTTAATCACCCTGACAATACTGGGGGAGCAGTACAGATTTTTAAGCTCGTCATTATGCAGTTTTCTCCACGCCCCATCGTCTTCTCTCCTAGGCCTAAATATCCTCCTCAGCACCCTGTTCTCAAACACTTGTAATCTGTGTTCCTCCCTCTGAGTGAGAGGGACTGTCAGATCACCCAGCCCCATTTCCAATGGGGACCGGAGGCTTTTTCCCAGCGGACGAAGTGAGAAGACGATCATTCACTTCCATCTAGTGTAGAGGTAAAAATGAGTGGAGATCTATCTCCACTCCCCGATTTATCCTAATGACCTTGTGCCTAGTAAGTACCAGGACAAGTTGATTCTACCTAACACAGCCCTTTCTGCGTACTATTTATTACGTCCAGACAACGGACTATCAAACAAAGCTTTAAAAAGTTGACACAAAATGTCACGCGCCCTTGTTAGAATACTCCACAGTCTCAATAAGCTAATATGGATAAGTCTACACTGCAAAATTTTATTTTTCCTTTGTTTTCTGCACAAGGACATGACGGACAGGTTTAAAACCAATTTAATATACGTGATTGTCCACTCCATATTTTGTCATGAGACGAGTTTCTAGAGCTCCTTTCGACTGAAAATCAAACGTCGTTAAAAATAATGCTCTGGGGTAGGTAATGGTTCTAAGCTCACAAGTAGACAACACTTATGTCGAAAAGACTACATGCTGCAGAAACACTCGACAAATAAATATCCGTCTTCAGCCCGAGACTTCCTTTACTTTTCTCTAAGAAAGGCAAGTGCAGACCTTCGGATCTTAGGGGCCATATTCAGAGATGAAAAAGAAATAAAGAAGAGACACTAAAGCATGTCAGAACACTCAGATCATTTATGAAGAAAACAGTTACCGGCACAGTATTATACTGTCAGTTATTTTACAATTCGACAAAAATTCTAAAAAAAATCGCTTTACAGTACTATGGAAAAAACTTCGCTCCACAAAATATCCTGGCCGAGTGGCCGCCATTCCCGTTTCGTATTCGGGAGACTTAGAACTCGCCCCTCAAATTAGATATAGTGACTCAAGTCTTTTGTCCTTTTCTTCAATCCTTCCATCTAACTGCCGGAACAGTGCCTTAAATTAGGGCAAGGAAGCTTCTCTTCATACTTTTTTCATTCTACGTTTGTTACTCATCTTCTCTTTGGCCCCATATAGTCTGAGCTACAGACATCGCCTTAAAATAAACTATAAATAAATAAATACATTAATCGCAACTTTATAGTTCTTTGTGCCCAGTAGAAAATTGTTCTATGGCATTACATCCAAAAGAGAGCACACTAAAAAGATGTTTTCTAATAAATCTAAATACATAAATAAAACGCGTTAAAACAATTTACTTTCTGACTTCGGTATTAAAGACGGCGTCGTGTATTAAATAACTAATGACATACATTTCCGTCAACTTCATTAGGGTTTAATTTGCTCTCAAGTATGAAGTAATAAAACCAAGAAGAAGCTGTCTTATGGGTTGTTGCGCCGTGTGGTCTTGTAGAAGTTCACAGAATTCTTGCTGCCTCAGTCATCAGGGCATAATTAATACTCTGCATAACATAGCGTTTCGGCTTCTATCAGCCTCTCATTTGCAGTTAATGAACTGCCATTTGCCAGCTTCTATTTCAGATCACAGCTATTGTTCGTGTCACATTCAGCCTTCAATCTCAATACATGACAAAACCAATTTAATAGCCTTTGGTGATTTTGTTTCTGTTACATGAACTGCTATCAGCTTTGCATATTTTTGTATTTTGAAACCACTGCCTTCTCTTCCGTCAGTAGAGTACATTACATTTCTTCACCACCGTTTTCGTACTTGAAATGGTTATAATGTATGAACTGAATAATAAAACGAATAACCAATCAAGAAACTATTGAAGTAAAGGCTGTCTTATGTAACGAAATGTAGGACACTACGTCAATTAAACTGTCCAAATCTCGATATATCAGAGTTTTAAATATGTAGTTATTTAGTTGGTTGCTTATTCAGTCAGTTACTTAACCACTTAAGGGAATGCATTTAGTTACGAATACCTCAGTCAGATATATGTCACTGAGTGAATATAAAATAATATTTACTCACACCTAGGCTTATGAGGGCCACAAACGACCAGTAGCACTGTTTTAAAATAATAAGTAGCTTCTGTGGACTTTCCAGCAGTTCGTATTCTGAATGAAGATTAATCGTGCATAGAAACAAATGATTGGTTGTTGTTTCGAGTGACATTGACACTCAGTCTCCTCTGCTATGCCACTGTCAACGCATTCTGCAAGTCCCTGCCTTCAAGCAGAATGTAGAGCATCGTTCTTCGGTACTGATACAGTTTAAGATACTATATCGGCATTCGCATGAACAGACTGAGAAAAATAAATATAAATAGTCTGTATCTCAGCCAATATTCGAAACGAATACGTCTTAAATACAAACGTGGATCGATAACCTTATACCTGTATGTCCGGTATTGTTACGAAAATTTCCTTTGAAAACCAGTCTTAAATCCGTATAAAATGATGCAAAGATAAGTATTTCAATTCAGTTTAATTTAAAGATATGAAATTTACCAATGCTTTGAGACAGACAGTGGGAATTGAAAAAAAATGTGAAGGGCGCATTGATTTCATTTTTGCATAAGAAGAGTAAGACGGAAACAAAGATCTTCAGATGAATTGGACTGTAAATACTTTAATCAACGACAGCTCTTATCCTATACAATCTACCTGAAATCACAGATCAGAAAATTCTTCTGCCTTTGAAACAAAGTATTGTAATTTTTAATGAAGAAATCTCTCAGCGACGCGTCATGAACATTACATGATAAAGAAATCCTTTACTTTAATGAATAAATTTTAATGCTCTTTTTCAATATACTACCTAGGTATTCAAATTTGTTTACAAGCAAAATTATGTAATTTTTTTGCTTAGCTTGTCACTAAATACTAGCCTCAAACGGAGAACTATGGTACACTGCAGAGAGTTCATAAGAGGCCATCAATGATCAGATAAACCCTTATACTGTAGTTATATAAGATACAATTTAAAATTATCTTAAAACCTATTCATATATCTCCGATGTTGTCTCTTCTCTTAAGGCTTTCTGAGTAAAATTCCATAGGCCTCTCAGCTCTCCCGCGTGTGCTATAAGCTCCTCCAATCTCACCAAAACTGATGCGATCAACTGAATAATACACAGCGAAGTGCCCAAGTCGCAGGGCTATTCGTTATGCAGTTTTCTCCTGCCTCCTGTTATGTCCTCCATCTTGGAATGAAATATTTTAATAAGCAGCCTGTTACTTTGTGCACTATAAAGTGCAAAATGTTCTTCGTATGCGAACTGGAAAGGCTTTCGTGTGTTTTATGTTGTAATTAACTTTCCTCAGCTAACACAATATTCTATTCTATGGGCCCCAGGGGCAGAACATTTATGTTAACCGTAACCGTGTTAGCCCTGCTAACAATACGAAAAAGGAAACTTAAAAAAAGGAATTTTTTCCTTACCTTCGTGGTTCAGTGTGTACGCCATACACTGGAACACATCAGAACCAATCGGAGAAATCGTACCGTTATCCAGATGTTGTTTGCCAGCTACCTGAGGCTTACGTACGTTCTGACAGCCGTGGTGTCATGGCTGTCTGTGTGCCCGTGTGTATCCACGAGCCTGCATTTGTTTCTAACAACCAACTAAACTTTATGATAATGCCACGACGTCAGAGGCAAACACCCACGCATTCTTAAGTCCATACTAAAATAATACTAACATGCATTTCGCGTGAACTTCTGAGATGGAGAGCGATACTAACTTCTCAAAGTTCAGAGTAGCAACAGATATTGAAAGCACATACAGCATTCGTTTCAATCAATTTATTTGTACAATGTAAAATATTAAGAAGGTCTCACGAAATTCACTTTTCTGTTTGACAACAGAAATCTGTGTGAAATTTCGTAAATATTCGAAATAGTTTACAGAGTTTCCTAAATATTTTATATGAGATGTATGATTGTCTGATAACAGGTACTACATAATTTAAAGATATACGTCAGTTCTGAGACACCGGAAAGCAAGCACGTAAGTAGTTATAAAGCTGCGTATTAAATAACTAGTGCTGAACTATACGTGTGTTAAAATGCAATCCAGATTTTCTCGTGGCCCTTCCTTACAGGCACAACTGTGTGTGAAGTGAAACTTCACTGACGTAACGACAGTGGCTTAGGCACTAGTAGTGTATCTTGCCACCAGGGAAATCACTGAAATAACAAGTGATGTAACACACGACACGCGATATTGGCAATCCCCGATGATTCAAGCCGTGTCCTCTCACGCGATGGTGTCTACTGCAGAGCACACAGTGCAAAGGGATGCACTTATGGCTCCTCTTGTTACTTTGAAGTCTAAAATCAAGTTTTTCATAAGGTATGCTATGTGACAATTCGTTCCCAATCTGCCGTCAAGTTTACTAAAATCAGTAATCTATCTAAAGACGAATGTCTTCTAGGATATTGTGCCAAACAGTCTGGTAGAAGTTTACAGACGTTACAGAGGTGTTTTCTGCTCTCATAATCACAGCGAATGTACTATATAAATATACTAACATGTAATACGATAAAAATCTCTCAGAGTAGTTGCACTTTGATGGCATTTGAAATGGCACGCACACAAATCTGCATCGTTACCACTACACCCGTCCGCGTCTTAGCAAAAGCTTTTTTAAGTTTCTTTCGCACTGTCCGACCTATAGCAACTAGACCTATCAGGCTGTCTCTTTCCACGAGATTCTACCACGCAATATTATGTAGGCCGATTAATTCACCGGTCCTTCCATGTGTTCTAACCGGCACGCCTACCGCATACTTTATTCACTAATCGTCAATTAATACCACGTGATGTAACTCTAAGAGCTAATGCCGTAGAGGAGTTACGAAACGAATATTTTAGAACTGTAGCATTTTAACACGTAACATGAACACGCAAAATATGGATTTGGGAAGCCACAAAATTGTACAATAACGTGTAAATATAGAGCGTTTCAAAGTATATACAATATTTATCCCGTGGTTAGTAATACGAGCTTAGAAGGGTTTGTGTTTATCTACACTAAGTACGTTATCAACGCACGGACCACAGACCTATCAGAAACAAACTTATATTTGTGCGTAATATGAAATTACTATATATATTTACATTCCCACATACTTTACAATCAGTTAAATTAATTCCCTCAAAATTAATAAAATATTTTTAGTTCATATGCAGATTACACATTACAGGATAAATCAGACAGAGCATGCAGCTAGAATTGGAACAAAACGCACAACATTTGTTTTTAAATCTTTATTTGATGAAATTACTTAGGTCATCCAGACGTAAATGCAAGGATACTATTAAACTGGATCATAGAACGAATATTTATGAGCTCATTAACTAGATAGAGTTATTTCGTTATAGAATTGATTGGGGTGTTGAAACCAGTAAGGATCATATTTAGGATGTAAGGTTCTCACTGCCGCATAGTCTAGAAGAAGCAAGTTCCTCTGAAATGTCGGCAAACTTCTACCAGACTGCATGGCGCAACAACCCAGAAGACTGCCATCTTCAAGGATTACAATAAAAGGCTGAATTGCTAATTTTTGCCCATGCGATACGTCATAAATGAAAATTAAATATAACGAAGATAAAGTTTAACATCGGCAGTAGATAGAGGTGAATAACCAGCTTGGCGGTAAGCAGTATTATCCCGGGTAAAGGGGACCACGGTAGTGAATAGATATAATTCCAGGCCCCTGCTGTTATTAGGTACGCATTCACGTGTTTAGATTCTTCATGTCGCAGCCTTGTGACGCGGCAACTTCTCCGACTTCCTTGTTTCGCAGGGCAGAATAATGTGCAAGGAGCTCCATTAATTTCTTCTGACTGAAGCTCTACAAAGAACGCGTTGTTGTTTTTTTTCAGTCTTTTGAGCAGGAAAATGTGTTAGTTTCTTTACAGAGTGAATAAATTAATACAGAACATGACGCAGTGGCTTGTATTCCGTGCCACCGTCGATGTCCTCAGTGCCCATATTCTAATTCAATAGAATGTGTTCCTTGTGGAATACCAAAAGACTCTGAGACACGAAGAACAGATTGCATGGGACAAACGTAATTTGACATTTCAGAACTCAGACTCATTTTGTAAAGATTTGACACAAGTGGTGGATAGAAAACATTATGCTTAAGTTAAAATTCTTCTTTTTCGGTACAAATTCTGTAAGAGATAATTTTAAACGGGTGTGGAGGAATTCTGATGCACACTGATGAAGTAACACTCAGCGTGAAATATTGCTGTGAATGACAAGCTGTATGAAGTCTTCGAATACTAAGGCTGATTCAATCAATTGTGCCGAGGTTGGACTTTTTTGAGTCCAATGTTATATTGCGTTTTCATTTATACTTAGATTATTTACCACAAAAACAAACCAGACCTTCTGTTATGTTCTCTTCTCAATTTCGTTATATTCTCCTCAGAGTACACTTCATATACATTCTCTGTGTGACATCTAGTAATGCGTATTTTAATCTTCATATTTCTTTGTGTTTTTTTTTTCTTTTCGCCACCATTTCCAGACTGGCTCCTAGTAACAGTCTCTTATTCAATTGGTAATGGCGGATCACTGGTCCACGGTTAAGTGGCCTAAGCGTGAAATGACAAATAACTTTCAATTAGTGCCGACGCTGAGTGCAGCTGCACTTTCAACACTTCTAAGTGCCTTCACAATGTGGTGCTTAGGCCCAAAGTCGTTGTTTTCAACCCAAAATTTTCCTAGAGGGATTTAGGTTGCCAATGAACAGGGATTTAAAACTCACGCTGCACTAATAAACAACGTGGAATGACATGCTGGCCGTGGGAACACAATAAAAGCACAGAGCGAATAATACATCAGTCAAAAACTCTATTTGATACCGGCAGTGGACTGACTGGCTTGTAATCCACTTGATATTTGTAAGTGGGGCCTAACAGTGCTATCTGTACTACACGAGAGCGAATGATATTACCGAACACCGTTTCGACAGTGTAAGTGAGATAAATCTATTAACTTACATGCACGGAGTCCAAATAAACGCCTGAAATGTACATAAATTTACATAAAACCCTTGTTACACGAATACGTGCACAAATCGGCATAATATTAATGGCACAATGAAACTAGTGGGTGGGGAGAAACCAGAAGGAATTTACAACAGTAAGTTTAGTAAATAATATCCCAAAAGATGTATACACAATGCTAATGTATACATATTTTTGTGACATTCTCTATATAAACATAAGTGGACAGAAGGCCGAAACTGGACCTCGGATAATACTCAGGGCAATGAGTTAATAAAAATGTATTAATTAGATGCGGCTAAACTATTGTTAATTATCTAACATTTATCCGGCTGTAACAGACCTTCTCAATATGCCTGTAAATATCAAGAAAATTTGATTTCAACTGATGAATAAGTGATTAGAAAATGTGATACATTTGCATACTGAATTCGATAACGAAAACTAATGCATAATATTACATTCTGATGTAAAACGTAGTTTAAATTTTAATTATTGTTGATGAATAAATATCCAATAATGTTGTTAGAAAGGAGTGGTGTTTGGTAGTCAGACCAAAAGTACAACATATTCTTCGCTGTCATAATTATATTGCTTCTGAAGAGAATACAAAGAACTACCGACTACAAAGGCAAATGCATTAGAAGTCTAGACCAAAGCATGTGTAATAGCACTAACATGTCTCAAATGTGTTCTAGAGACACCGCATTCGAATCTCCACGGCGGCTCATCTAACACAAATGAAAATTTTCATTGATGTTCTCAGTATCATAAAAAGTTTTATAAATGCGCGGCCATCACATGTACCTCACCTGTTTCAATTTCATCATAATGATCCTCTGGTATTATTCTATAGTAACATTTTTTATTAAACAAAAATAAAGAAACGAGATCGTAGCTATCTCCACAGAGCAGTCAATCTTGAGAAACTCGTGGTCAGTCAGTTACATTCTCCGCCTGTTATGATATCCGAACGTACATTAACGTAATCACCAGATTCATTTTAATATTATCCTCCCATCCACGTCAAAGCCTTCCAAATAGTCTCATCACTTCATGTTTTCCTACCAAACGTCTCATGCGTTATTTTAATAGTATTTATTGAAAGAACAAATCACGAAGTGGCTAGATACTCAATTTCATCCAGTCTCTTGTGACTTTCTCTACCTTGGGCATACACATTTCCAGCGCCGTGTTCTCAAACATCCGCATATACGTTTCTCTTCCAAAGGGAGAATGAATAATAAAATAAATATAAACTTCCGGTTTCCCTGAACATTCTCTGCTGTCGAGCAGCTTGTTATGTGTCACTCCACTGCCAACAGAAATAATGTACAGCATATTTTACAGTGGAATACAGATGGCTTGAATCATGGCGTGTCACTTTGACGTTAACACGTCAGGCTTGAAATAACACACATTAAGCGTCAGACGAAACGCGAATCAAAAGCTACGTACAGATCCTAATGCAATTGGATTAGCGCCTTCCTCTGCATATTTTCTGACAGTTTATAATACGCAGTTTAGTCGAATAAACGAGATGAGGAGGAGACGGAACGAGTAACAACTGAAATGGCGATTATTTATCTTGCCACTTAAGTGCCCATTACAGTTTGATACATGTCCTTTAGGACAGAACGGAATTTTTAAATATCTATGGAAGGCCCCAGGTCTGCAGTATTCATCGAACAGTTATTTAGGCGCATCTGCAAAGCGCTGTAGCTTTCCTACTTTTCTGGACTAAATCAATTTGTGTCAAATTTTATTTTCAGAAATAACGTTTTTAACTCACTTCTTAGGACATGTGTGGTTAACATTTCACTATGAGGTATTCTAGCATGTGTTTTTCCGACAGACCGCATGCAAATGTTTCTTCGAGACATGTCGATTTGAACATAGAAAAACGCCTCTTTGTGTGGAACAATCTTCTTATTCTTCGTATTCTTTGTAATTCCTGCCTCTTAGTTGTAAAAACTGTCTTCATGTGGATGCACGTTAAAAATGTATAGACTGTATTATTAATTTATTTATCTATTCACTTGTCAACGCTGTCGGTAAATTTGACTCCAGGCTATATTGCAGTATGATACGACCATTAATTAGTATT
Organism: Zootermopsis nevadensis; assembly: GCF_977971745.1. Taxonomy (NCBI): domain Eukaryota; kingdom Metazoa; phylum Arthropoda; class Insecta; order Blattodea; family Termopsidae; genus Zootermopsis; species Zootermopsis nevadensis. Next base: position 22,942,585 of record NW_028259154.1, on the reverse strand, counting down.
TAAAAGGAAATTGTACGGATGAATGTAGCTGATATATGCCTAATTAAAATATATTCCTGACATTTACTTGCAGGGACTGAGAAAAATCTTAAGAAAACCTGAGTCAGTGTAACCGTTCTAGGAGCAGAATTTGGTCCCGGATCCCGTTTATAAACCAGGAATGCTAAGCACTCAACCGTGACCTTCTGTTAAATTTAGTGTTACATGCAACTAAGATAAATGTTAGTTTGATATCTCAGGTTTATATGGGTGTCGATATTCGTCTTCGTGGTTTTAAAGAAGTGTGTAATGCTGGAATCAACCTGCAGCCTTACTACCCTGAAGACCAGGGGTGGCCAACCCAAATGATCTTTCGGGCCACTTTGGAAATGCATCATAACTCCGCGGGCCACATATAAAATTATATATCCCCATATTAGATTTAGATACACTATAGACATTTTTTTGGAGTGAAAAATTGAAACATAATGAGTTATTATTATTGTGTTTACTATTATTCTTACATGTAAACATAGATAATATAATAATGATGATGTATTTTTTTAATACATTGGTTTTCGCTACTTTGGCCATTATAAAATAAATATATTTTGTAAAAGTGTGATGAATCTCGCGGGCCGGAAAAATGTTCAAGGCGGGCCACATGCGGCCCGCGGGCCGCGGGTTGGCCACCCCTGCTGAAGACAAACATTGTAAATCAAGGAAAGAAACTGCAAAAATTCGCGAAGACACTACGAACAAGCAGTTTCCTTCAAGGTCTATATATAAAATTAGTATATATCACGCAAATATCTGCATTACTTTTTATGTAATTGCTACCACAAGGCGCATACCAGTGTTACGTCTCATAAACATGAAGCATACTGATGACAAAACTTCCTTATAAAGTGGTATGGCGCTGTATCGGATTTGATTACAATACTTAACGGTACATGCGTATTTCACCAAATGTTGGCGAATGACGGGTGAAAGGGGTAACGTTTTTTGAATTACATCGGAAAATTCTGTTCCGAAGATTTCGTGGGGGCAATGCGAGGTGGCGCGGTACTGGTATTTGACACGAACTTGTGTTAGTTGGTTAGTTTCTTAGTAGATCCGTTAATTACACAATCACTCGATCAGTTGACCTGGTTAGGTTAGTACAACAAATATTAGGTTCCATACAATACCCTTATATTTTCTACTTTCGTGAATGATGCACTATAAACCTGACCCCCTCCGATGCCTCGCTACAATGATATCGTATTGTACAAGCAGGAGGCTCGCTCATTTAAACTTTGTTTTGCGCAACTGAACGCTTTATCGTACATCAAGAGGATCCAGTAACACTGATGTGTAGATGACACAGATATGCTAAACTAGAGGCATGGGCGCGGCAGCTCCTGGCGGACGAACGATGAACGTCTCCTGTCTCATTCACTAACGCAGCTTAAATAAATTTGGTGGTAATTACAATATCCTAACTGCTTTAGTATCCCGGTATTAATCTTGTGCAATGCACTTTAGAGTTTGTTACTTAACAGAATAAATAACAATTACTTTCTAAAGGGTTCATTGAAAAATGTATATAAATACGAGGTGCGATCGGAAAGTTTCAGGACTGTGTCAATAGAGGGTTCTACCGAAACGCCCGTAACTAAGAAACAAATGCTAATTCGATGATGCCGGCTGGCACACTGATTCAGTATAAATGTAGGCCGCACCACCTAGCGGCAGAAGCTCGTACTACATCCGGTTCGCCCTCTATTGACACAGTCTTGAAACTTTCCGATCGCACCTCGTATATGGCGAGGAACGTGATGACTTCCACTGTTCGCCTAATTTTTCTAGGACCACAGAAGCAAGAACGGTGGGGGTGAGTGATCGAATGAATAGCCTAGTTGGCTTGGCTATGAATGGTAATTTTAATAAATGGTCATAAAGTTTCAAAAAACTGTTATACTTTTTACTCTGAAGCTCGCAAGTCGACAAGATACGTGGTATCGGTTCTTAAGAGATCTAAAAACCCCGAGCCTGGACCTTCGCGGTTTTATCAAACAACAGTCTATGTAGACACAATGGGCTGGCAGGTTTAAGATTGATCTTAAGGGAAAATGGCGGTACGTACAAGATTATGTGGCTTATAGAGACATATACTTGTAATAACACTGATGAACCTCCAGCTAAGAGAACAGGAAATGCACTGTCCAGCTAATTAACTATCAACTGTTCAGATAAAACCAACTGTATGACTGAGTTAGTTGGTGATTAGTCAATTTTTATTAGCAGTTATTATTTCCCGTACATAATAACAGTAAACAATAAATACATTCTCTGCAATGACATTAATACATGTATAAAGAAATCACAGATTTCAAAAAAAAGTAGGAGACCTGTTGAAATACTGGAGGCGTTACGTAAGGGAAAATGGAGCAAACAATGGAAGGCTTCAGTGAGTTATAACACTGTTAAATTCTGTATGAGCAGTTCTTTCATATATAAACAGCAGACACTACAAGGCGCTAATTGCTGAACAGAACACGTAAACAGGTTTCAACCAAACATACAGACGAAAGGATAATGAAAAGCAATTTCACAAACGACAAATATTCTGTTTGTACTAATTCAGATTCAGTTGTATAGTTTCTGCACCGGAAATGTTTACCCCTTCGACAGAACAGACGCGCCTCTGACGACAATAATGAAACTAATTTCTCGCTTAACGATCCTTAGACTGAAATTGTAGACTTGGTTACATTTAACCACAATTGAGGAATGTATATATCAATTTCTTTAAGAAATTCAAAATATTTCAACGTAACAAGCTTATTTAAACACTGGCTCAAACAATCCAGTCCTGGGAACGAATACATGTGGAAAACATAAAGTTTTGACTTTATTTAAATACCCCCATCTGCCTACTTAGGCTACCAAAAGACATTAATTATTAGTTATGGAAACTGGTGATTTATTTCTGTTGATCCTAGCATAAATTATAATTCTAACAGTTGACAGACATAGCCCGCGCACCATCGGCCATATTCATAATTTTATAACACAAACGACAGACTGGGTCGTATTTTTCCTGGAAGCACCAGTTGTTTGTACACTTGCAAGTATGTAAACACCTATTCAGAAGCAATTTGAATCAGGCTGTGTACTGTAGTAACATAATCAGTGAGGGCGAATTATGAATAAATGATTTTCACCGAGGCAGGTACACGATAAGTGAATCACAGGAGGACCATGCAATGACCAGTCATTAAAATTATGTGTCAGCCTACATCGCAATCATATAATACCACAAATCATTCGAACGTCATCATGCATCATTATCACTACAACACAACTACATCGAATATTAATGAATAAATGTTAATGTTTTCTTTTCAATTTACATAAATTTAAACAACTTGAGCTATCGATTAGGATCAAACCACAAATCCCTTTTATAATTCATCTTGTCATCCTGTTCTGCACGTGTGGTCATGATTCCGAAGGATGTAACTAATATCAAGGAAAATAAAAGTGTTGCAATCGCCTGAGAATGGAACTAGAAACCATTCTCGAAACGTCATACATATGCATTAAAACCGAAAATGTTCAATACGACAAGACTACAATAAACCAATGAGTCTAGATTTTCCTAGCTTGTTAATTTGGTGCCTTACGACTTTTGGAAAACCAGACCACATAATTGCTGCAACGTTACCTCTGTCCGGTAATAAATCTGCTAACGGCAGGCCATGGATGTATGACGTAGGCGGGAAAATACGGAAAATGGCTTGCTGGGATTTTCTCGACGACCGACACGTAGCTTTAAAAATTATTCTCACCGACCTTCCCGGGCTGAAAAGCAATACGCTTGTTCTATAACAGTGATATTAGCGGCCGGACGCCAGCACTGTAATGCAGGTTGCAAAGCTCTGAAGAGGGTAATTTGGTACATAATGCTAAAGATGTAAACAATATATGGAGAAGTTTATCTACGTTTAGTTTCAAACCAGAGACTGGTCCTGATGTTACTTCCGTTAGAACGGGACCTTTCGAGGTAATAAATAAACTCGCTTTGGAATTTGTTTCACAAGGTTATCACATATCGGTTCAGTTAATTAAACTGGCGGAAGAAATACATTTACACGAGAAGTGTTCTATGTGGGCTATACACAGAAACTCTTTTTAATAAAGAATTTAATTACTCGGTTTTGTGTAATTAGTGACTAGAAGTTCAGGGTAAAGGAACAGGAAACTACACAGCAAAGAGTTAATTAACCCCAACGTTGAACACCTGGCCAAACAATTGTTGCATAACTAGGGGTTCGCGGGACATACATGGATATCACAACTTTTTCTAGGGCCCGTGTTGTTAGGTGTAATGGTAAGCTTATCCCTGTGCCTAAACCCCACACCATGAAGGAACTGTCTAGGCACACTAGTGCAGAGAAATATCCCTGTCTTTGTCGGGAATCGAATCAATGTTGTCCAGGACGTACCAAACTAATTACACGACAGATACACTGGCTAATATGATGTCACAAGTAGACTCAGGATATGACATTGCTATGAAATAATTGTGACATGCTCAGACACGCCCAGAAATAGAGAAGAGAGACTCAGTATAAAATATTCAATGACGTTCTTTATTCCAGAAATTTATAAAAGCATTTTTAAACACATAAGATCTGTCACACTATCTATAATGGCAATCTGTTTATTAAAAAATAACATAAAAATCTATGATACTAGTTCCTGCTGTCGACATATTGGATCATTTTAAACGTAACATATTTCACTAATGTCTCGTAGAAAAGTTTATACGTCTCTTTAAACTGAGATTCAATTTATCACGGCAGCGAGTATGAAGATGACTGTCTTCTGGTATATTGAGCTGTGTCGTCTCGTGGAAATTGACCGAAGTTTCGTATGCGTTAAGGTGATGGACATACTGAAAAAGGAGGTATTTTAGAGAAGCTCATATCCCCTGCATTCCGTTTCTTTGTGAATTACATACAAACACACTGCGCAGCCTAACTAGAGAATGAATGTGTTTCTTCTACAGGAACCCCACTTCAACATTTCTCTCTGTTCCCTCAACAGCTATGTTAACACGACGCTTTAAGTGAAGGAATTTCCAGTCTGAAATTAAATGTTCCAAGAAACCAATTATTTCTTTATTAAGAGGAAATTGAATTAGATTCAGCACTGAGACAAACAGAACTCGATTGCACAATGAAATTGACTAGAGACAGAATTTGATTATTGCTCCGCACTCCCTCCCTTTGGCGTGACTTCGGAGGAGGCAGTTGTGACTGATCTTGAAGCAGGATGCTATTTTAGCATTCCGGTACGAACTGAGAAAAATGTCAGGTAATGCGGTATCTCAGCCGGAGTCCAATCCAAGTACCTACAGGATACAAATCTTACAACTTCTGCTACCCCCCAAAACGATAGTTTAAATTAATTATCAGGGAATTCACAGTCTATGGTCGGCTGCAATTAATGTCTGAAAGGACTGTACAAAAATGGATAGCCCACGTATGAACCCTTTAAAGTAAACAGATAACTATGTGTATCACTTTCTTCACTATCTTTTGTTTTGCCCTCATAGTGAGTTTAATGTTTGCAAATTTTCCCCTCGATGGTATTAACAAGCTGATCTTTGTTAATGAGAAAACTTTTATTTAATTTGAGGTACGAACTTTATTTGTAAACATTTTTTAGCCAACTTCCTGCCTCATTGGGTTAAAACTAAATACCAGTTACAACAAATCAAAATTTATGTTCACTTAAAAACAGAATTATTCAATCACCAACATAAATCTTTCGATCAACAGAAACATTGAATACTAAACGAAATGACACTAGCCCGGTGGAGGGCATTGATGAATTCGATGACAAACCTTCAAGTTCTGTAAGTCATATAGTTAGTTAGTTAGTTAGTTAGTTAGTTATATTACTAACAGTTTTTGGGAAACTTTTAAAATCTAAGGCTAATGGCGACGATTGAAATCGAAAACGGGACAATTTGATTACTACAAATATAATTCAAACAATGTTCAACATTTTCAACATAATAATTCTATAATTATATTTATCCTTACCAAAAACCTTTTCTCGCTGTCGTAACTTTACTCCAATAAAACAACAGAATGCATCAATTTTATAAAGATGTATTATCACAAAAAATTAGGATCCTACACTTAACTGCACTGTAATCACACTATGGATTTCAGTGCCACCATATTGGTATTACAGTCTAAAGAGAGTCGTTTATTAATATTAATAGTACTGAAGCCCGCATATAAATCAGAGGACGGACGGACAGATGCAGACACTTAACTAAGAGGTTCAGAAAACGATTTATACTCCGGAAGCTCACAGGTCACGCAAAAAAGCAAACTATTGCAGTCTAAAAATTGAAAGTTGCAATACTTTGTTGCTACTGAGTTGTACTTGAAGAATTTACGATTACTAAGCTGGTCAGGAAATTCCTTCATTTTATAGAAAACTAACAAGCATTACAGGTCAGCAAAAGCCCTGCAGACAGGCTTTCTTCTAAGCCACTGAAAATCCATTTACGATTTCAGGTTCTCACGGCGATTATGAATATATTTGTAATCTAAGATGTTGCACCGATTAATCCGGTAGATATAGACGTTTAGAAGGATCTTGTCTTTATCATCTAGCACAGCGTTCATCATCGTAAAGATAAAGACAAAATGACAGCCGGAAGTAGTCGAAGTAAAAGCAGACAGCGTCATAAAGACAACGAACTCTTTTTTGTATTCATTATTTGTGGTTTACGTGACGTCAGTATAATTTAATGGCATACTTTCCCGAAAATTCTGGAGCCAATATCGATTTCATTGATTTCTTTCAGATTTCCTGGCGGTATAAAATTTGAATGGAGGAAGTCACTTGTTGCTTCTGTTGGTGGCAATATCGATTGACGGCAACTCTGCGTCTCTTGCAGACATCTGCAGGATGTTCTGTAAACTCCCTACTGCTTGCTGCGAACAAGGGATGGCGCCATACTGGAAAGTCATCAAGGCGCATGCTACGAAATTTGCCTAATCATGGAAATGCAACATGTCAGATCAGGGACGAAGAAAGAGATTACAAAGCAACACCAACTTCCTGTGACTTATTGCCCCCCCCCCCCTAAAATTCAGAATACAATATTCTGATAAGTCTCTTTGTAATACACTTACGGTTTTCATGTGCGTTCGTTTGGATATATTTTTATCTTTGGTCTTAATATTTATTCCCTGCAAAATGTGTTTCTGACAGTACTAATTATCAGCAGCAATACCACACAGAATTCAAACACAGACAAACGTATTTTTTTATTTAACTAATTACGCGTCATACTAAGTAATATTACGCACAACAGTCTGCGTACTGTGACGCACATAAGACGGATGTGGTCAAAACATAATTCCGTCAACGTCCATTGCAGACCCACAACACTGAATTGAATTTGATTCCGGTGAGTACTTTGGAGATGAAACAAGTCAATCAGCTAAAATACTTTTCGCCGTTTCCCCAAAAACTTTGGTAAAGAACTGAAACGCAACATGGAGTCACAACCCGGATGACCAGTATTGACATCATTATTTATTCTTGCGTAGAAGCAGTTCGTGGAAATAAAGCATACAAATTATAATACTTCAGGTGTCGCTTGTTATATAACATTTAGAGTAAGAAACAAATCTGACAATCCTAGGGCAGCAACATGCGAAAAAGAAATGGGGGAGATTACTCCATACGGTGCCTGTGATTTGTTATAAGAACTGAGAAAACAGTATTACAATATAAGTCTTTTTGTTTTTCACACCTCGATATAACACAATAAATAAGACATCCGTGTTCACCACAGCCCGCCATTGGATCCTATCCTCAACAATTTTACTCCGTACATGTCTTTCGATACCAATTTATTATACATTTTAATATTATCCTCCCCTATGTTACTAGGTATTCCAGAAGGTTCGTTACTTTCAGATTTTAAGAGTAAAATTTTGTAAACTTTGTCGATATCTTTAATTCTTGCTACATGCCGAGCTCATCTTATCCTCCTTGACTCCCTTACCATAATAATACTTAAAGGTAAGTTCCTTGTTACGTACTATTGTCCACTTTCATGTTATTTAATCTCTATTGGGCCCAGCACCCTAGTATTAAAAACCCTCGGAGTCAGTTAATCTAGTCTACATTGTAGAGCCAACAGATTTATTGACTAAGACTGGGGCTCGGCGTGCAAAAATATACGAACCCATGTTCTGACAACAGGACTCTAAATATCTGCTTCATGAGTATTTCCTTCGTTCCACCTATTACAAAGCAAGCATAATGTACCTACATGTTATTAGAAGTATCCGTTAACATATTAACTTACAGATACTTAGAGATATAGACATAAAAATTAATTAATTAAAATATCTTGATTCACATAAGTTAAAGTATAATACGACAAATACCTAGAAATAAGACAAAGTTAAAAATGAACAAAATACACTATATATAGATGCTTGATGAACCATTCCTCAATTTCTGCTGATATTTTTATATATTTAATTACTGCCAATGGCATGGTCCTTGTAATCACAAAATTATCTAGTCATAAAATTTACTCTGCAGCTAGCACCGTTATTGGTCAGAAAAGCGACGCTCGGCGACGCGTTTAACGACGCCACGGTCAGATGTCGCCTATGTGCTATCAGTAACAATTATTTTAGTATATTTCTTAGAAACTAAATCCTTTTATATAGTATGGGCAGTAATTACATTATTTAAATATTAATCACTCAGTATTTTGTTCACAAAGTGCAGTGAAGGATTTCGATCAAAATAAACAGCCATTTCTTTCCGAAATATAAATAACCTATTCGCTTGTTGAGATGCAGATGTTTATTTGGTTGTACGACTCAAATTTTTGTGTGTGGAAGGTTGCTGTTTTCAGCCTATTCTGTAAAACATTGTCCACATGCATAAAGTAAAGTAAAGTTTGTCTCACTATACGCCATGTAGGCGTTTGGGGTGAGAGGAGGTATAGCTCCTCTCTTCCTTGACCTCGGCACTAGATGGGGGTGAGTGGTCAGCATCACGCCCCGGCCGGCTTTACCCCCGGGAAAGGACCCCGGTACCCATTGTAGAGGCTGGGTGGGCCCCAGAGCCGGTCTGGACGCAGAGGCTAGAGGAAAAATCCTCTGCCCCCGTCGGGGATCGAACCCCGGTCGTCCAGCCCGTAGCTAGTCACTATATCAAATATGTAAATGATATTTTAATATCTTATGTATAATTTTATTTATATACAATTGTGATTAGACGGAAAAAAACACGAATAATAGTTGGTATATAATTAGAAAAGTGCAAAGCGCAACATCCAGAAAGACCAAAATCTAAATTTACACCGCCGAGAAAACCTTTATTCCTACAAACTCACTCGTTGTACGTTATGTGTTTTAATATAAAAGACAGGGGTTTCTACTAAAATCAGCAGAAATCTAAAAATATTATAGTAACGGCTTTGATGATTTTAATTCTATTTACATTTCTTAACGCGACACAGTTATATAACAGGTTAGGTTAGGTTAGGTTACACAAGCAGTTAAAATGTCTGACGACTCATTCAATTACCTCTTTTATTTTTCTTCAGTTTTATATGTGGCAATAAGCAAACTGTGGTATGGCTAAAGCTGGTAACTGATTCGCCATTTCATAGAACTGTGCAGGGGGTGCAATTTTACACGAGACTTCCATTCGCAGTACCATAGCATAATGGGACTGTTGACAAAAAAAATGTTGCGATTTCTGGGCGTGGCATTCTCTTAACTGGACATCCACCCGCTCTCAGCCATCTAAGGATTTTTGTGTCAAGTGTGAGATTGTATTTCCGTATTTCAGCTGTTCATACAATGTGAAATGTCGTCTCTCACTCCAAACGAATAATGATGGCATTGCAAACAGATTTTGAAAATAATATAACTCTATAAGTTGGCGTATTTTTAAAATTCAGTTCAATACGAGTATAATTTTTAAGGGTTAACCCGAAATTTTATTTTGAATTTGTTAATATTTTCTGTATAGTATAAAATGAACAATTTAGAATGTATGTGAAAACTTCTTCTAACATTGTACTAAATACAATACAGAAAATAATGTAATTTGAAAAAGTAACATTTTCAGTGACAGCTTGTATTAAAATAACTAACACAATTGCACGAACGCGTGTTAAATAATATGTAATAAATTTATGAAATAGTATTTGGGACCAAACGGCGGATTATTATCAGATACTTTTCGTTATGGTTACTATGAGGTAAACGTGTTCATTAAATAATTCTGCAGGACTGAATTTTTGATAGCTTTATGCGTGGATATTTTCACTCTCACTGTGATAGAACAGAGGCTTATGGCGACTGAGAACAAAAATGTGAGCAATATATTCGGTAGCATTAAATCAGATTCAGTCGTCTCTTACGAAAGCCATTCTAGTTCGTAATTCACCCAAATAACTTTGAAAATGGCTATCTGCTTGGTTGTTGCGCCGTGTAGCCTGGTATAAGTTTTCCAACGTTTCAGAGGTCCTTGCTGCCTCCATCACCAGGACGATCGCAGTGAAATCGTTTACAAGAGCATTAATTAGCCACATCTCGTGAGTCTTTTGTATCGCAAAATATATAAGCAACTTACGTCTTTAGACTCATTTTGTGATTGAGCAAACAAGATTAAATGATTAAACAGCTCTGACTTTATATTTGCAACAAAAAAGGGTCACAGTATAATTGGGGGTATAATCTACACAATTAAGTGGGCAGTGACTGATCATAATTTAATTATATGTAATAACTTAAAGAGCGGACAGTAAAACTATGGATTAATAATTAACCTTTGAACATTATGACTTCGGTTTGATGTTAAAATTTTGTCTGTAATCCCCCTGCTTTATCTGACTCTGAAACTTGGCTTGGTGTCCAAGATCGTTGATATTAGATGGACCTTTTCTAAATACATCGTGACTGAGTTGATTTTATAGACCTAAATGGACATGTAATTAAATTATTGATTCATATTACGACCAAGATAAATATGTTATTTACTGTTCGGTGTCATGACAGTAATAGAATAAATGTTCTTTAGCTAGTGAATACGAAATATTAAATTATCCATTCCACTGCGTAATTTGCATTAATTATAAACGTGATCGTCAAATACAGCCTTTTGTTCTATGCACCAGACATGTTCCGCCTACGCTATTTTCAATATTATCAGAGGCAATTTTATTACCGTGTTTACTAACCTACGACATAGCATTAATAATTCCCATTGAAAATGTTAAATTATTAACGATATAAAATAATGATAAAACTGTTACGAACATTTATAACAATTGACAGGATCCTAATTTACTCACATTCCTCAATTTCTCTTAGTTTTATGTATTCATTTTTTAATATTATACAAGATCAGCCATCCTTGTCCAATATTGTAGGAGTGAGGAAGATGAGATAAAGAGGCTAAGATTTTCATGTAAGATGCAGAAATTAATTATACAGCATTTTCCGGTTAATTGGGGTCATCGGTTAATCATTGTAGCCGTTTATTTTGGACAAATCTTAAAGAACAAAAATTTTAATTATTTTCGTGAAACTTCGCATAATTGGGGCAGCCACTGAATTGGGACAAAGTGTTCTGGTCCCGATGTGTCCCGATTAACCGGAATCCACTGTATATGTTATCTTGGATTGGGAGGGGTAGATCATGGATAGGATTATATGAAAATATAAAAACAAAACATCAAATGTTAAAAATACTTGAGAAACAATTTCAAAATGGAAAATCAAGCAGTCAGAACAATTGTTGGAAAAAACATTTATTGAAGGACAGAAAACTTTAAACGCTCAAAATCGTCACCTCGTCCTTCCAGTTGACGATCATCACTGTCGACAGAAGAAGAAAAATGACACCGGTGCTCTTGCTAATTACATTTTGAATATGATTTTAAAAATCGCCAATATAAAACATGGCACTGCTGCTTCACTACCAACTTCACAGGCGGAAATTTTCAGATATTATTTTTTTCTTCAGTACTGGTATATTTTACTCCGAAACGTCAGTATCTACTTGCAAGTTCACAAGGCGTCGCAACCCAGAAGGCCAATATGGATGTCGCCACACCGTAAGAACTTTAAATCTCACATAAATATTTTGTTTTTCTTAAGCGGCAACCCTCTGGAAATTTTGGTTTAACGAGTCATGCGATATATGAGGCCCATGGGATACATATCAAACTTTTTGAGATTTCGGTTGTATGCTTACAGAATATCTGCAAAAAAAAGTAATAAAAATAATCATGGCCCACAGAAGCTGAATACTGATATGAACTTCAGTCTATCGATGTTGACAAATAGTTCCCCATTTCACTTCAAACAACCTACCCCCGAGGTACAAGTGTTTGAACATATTTCGTCTGTTCAGTAAGAAACTTCGATTACGTAAGGACGGGTTCATTTTCCTCCCATCCCACGTTTACAAACTTTCTTTTGCCGTTCTTAAAAATACCTCTTAATGGATGTTATAGCAGAAATATTTTCCTGGCTTACTGAAAATCAATTCTAGGTGAGGGAGCAAATATAAGCCGAAATCTAAGCTCTCAAGAAATGATTTTGTTCGGTTAAAATTCTAGTGACGTCACTAAAATATCACACTAGGTTAAAGAATAATTTTCACAATTTTAACAGATTTTGTATGTTCATACGCACGCATTTTCGTATTTAGGCTTAGGTAGATTCCTACGTATACGTGTTTCGAACACATGTCTTTAATCTACCTTCCATTTTTCTGTCCTATCTTAAGGTTTTTCTTGAGGCACTGAAGAAAACAAATATAAGTCTAAATAACCAGCCTTCTGGTTGAGAAGCCAATCTGTACCTCCTCGCACGACAGACAGAAAAAGGAAAATAACATAGAACTCCTATCGGGTATCCCGACTGATATTCGAATCTCTTTCTTCGTAAATGTGTGCTTAGAGGCTTACCACTACACGAACCTTCCTTGTTTCGTTTTCCTTAATGACAAATATTCTGGAAGGCATTTAGTTCTCAACAACCTGATCTGCGTTGCGATCTACACACAATTAAAACACATTTATAGTAACATACAAGAGTTTACAGTCAATTGTAACAAATATCTGCACATAGGTTATGTCTGCACAAATATTTATACATATAATTACGGTCCGGCCGATATGTGATACATTTGAACACGTTTTTACAGATGCTATATTAATGCTTTCCACGCTTATATATTGTTTTTACGGCAGTTTTGCTACGCAATCACGTTTACGTAGAAGCGTATGAATTAATTAGTAACAATGCACTTTACACTAGAGCCATGTTAAAGGGAATGTTTTAACACTCATAATTCTATTTCTACTGATTATATTGATTGTTAAAATCGGTTATATAATGCATGTTCACTTTACTTAGTGTTTATAGAAGCGAAATACCTACGTTGTCAATATTTTTAAGCAAATTAAAACTGTTATCGTTGTAATCGAAATGAAAAGTGCAGTCACATCGAGTTTTGATACAATGAATTAACTTTACGAAATATTCATTTCGAAGTGGCAGAATCCATTTCCTCCTCTAGTCCGATGCCTTTCAGAATGATTTGTAGCAGGGTGTGATACAACTGAAGAGCGCTTTGCATTCTAACCCTTTTCGGGGGAAAGTTTTCTTAATAGAGATATATAACATTCACATAAGTAAACTTGCAACTCTGGTCATATAGTGTGGAGCTAAAGTTCCGTTGAGTTTTAATCTCGGATCCAGACTGAGGTTCTAGACTACACGCAGTTGTCAGCATTTAACACTTCTCTCGCTAACTGACATGTCACGACTCTATTTATCCACTTGTTTCTTAACGCTATTTTAGAGCAATAAAGCGATAACACACTACACTTTTATTTGGGGTATTAGATTTGAGGGTGTAATGACAGATCTCTTAATTAAGAAGTCAACAACTTTTGTGTGATAGGCCTATATAATTAAAGATCGAGGATAAGCACAATAAAGTATCGCGATTGGCAAAATTGAATACAAATGGGAAAAAAACCTCAGAAAAAACAAAAACATCGATAGACAAACCGTGTGTATTTGAAGGATTTCTATATACAAATGTAATAAAAGCCGGTTTCTCATGTAAATGGCATTAGGAAATTTTTGGTATACGCAAGTAACATGTTACTGGAAGAAGGGCATATAAACACTCATTCACACAAATAATATTTAAAATCACATTATTCTAATTTTTTTTATCATATTACCATACCCGCTCTCAGTAAAACATGTGGGTGGATAATATCCTTAAAAGAACTCTCATTGCAAATTCAATACTAGACAATCAGTTAAATCCTTTAAAACAGCGTAGGTAGACACCAACCCCTTCCATAAATTGCGTGGGAAATTTCCTGTTATATCCCTCTCGTGTCTCGGTAATTGTCTCTACATTAATTTTAAGCTGTTCACAACGCCAATTTGGTCTAAATGTCAAAGGCGACTTTCAGCAAGTTTCGTTACACAGAACATTTCCCTCTCGAAATACAATCTCAGATGCTTGCCGTGGTTATAATAAAAAACACACACCACAATTTGTAAAGCCATTTATACTTGGACACGGGAAAAATGAAGTGATTATAAGAGGAGAAACATGTGATGTGTAGGGAAGATTGCTAAAGAAATAACTTCTGTTCAAACTACGTTTTCCTTTCGGGGAGAGCTCAGAATTGTAAATATCTAACCCTTCTCATGCCAATTACGAGATATATCGCCTAGGAACATTGGTACCTTTGATGTGAGTTGTTTAGAACATGGACGTCAATACTACAGACACATTACGTAAGTAGTATAGTCTAACTTTACATAAATTGCTCCATGAAATTCAATAGTGTAACTGTTGAAGAGAGGTCAGTTCTTTAGATGTATTACTTCTCCCCCACAATCGTCACTTAGATACTACTCTTCTGACAATCTTCCTAGCTACAACTCTCTTTTCTCCTTTAATGTGTTAAAGTGTGTTTTTCTTGTATTTCGTTTAAATTAATAACACAGAAATATTTTCAAATGAAAGTTATAAACCATACAAATATGTGTACTTTATGTCACATCACAAAGTTCTGCACGATGAGCAGTTTACATTAGCGTTTCTTGTAAAGCACATTCGATCTCGACCGTTCTCACTAAAAATACAGATGAAAAATTGTCAGCATAACGATAACTAGTCACGTAGACACGGGGGCAGATCGAATTCCTGAAACGTCGTTTATATAAAATTTACCTCGGACAATACGCAATGTTCAATACAGTTTCTATTAAAGATCATCTAATATACAGAAGAAGAGAATTTTGTTGTTAAATATAATTTTCCTTGAAAATTATCTATTGCTTATGAACCTGCTGTATTATAATAACTTGCATCATTGTAAGATTAACACGTAGGAAATAAAGATGTAGGGAAACAGACTGGCATGTAAGACGATTATTTACATTTCATTTTCAAAATAGTCTTTGCACGTTGTGTGTGAGATAGAGTGATGGAGAGACGCAAGTCACCACGAATCCTTCCACAAAACAATTTTTTCCTCGTCCTCCTTTTTCTTTACAGACTGTCATCTACATACACACTCCTATAATACTATTGTGGCGGTTGTCACTATGCCATATAAAATAACTGCCCGTGAAATTAAAGCCGAACTACGGGGTTCTCACTTTAAAACTAACATCACTTTCAGGGTGGTAGAATTCATCTCCGTAAAACAAACCAAAAAAACTCCTCAATCAAAACTAGATACACATTCAGGCAGTCATAATCCTTGGTGTAGAGAGTAAACGTGGGCAAATTACCGTCGTTTAAAGAATTCAATTTTACACAAATACTCTAAATTAGTGAATAAGAAGGCTTAGAAACCTGACGATTGTGATATTAATTGGATTCAGACTCCAGGACTGGAGAAAACCACGAAATATATCAGTGGGAATATCATAGTCGCTCAACAAAGATATGAAATTACCAAATATGAAACATAAACGATAATTACTCAACTGAACCGATCGGTCACATAAGAATAGGAAATTTCTTGGCTATTTTAGTCTCTTTAAAATTCTCAAAGATATATCTATAGAAATGAATTGGTTCAAGTTATGCTATATTGGTTTGTGGCATCATTGTATCATAGAGGCAATACCTGTTAATTATCTATGTGTCTAAGAAAAGTAACTTCCTAACTGATCAATTTTCATTAACCTTGGCATTCGAGGCCACGTTGACCTCCAACTTTTTAATCCCTAACATTAAATATATTAACATAACAGCTGATAGCCCGAGAAAATTTCATAACATTTATTCAACGTAAAAGTATGAAGTCTTACAAATCAGGGCTTTATTTATATATAAAATTCCTGCTCAGTGAGACACTGAAATCAACATTCAATTTATTTTTGTCTTGCCGAGGAATCCGAAAAAAATCTGTCTTAATAAATAACACCTTAACCTTTCTTAATTACGGAATACACCTTTATATGATGTCGTTAAATTACTAACATCATAACGACGCATATAGTCTACCTCATTTTTGGCAGAATATGGAGGACTCCCTCTTGTGATGCTATCAGGGGAAATTAAACAGTAATATACCAATGGTTATTATATATGAATAAAGAGAAGGGTGGAAATTACAGCTTTACTACTTCCTTCTTTGCGAAATAGCACATTTCCTTTATTAATTTTTCCAAATTATAATACGCTGCAACGTATGAAGTGTGAAAATATACTAGTACCTTTCCTCGAAAATGTAACTCCAATCTGCAGCCTACTAAGCTTGAACACCTAAAATACACCAACACTGGCGTTTTTATGACATCAGCTAACAATTTTTTGTCATATAGGTTGACAAGTTACTAAAGAAATGTATATAGGCCTCTCAAAATACATCGGCGGGCCGCTAGATAAAAAACATCTTGTGTATATCCTTTAGATTTTATTTATATATGCTGTCCCGTTCCTTTATTATCATCATTCTATTCCACTGAATTAATTTTATGTTTTACGAACTATCTTCTTTTGAGTGTTTGTCTCTAATTGTCATTATTCAGCTGACAAGTTCAAATAAATTATATTTGTATTATTATTTCCATTATCATCAAAGTTCTCTACTCAAAATTCTCTGAATAATCACCTGTTATCCGAAAGATTAACTTATACATAGAAGCTATATTTGTAATTACAGTGATTAAAACAAAGTATTTGGCTTAAAAATCAAGTTTTTAAGTTAAAAACCAAATTCAGAAAACTGTTTTTGCACAAGTAATACTTTGTAAAGAAGCAGGTGGAAGAATTATAATCGTATGACAAGACCTTCGGCTGTAGAATAATTTAGGTGTAAATAAAGCAAGTTCTTACAAATCCAGCCAATAACCACTCTCGTTTCTAAGAACTATGGAGCAAAGGAGAACTTTAGCGCGTGTTACTCATTTAACCGAGATTAAATCGCAGTTGTACCTCGAATAAAACTTTTAAAACATTCTGCTGAGATATCACATGATGTTCAATTCATCTGTAATAATCTTTAGTACGTGATTTTACATTATACAGTAACCCCTTTATAATTCCCATCAACGCAGATATTATTTGAATCTGAGTCGTCGCTACGCTTCAGGGGAGAAAAAGAGACTATCTATGTGCGCCTTATTAAAGGGGAGCCACGGACTGAGGATTAAAGTCATAGCGTGCATATCGCATCCCGATTATACTCGACTGTAAGGCACACAGGCCTACAGCAAGAGACAGATCTTTCAATCTGAAATGGTTAAGCAAATAGCCATCAGCAAATACTTACAGATTTAAAAAGCAAATAACTGAAACGAAAATTTGAATGGTGCTTGCAGTTATAAATGGAATACACTGTATAACGTTATAGCATTTTAAATATTCGGAGAACAAGTAATGATGTCATAAGATAATTGTGTAGGAGTCTAAAGCGTGGAATTCTCGACAAGTAAATAACGTAAAATTTGAAAATAATCTAAAGATTTACGAAACTTAGAAACACGAGGACATCTGAACTAAATTTCATTTAACCTGCTTCTCTGTTTTACGGAACGAAGGTAGGCTTGTGTTATCATAATTCTGTGTGTGTACGTCTTAGTGTCCTTTAACTGAGGATGTAGCTGCTCATTAAATCTAATGTGGACTGATAAAGGTAAGAACATTACGTAAAGGGCACGAATTGCGAGGTTATTCACTATTTATGTTTTAAATTCTCCTATAAGTACATCTTTCACAGATACATAAAATTTTTCCAGTCGGTTCTCTGTTTTAGTACGCCTTGCATTTATTCTTCCTGCAAAACTTTAAAATGAAAATCGCTTAATATGGTGAATAGAAATATTCCGTAATAACCCGCGAACGACAGAAATAAAGCAAACAAGAAACAAAATGCAACAGCTGTCACGCAATTCGGAGTGACACTGTTTCAGTAAATTATTGGTTTGTCCATTAAAAATAAATGACATGACAATTAATGGTACACACCAGCGATGACACTAAACATGAGCTGAAAAATAACTTCATAAACCAAAACTTTTCACCAATTTACAGTAGGCCAAAATTAAATATAGAAACTATTTTTCATCGAATCAGATTAGTAGAGAGTGTCCTTACACAAACTCCACAGACAATGTTAAATGCTTTACAGTTATCATAGTCATACAAAATTCATTCACACGTTCGCCATGTTGCTGTCGGTTTTATTAAAAAAAACCGTTATAATGGATTATGTATAATTTCCAAGTAATTACCACCAACTATCAGAACACTCGACTCCTCATTGCGTTAAAATAACAGTAAAAACAATTTCAGAAATCACATTCCTCGCATGAAGAGGTCGTACCATCGATCCGACGCTCTCTGCTTGCAACATGAAGTGTGCCAACTTTATAATTACTTCCCGTGCCTTTCTCATTGGCGGTTATACACCGACGCGTAGTAAGGCAGGCGCAGGGCAAGTGAAGGAATCTGAAGAATGTCTTTTGATGACAAAGGAAGCAACAGACTAAAACCTGAGGGTTCAAATCTCAAAAAATAACTTTCCTTAGAAGAAACACGGCGGTATTCGTTGCCAAGAACTTCAGTTCTAATATATTTTCAGTCTTCTGTTTGTAAAGATATCGAGTTCTTATATAAAAACAACGAAAAGAAAAATACTCCTAAGTTACTGTTCTTACTCCGTAAATATCGAGAAACCTAAGTGGTATTTGTGAAAGTTTCGCAGAAGGAGAGAGATCTTTATATTATGAGGTTCAGTCCATTTTTATGGTCTTTCATCTTAATATCATTTTATATAAAACAATAAATTATTCCGCTACCAATTTATTCATTATGGAACTAATTCAACTTGGACTTAATATTCCCCATTGGCTCTACGTAGCTCCGATCTCATCTTTACCTCCTGTAATCGTGTACTCCTCCCTCAGTCCTATTTCTTTCATTCATCCCAATTAAAATGTTTCCTGTGTCCAAGCACAAAGCTACGAATTTGTTTAGGGGAATTACAGGTATAACTCCGAACGTTCTTAATCTCATGACTGGATGGACATGGCTACATTCACACTCCGGCCACTTTATCCCAGCATCCATTGGGTAGCATGCTGAGTTGACCGTCGTCTCAGTCTGGACACGGTGGCCAAGATAAGTATCACTTTCGGGTCCAGATTGTAACCACTCAAGTCGCATTAGCGACTCAGCTATATCAGCTATATTCCCAACATGATGTACATTTAATTTGAATTTCTCTGTCTTTACGGTTTACGTTTTCAAAATGCGCTGTACCCTGTGTTCTTTTATGTCTACGTTTAGAATTTGTTGTTTCGGGGCACGCCAGTGTCGTAGATATCAGAATGGATTCACGTACAAAAATATATTTTTGAATCAAAGCGTTGAAGAGGCGAAAAATTGTTACCGACAGTCACTATCAACAAAATTAAAGATCTCCACTCAACAGTGGACATGACGGATCAAAAACTGATAATGTGTTCAAAAGTTGACTTACTTTTGTAAAAAAAAAAAAAATTCAACAAGAAATTTTACTGGGCATACTACACGCTCCACTTGCCTAAACTTGGTGAAAACACAATGAAGCTGACATACTCCACAACAGTCACCTACCGAGACCTTTCCCACACATCAGATCATCTTCACATTTCATTCGATGCCACAAAAGTGCGTCTTTAAATAACCAAAGAATCGCCTATGTATGATATTCCACGATTTATATAAATGTGTCACTTCACATGCGTATTGGTCATTTTCACTGCGTGCTGGGGGTACGTATGGTCGATAAAATGGATATTTCAGTCATCATTTTATATAGACCTAGAAATAAAAGTGCCAGTGATATAAACTCTTTATCTTGCATTTTCTTTCCATAATACATATCACAAAGAACCGATGTTATATTTGACTTACCAGAGGAATCGAACGATCCACTTTTACCACCCTGTCTGCATTCAGATGTTTAACAGTGCTGACATTGACATGAATGGAAATTGCAGTTTGATTTATGAACTCGGCCTGGTTTTGGATTCAGACTGTCATGTATTTCTCGCCTACTATTTACCAAAGGTCGACCGATTTGGATGTCATAACGTAATATTCCATAATCTAACAGCATATAAATGTTATTAGATTATGGAATATTATTCGAAGTTATCAGTCCCGTTGGTAAATGTTGGAATTTTCGCTTTTTGCGTGCAGATGGAAAAAAAAATGGATTCTGTGAGCGAAACGATTAGTTCTTACATTGGAATACGTACGTACATAACCAAAGCCCTCCACAGAAAATATCTATAAGAAAATGTAAAATGACGTAGTAAGTATTTCGCACACAAATCCAGCAAAATCAATGTCACTTTATTCCCACATTAAGTAGCAGCTTTAAAAACCTAGAGGTGGCTGTAGTTGCCGGGCTTATGTCTATATTACAAGAAGCTTTACATCATGGCGTGAAAACATTGTCTAAAATGTACATTCAATGAGCTGACAGGTGTCAGGTCAGCTGATGTGTATTGATGGTATCTTTAAGAGGTGTTTTATTTCAAATTAGTTAATCCTAATACAACACAGCTATTTTGTTTGTGTATGTTCAAACCTTACCTAAATAACTGAATATAATATATACTCCCTATTTTATCAATACTAAGTTTTATAAATTCACGTTGTGAAAAGAGTATTTAATTTGGATACCAAACTCATTCGTTAACTATTCCCTAAGGTTGAATACCACACATACAATAAGACTGAAAAGTGTACATACCTACGCCTCATAATAATCTATATGGAACAGAGATTATAAGATAAAATTAAGGATTAAGGACACGTCCAGCCCACAGGCCTACATAGGATACTTCAAGAAATCGATTACAACTTTGCAGACAACTTCTCAGGAGTTTCTCCGATATTTCTCCACATTTCTACCTTCATCTGCGTCCTCCAAATGATTTTTCTCCACTAAGTGGTCTTGCCAAAATGTTCTTCGCAGTTGTCAAAATATTCTGCGTGCTTTACAAATGATCAAGATTGCGACGGTGTAAAAACTGTAGGTAGTATTTAACCAAGTTTGGGTCATACGCGGAGAGGTTATTAGGACGTTAGCACGCAGCCTTCAATAATCTCGCAGTGCTTATATATAGGAATATAGGAACTGAACGTCTTTTCAACTCCCATGCAGTTGTTATGTAGCGTCAGAAGAGAGGATCGTTAGGAATTAAGGTTTGCAAACGATTAGAAATAAGGTGTCCCGATCCTGACATTTTTCTTTACGGACTGAGGAACACCACGACAGAGGTACCGAGTAGGGAGTAAGGATAGTGCTCTACACCACCGTATTATCTCAATGTATCGACTTGTTTGGAGAAACTTAAAAATGTTCGCAAATATCGAGAAGGATTGGAATCAAATACGACAGAAAGGGAAATAAGTCTTCTGTATCCCTACACTCAAGTAGAATGAGAGTTGATTCCAATTTCCAGGAATGCTTGTCTATCGTGCTGTCTAAAGGAGAACATACAACACACGGACAATAGCACAACGAAACAAACATTGGTGGAAGCACTGATCTCCTCCTGTTCTGCGTATTGCAAACGTTTTATTCTTACACTATTCTCGGATTGTCCTTTGACATCAAGTTTGCTTCAGTAACTGTAATCTCTGCAAAAAAAAACAGACGCACTACTAGAGAAGCCAAACCGACGACTCCGTGCTTAAATACCAGGCAGAGTCTAAATTATTTCTCAACAGAAAGATTTGGTACGAACATAAGGCTCATAGTTCTCTGTGAAAGCTCCTACTTTGTAGCGGTGATTATTTATTTTATTTTTATTTAGTGTTCTGTCTGACGACAGGTCCATATGAACAGGATCCTTCCATCCTTTTCTCGGACTGGGACCTGTTCATATACGTTCTTGGCAGATGATCCAGAAGTGGTTTGCCATTGCCTTCTTCTGTGTGTGAATTGGATGCCACGGAGAAACCGGGAAAGCCCCCGGAGGAAAACTCCGTGTTGCCTAGACCACGGCCTTACCCAACACAAGTTATAAATTCGGGCACCGCCGGGAATCGAACCCGAGACCCCAGGATTACAAGGCCATTATATATTACGATCAGGTACATTATTTTATTACAACCGTGAAATAAAGGCAATGTTTTTATTCTTCCGCACTATATGTTTTGGTCCATTTTAGACTATCTTCAAGGAAGATATGCTTGTACAGTTTTTGTCGGGATATCATAGGGGAATAAAACATTTCAGAAACCTAAGTATAAATTGCAGGATAATATTAAAATTAATCTTACACAATTCTGTATCAAGGGAAACACTCGGGTAAGTTAGTTTCAAATTGTAAGATATTCTGAATACAATAATGAAACTTCGTTCTTTATAAAATTCGAGAAATAATTTATATTGTGCGCCTACGGAATTTCATTTCATAGAATGTCACAGTGTCAGAAAGATGCTCAGCTGTACATCTCGCTTAGTCCCAGTTTACTTGTAAATTACAACTAATTTAGATATTCTGTTCATGTGATGGAGGTTTATCCGATTATATATTCATCCTTTCACATAAAATCATTTACTTTCTGCTTTCATTTGGATGAAACGATAAAATAGAACATCTAAAAATAATATATTTGGCTCAGAATACAGGATCATAACTTGAAGATTTGTCAAGCTAATATATCTGAATAAATGTACACCTACATAAGTAAGTCATATAAAATACTACCTCAATGTGACATTTATAATGAAACTGTGTATACCATTGTATTGTTTCATTATATTGTTTTAGAACACTGTCACTTATTTATAAAAATATATGTATCAAGGTTTGCTTTTATATATATAGCTCTAAAATAAATATTTAATAAACATTTGAATTTGAAATACATTATCAAGCAATATTAGCTGATGTGCATAAATCAATGAATTCAAGTAACGTCCAGGTTTGTAGAGTACCATATCATGCATGTGACTTGTACAGTCGGCAGCAAAATTTATGAATTTAAAATATAAACTATAACTGTGCCAGTTCTATCGTACTTGTTTATTCTTCGTTTAATTACGACGGTGAAATACAATTTAAAAATTAATGAAGTGACATGTCAATGTATAACTTTCATACAATATTAACCGCCTTTTACGGAAATAAAATCTACGCCCTCAAATATTATCTCTAATATACATATTAATTTTATCCTCCCATTTATAACACTGTGGTTTATGAGTAAAATTTTGTAGGCATTTTTTTTTCCAACTAGCATGTTGAACATCTTCTCCTATCGTATCCATTTTATTTACCCTAATAAGAATCTGAATAAGAGAAGAAATTGTAAAGCTCTTTTTTATGCATTTTCCCCAGAAGATTTCCATCCTGGCATCAACTGAAAAGGGACATATGTGGATTCCAGAGCCAGTGCACGTGAGGTAAATGTAACGGTAATGGCCGTACTGGGAAACGAACTGCCGAAATTTCGGCCACAGGCGATCACAAACAAGTACGAAACTTGTTGAAATCCAAACTTTGTGGAACTTCTTGTACCAGACGGCAGGAGTGTTGATATTTCATCAGTGGGGTGTGAACGTCAAAATGGTTCGTGTGTGTTTGTGGCTGTACTCTGTGAAGATCAACACAAAACGAAGGGTTGAGGGGGTGGGGGGTGGAAGGGGGGTCAGATCAGTTGGAACTGCGATCTCATTACTCACATCCGCAACGGTTCTATTCATTCAATATTGACGCCGACGGACCCTCGGCGTAGACGCCAGCACAAAACGTCATCTGCCACCTACTGTGTTTCAAGAATATGCATTTCAATGACTCTCAACGTGTAAAACACGCCCATATTTCAAATTCTTAATCTTGTATTCATCTTAATAAAAGTCTTGTGTTACTTAACACAATTTCTTCAAATACAAATGTTATGTTTATATGAATTTCTTGCTTCAAAGATTTAAACAAAAAACATATCAAAATATACCATGACAATTAAGCCTATTCATTAGATTTACCATTCTACATTCATGTCTTTACATCATTTGCCGATGCTAACCTTCATGATCAGGTAAGGATTTTGTAATCAACTACCGTGGCTTATTTCATGGTACTATCCCGACTTTTGTCTACGGACATTGATTAAAACCACGAAAATCCTCAGGCAGGACGGCCTATGACCTAGATGAGATTTGAATTAAGTACGGTCCGAATACAAATCTTCACTGCTACACGAACTCATCTCGACCCATTCACATAAGGATCAGCAAAGTGGAGTCAATGAGTATAAACTTTGTCCTTTAATTTCTGTGCGTAGTAATTCTCTGGTGGAGTCTTTCTTCAAAGTTTATATTTACTCGACTGGACAAGAAATCTCCTATTTTTAGGTACGTTATTGCGTTCACAAAGCTAGCCAACGATGTATTTAACATAAATGTTAACATTTCCTCTCAACTACCCCTAGTTTTTCGAGATTAGTGTCTTCTGTTGAGTTATACAGTTGAATATTTTGACATCTTACAACCTTCGTGTATCATAAATTCCCGCCTATTTAATTTCTCAGATATTCTCTATATGTATTGTTCGGACAGGAAAGAACATAAAACCATTAAAAACAACAGGTAAAAATATGCTATTTTAATATTTGTTTTTTTGGAATGGGAGTGGAAATATGTAGAACTCAATGGTATAAATAACCCCCCCCCCCCTCAAATCCAATCTGTTCTTATTCATTTTATATTTAAGTTATCTTGGTTTGTTGTTATCGTACTTGAATTTTTTAACGTTCCAAAACTTCTCGAAGCAGTATTAGATATCTGTATTATGATATCTGGTGGCGAGAGGTACGAGTAATTACATTTGCGCTGAATTCTTCCACACCAACCTCCTTGTAACTTCCAAAAGAGTTTTTGTGTTTCAGTATGCGGTATTTATGTTATCGGCATTTGCATTAATATAATTAGTAAATTCCAAAAATTAACAAGAACCAAATTCAACTGGATAATTTTTTGGAGCTGTGACGCATAATTCCATAAGATATTACAGCAAACATAAGTATCTAAATTTTCCCCCCTAGCCAGTATTATAATTATACACATTATTATGTATTAATACAGACGGGACATGTGACGGTCACTGTAAAAATCAGAAATTAAAACAAATTTTGTTGCAATTTCTCTTGAGTAGAGATAGAGAAACAAAAATTCATTAATGAAATACGATTCCCAACTGGAACCTAAATCGTATTATTTCCACATGAGAATTAGACGTTATACTGCTGACCAAAGCCATTCTATTGCAAGAGAGTTGTTTGGACAGAAGATTTAAGAGGAACAACGAAATGACGTAAGCAATCGGAATGTTTTACACGGCGCCAGACGGTATTTCGGCGTAGGCTTAATGTCAAAGTTCACTCTTTTACAATACGTTGAGAAACAATAATTGAACATTGATTCAGTTGGACAGACTTTTTGCAAACTTCAGTAATATGCAACCTCGATTTATACAGAATCCGACCGAAAACGAGATTTCAATGGTACTTCATTTTACTGCTCCATCAAGGGATTCCCTACAGCAATATGTTAGATTTCACTCACCGATTAGTTTCCAGTAATACGGTTATGATTGTAAGGAAAGTCAATATTAATCTCATTTAAGTCTTCAAATCACTGGCATTATTCCATTTGACATATGATTTAGGGCAGTAATTCGCAAAGCGTGTTCCTCGAAACCCCGGGCTTTGGATGCCTGTAATGGCAGATGTTAGTATTAAACCTTTAAAGATCAGTGGTAACTGTATGTACCACCTGGGTGGGTGGACTTCTTAACTGGTCTTGACGACGTAATGAGCAGAAGAATGTCTGTTCTACCGGGGAAGGAATCACACATTTAACTGACTGAGCTATCCTGGTTCATACATTTTTAAGACAATTATTTGGTTTCTGTTCAATATATTATTTTATATAAATTAGTATACTGTTCAAAACTTTCCGTGTGCTTCCACCATTAGGCAAATTTTGCTAGTGACTATAACGAAGATAATGATACTAGAGAAATAAAGGAATATATTACTGGAAAATTCTGCTTCTTCTTGTCTCTACAACCCAGTTGTGGGCCTTCATCATCTCCTTTTTTCGGAGGTTTTCCTAGTCTTGAAGCGTGCATTTGTGAGTAGTGAGTGACCAGCCCACTGCCTTACCAAAAAATTACTTTTCGTTTAATTTGAAAAGTCCTTTTACATATTTAGGCATCAAATATTTGGGCAGTAAAACCTATACATTTTGAAACCTGCTACAGGTCTGCTCTTATAGCTTGAGGCATTCATTCTAACACATTTCTGTGAAGATACAAGTCAACTTAATCTGAGTGACACAAACAACGCAGTGATACTTTGCCCTTCTCATTGCTAAATCTTTTGAGCCCACGTTCCGGTGAATAGCAGCTGATTGGTGATAGCGAAAAAGTCGGAAACCAATCTTCAGAACTCAGACGTGCCACTTGTTACTGGCAGACGCCAGTGAGTGTCTACTCAGAAACTCCTAAAACAGGACCACACAAAATAAAATGGATAATGTTTGGACGGTAATCAATGGCTGCAGCTGATACGTATTATGCCTAAGAAACAAGAAATGTTCTCTCTCATTGTTCTTTTACTTAAACGCAGAGGCAGCGCCAGCCGCCGACAAGTTTTTGACACAATAACTACAAACAATGGCCACTGACCGGGATAAAAAATTGTTTAATGATCGCAGGTACTCGCGTTGGGTTACTTCACATAAGTTAGAAACCACTGTCACGCAATTTCAATGTTAAATATTTATATAGGGCGACAAAATAGCACAACTAAACAAAACGTGACTTAAAATAACAGTTTATTTTCTCCATCTCCGTTATCTTCACCCTCCCACGCCTTAACATTCTCTTCGTTACACCGAATAACACGTTTTATAATATGTATATTTATCTTCAATCAACAATCAGCTGCTATTCATAGGGAATACGAACCAACCCACAGGATTTCTTGTTATGTCATATTAATCAGGATCTTTCTTGAATATATCATCTTTGTAGCCTTGACGGTTGTCAAAAATCACGCAGTTCTTAAGAAAGACCCGGAATCTAGTTCACTTGAATATTCATACACTGTCTCACAGTATCTAAATTCGTAATATTTAATGTGCTAAAATTATTAAAAAAATATTTAAACTTTAGCTCTCACTTCCCATCTAGTTCAGTCAACACCACGTATAAAAACCTAGTAGCCACTTCGATTTTCTTGTCCGTAACTTTAACGCACCTGGTTCTCATTCTGTTTACTAGAACAACATGTTTCGGGCCAATGTGACAATCGCTATTCGAGTTGTATGCTTTCACATCATTGCACGTGGCATCATATTTCCACCCCCCACCCCCCGATGTCAAGACGTGATGTTAAAATTACATGTTGAAACGTTTAAAATTAATTAAAACGGTTAACAAGTTAAAAATTTCAAAAAAAAAATTTAGAAGTGTTTTAAAAATTGTTTTTGCGTAGCACTGTGAGTCCTGTTGTGTCCATTTATTTGAGTTGTACGTCTTACGATGTCGTTGCAAGCAATCTGTTTACATCCACCATCTGCGCAACCACTTATATACTTTCAATATTATGTAGAGTTTGCACTGAAAATTATCGAGCGAAGTTCCTACTCATGGATGTCGTTACACTAAAACACTTAGTTTTTTTTAACTCATGTCGAGTTTTGCTAAGTATCTCTAAACCACTATGGACAACAACACATTATAAACAAATACATCACACATCCCATTAACCCAGTGACAAACATTTACGAGATTAGGACCTCCCCCGTTCAATAACGTTAGTTGTTTTGGTGACAATAAAACATTAACGTTTAAATAGTTTATGTAATAGAAAATAAATGTATTAACATTGTGTCCTTGATAATATGTTTTGAAATATTTGGTTTAATTACTTAAGGTCTATATACCAATCCGAATCAAGTTTTTCTGTCGGCGCCTAAACAAAACATGCAAATAATAGATCTAATTACTATTAAACGTAACGCTTATATTATTTGTTAACTCTGGTAACAACACATTTATAACTGATTAACAACTGGTAAACCCTGTCGTTAGGCAGCCGAATCCAATCCACGCTTTCATGTTATATTTCTGATAACACGTCAACCCCCTATTTTACATATTATGTTATTGTCCTAATATAGCATTTGTATTTCGTAATGTGGCAAAAGTGTTCTGCCGGAAGACTTCGATTCCAAAATTTTACAACTAAAATATGAAGTTTCCATCGTAAATCACACAATTCAGGAAATACATGGACATTTTAAATTGTCTTATAAATTAAATGTACCTCGATAGTACACTAATGAAGGTATTATGTTTGACATTTGGCTATGTTGTATCTATTTAGATCGGTATATATTATTGCTATGCAGGCATGCAAACGTAACTAAAGAGACTGCCTATGATTACTTCGTTAAACATTATACTACATGACATGATTGTTTATGGATAAAATTGAATATAGAAATGTCGTTAACTGTACTAAAAACACAGTTTTCAGTATATAACGTAACCTTAAGAAGTGAACTTCGCAATAAACTTCATCGAATTCCAATTCTTATTTCCTTTCTGGTTCTGAATTCATTACTATGGGATCGACTAATTTAAACAAAGCAACAATTTAGAATAAATTCGGCAGATATCTAATTGCCTTCGAATTATGTTTCGAGGTTAACTGCCTCTAAACTTTACTGTCTATGTGTGAAATCAGTAACAGATCCTGAGGTTTAGCAGCTGACGCATGCCCCGAACCCACGGGATGTCATCCGAAAACGAAAACTGCACTACGTACGTATTACTAAGAATTTTCCCCCCTGATGCTGCCGTGTCACGTGACAAACGTATTAATATACTTAAACTAATAAAAGTTATTTAATACGGCCTAAAATCAGCTATAAAATTTTTGAGACATTTCTTTTGTATATGACACTGAAGAAGCCTTAATTTTAGCGATGAGATTGATGAACTTGCGTGAGCATACATGATTCTACAAAGTAAATTATCTACTGTTTTGAGAGGTAACAAATCAAAACTTAACAAAGGCAGAAAACTTGCTTGCCGTGCCCCTGCACTGTGCCCTTGAAGATCACACTCTGCTGACGCAGGACAATGCAAACTCCACTTCTTCGTGTCATCTAATCGATTTCAGCCGTCGATATGCTATTTGCCTGAAAGCAGTATGTTAATAATTTTTAGTTGACCTGTTATATCCTGCCTGTATTCCTACGACCCAACATTTAAAAACTAAAAAAATAGTTATTATATATATATATATACATATATAAAGCAATCTTCATTATAAGTTTATTACTTTTTACTAAAATACACAAATAAATTACTACTTATAAGGATACTTTAAGTTTCTTAGCAACAAAAATAGAAACAATTGAACGTCAAAGTCCTTTAACAAATAATTTCACTATAAAGACATGGGTTTGAATTCCGATCTGTGAGTGTTAAACAAGGTGGATAATATTTCTCTCGTGTGAGAGATAAAATATGTTGCCGTATTCAGTAGTCCATAAAATATTATATAACTAACAAACTAACGAAAAAGTCACGAGATCAACTTTTCAAAAACATCGTGTTAGTCAAATGTGATTTATGACTACCGATATCCGCTACTTTTATAAATCTTTGTGACAAACGTCATCAAGTCCCATTGCGGTAACTTAATGACTTGCTTATATGTTTAAAAGACTATAGAGCCTATATGTGAGTTATTTCGTCCTGACGTGCATTAGTTTTAACCCATAAAAAGTTAGAGTGAGGACCGTTATGGCGATATATGCCTTAAATTATAAATCGCAGGCAATAAATTGTTCATAGTTCGTATTCTCTTGGGTTGTAATTTTCAAAGTGTCTCTCGCGGACGCCTGCCACTCCACGGAAAGAGATTTATCGTAGCGAAGAAAATAAGACAATTGTGGGCTCTATTATTGTTTAACTGTTATATAACGCCACTATCTCGGATTTTACACCTTAAACTTTGTACTCACATTAAGCTATAGTCATTTTTTTTAATTTTATCATGGATCTCATTTTATTTGGCAGCTTGTCAGCCAGGATTTGATATTATTACATATTTAGAACTGATATCGGTTATTGTCATACTATCATTGCCTTAGATTTTTTCGGGTACTGTTTATACTGTAGGCTATTTATTATGGTCAAAAACTCACAAACATACAGAAAGCTAATCGGTACAGCCAACAACCATTTATTTTGTAGTTTATCTTGTAGGTGACTTCGATAGCCAGACAGCGTAAAGTCTACTTTATAAATCTACGTTAAGAGTATAGGATTAACTAGGTATAAAAATTGGAAGTATATGAAGGTTTGCCATCAGATTCAGCTGAGAGCTACCACAATCGAACGAGACAAATGGATCTATAGCTAAGCCAGTAACGACTGGCTATAGGCTAGACAACCAAGTTTAGGGCTATATAACATTTAGGCTTAATATGAAGACCAGATTGCCCACCTTACGTATGTCAATGATAAAGATTTCTCTCTTCTGGGCGTCATCAGGGCGATTAATCGCCCTGATGTCGGAGGCAGTATGACCTCTGAAACGTTGGTTAACATCGACCAGACTACACAGCGCAACAACCCAGAAGACAGAAATCTTCATACTCATCGCCCTGATGACGGAGGCAGTATGACCTCTGAAACGTTGGTTAACATCTACCAGACTACACAGCGCAACAACCCAGAAGACAGAAATCTTCATACTCATCGCCCTGATGATGGAGGCAGTATGACCTCTGAAACGTTGGTAAACATCGACCAGACTACACAGCGCAACAACCCAGAAGACAGAAGTATTCATACTCATCGCCCTGATGATGGAGGCAGTATGACCTCCGAAACGTTTGTTAACATCGACCAGACTACACAGCGCAACAACCCAGAAGACGGAAATCTTCATACTCATTGCCCTGATGACGGAGGCAGTATGACCTCTGAAACGTTTAACATCGACCAGACTACACAGCGCAACAACCCAGAAGACAGAAATCTTCATACTCTGATGACGGAGGCAGTATGACCTCTGAAACGTTGGTTAACATCGACCAGACTACACAGCGCAACAACCCAGAAGACAGAAATCTTCATACTCATCGTCCTGTCTCAATCAATACCTGATGACCCATAAGATATCCAACTTCATGTAATGACTTATTTTTTCAATGACATATAAGTAGAACAGATACAAAATGAATCTCCAATCATAAATGGATATAGGAATAGACAATATTTCTTGATGGACTCACAAGTGGCTAAGCTTATTAATTCTCTGTTCAACAACTTCGAATTCAGTTTCAACTACTACAACGGAACCTATCTAGCATCGTCGAGTTGTCGATAGTCGTGATCAGAGAGAAGAGGTTATTACAAATGTGTGCGTAGCTCATCATTATGAAACTTCCCATAACTATGGACATCGGGTCTCTTAAAGTCGAGTAAGCTAATAACCTAAGCTATTGTGCATGATTCTCCTTGAGATGTTAGTAGTTACCCAGCCGATGAAGGGAATCCCTTCACTTTTGAAACCCCAAGGCTCAATTTCATGTTCACTAAAGCACGCCATTAGATCTTATAATGATCCAGTTGAATTCAGGCCATACGCAAAGACATTTTTTCTAAGTTCAATTCTAATATTGTGATCCCACACACACTTAGTTTTCCCAAATGGTTTGTTACCATCATGGTTTATGGCCGCATGTATTTCAGGTTGAGAGTATAATCAGGAATTTAAACAGAACTATTTATGCACTTTGTACAGCGTCAATGTTATGTGTGAAATTAAGTTTATGGTGATATAAATTTACTGATTACATAAGATACGAGTACAAATTTTTTACCAGAAAACCACAATAAATATATTTCTGGAGCATAGTAAATGACAACAGGGTAGTATTAAAACGTATTTTACCTAAGGGGATGAAACCAATGGGGTGGATTAAGTCTAAAATAAATTAATGTGAAGGCAAAAACAGTGAGCAAAAATCTTAACGAATCATTTAGAAATCATGTGTTTTTCAAAGTGGATTACGATATTGTCTCTGTAGTGCTGGCTTTTGTATTAGAGACCTTGTATCGGGCATGAACCCCCCGCCCCAAATCAGGGTCTTAGCTCTTGTTAAAAATCCAAAGTTTCAGGAGTTAATTCCAAAGATTTAATTTGTGAAATCTAAAATGGAGTACACTTTCCCACCTTTGCGTTAATTTACTAAGCTCTGATTCCACTACGGCAAGAAGGTAATGAAGTTTGCAGTATCAGAAAACATTGACACCTAGAACCTTATTTTACGCGCTAGAGCTACTGCTGCATAGATTGATGGTGAGTGAGACCGGAGAAGATTTACAAGCCTACAATCTAACTTCTGCCAGGATAACTTAATGAAACAATCTTGACATGACAAGCAAAGACACGGGTAGAGACGTTTGTTACTTGTCACGTGGGTATCGACTGTCCCGTTTAAGTGTGACCCATATACGGACCACAAAAATCTTCTCGGGTGACCATCAACGTTAATTCGGACAGAAGTCCGCGGTAATTTAGTATGATAGAGCCAGAGGTCTCCGAAACCTTTACCTCGTGTCAGATCACCAGGGTAAGGCGTCGAACAGGAGGCACGGAGGTGTAAACCTAAATGCATTCTCTTGACACTGGACAGAGGTGTCAGTTTTACGCTCCAGCCACTTTACCCCGACGAAACCTTCCGGTCTCAGAGCTAATACGGGCAGTCGGATAATCGAAATAAGCCCCAGTCGCCAGCTACTTCACTGAATGCCATTGACATAGATGATGATGCTGATAATTATTATGGTTGTTTCTGTACCTCGAAAAATTATCATTTAACCCAGTGAATCTGGCAGAGATAACTCTAAGTACCAGAATCTAACAATCTCTGTTTTTCACTAAATTCCAAGCCCTTTATAGAAATGTAAGGATGAGATTGGATGGGCGTGTAGCACGTATGGGAGCTATTCAAACAAAATCTTAATTTAAACCCCTAGAGTGACACACTAGTTGGGATATCTATGTATAGATGCCAACGGAGGAAATTGTCTTGAATCGGTCCGTGACCTAATGAATCACGTCTTGGGCTGGTTTCAAAAGGAAGAAACAAAATACGTATCGATGCGCATTATAAGCTATTCTTTCCCCTCAAACAATAATTTGTTCAGAGATCTGGTATATTTTCGACATACGTAACAGGAAAGTAAGACCATCACTTATAACACCAGAGACACGTTTTCTCACCGCTACCTTCGATGATAACAACATGGCTGCCGTATGAACATTTGAATTCTCACTCTTTGCACGAATCCCGAACGACACTAGGTTTTACATACACAAGATGCTAGTAACGTGCGCCTGATACAAAAAACATACACAATTAGCGATAGAGAGTGAATAAAGACACAAAGAGAAAGAAAGAAAGAATAGAAGAAAGGCACGGGATGGTAGTTCATTAGGCAAGGCAACCCACTTCATTCATTGTGAAGCCACAAGCTCAGATCTTAACAATGTCGATATAACAACGCCATATGCACTGAATAAGTTACGCCCCTCTGCTCAATACGAGTGACGTCACATGAGGCGAGTGAACAGTGGGGGTAACCACCCCGTGGTGCTTGTGGGGTATATAACAAGAGCGTCCCGACGCTGGCGGGCCGAATCGCACCGTGACCGCGTCGTCGACAGCTGCTTTGTCTCATTCCTCATCATCTTCAGCGTCGTCACATCTGATTCGTCCCGCGTCATTCAAGCGACCGACCAGGTAAGACTCGACCCGACATGTTCGTGCTCCGTCACCTGTCCTTTCAGTTGCAATTAAGTATCGTATTGTTATTTTAGGTTGACGAAGAGAATATTTGATTGGTCCCTGAGAAAGACATATATCGGTTCGCCTCTTGGTCAGTGTAAATGTTTCCGAGTTTCAGAACAGATAACATAAATTTTTATTTATCCGAAAACATGTTTTCCTTTCAGATAAAGCACAAATGAATAACGCAACTGCATCCGGTGAAATAACATAAACGGAACTTTTAATCACACACTCACTGTCATCGGTAATGACAAAAGCAAATTAATGTAATACCTTAACAAGCAAATATCAAGTAATGAACTATTTATCTCTCTGTCGATAAAATATGATTTTTCATAACGACTTGCTGAAGCAAGCTAAATTTTTTTAGTAAAACAATTCCTTGTCTTATCTAAAGCGCGGTTCTTTCTCAAAATATTGACGCTTCTGTAGGACGCGTCAGAATTGTGTTGCATTCAAGATTAACAGGTCTAACGACAGAGAACAGTAAAATAAAATATTTGAGGTTTTCACAGCGGTGGGTATGAAGCTTTCTGTCATCTGGGTTGTTGCGCCGTGTATATTGTAAATATTCATATTCATCGCCCTGATGATGGAGGCAGTATGACCTCTGAAACGTTGATAACCATCGACCAGACTACACATCGCAACAACCCAGAAGACAGAAATCTTCAGTAAAAGAAAACATTGACCATCATTTATAATTCTCATTATTCCATATAAAAATAATTTTCAAATCATTGTTAATGTAATTAGTCAGCGTATTAGTCAAGATTATTTTATAAAATAATTATTAACTTTTATAGCCACGCTTCTGAGCGTTTCATCTGTTCACTTTTCAACTGACTTAATTTCTGAGTACTGATTAACGTTGTACAAACATACATCGGAGTGTCGTAAGTCCCGTTCCGTTGTCGAGATTTTTAAAATCCCTCTGTCTCTCCCTACTCATTTTATGACGTCCTTATTCTCCCCAGATGAAAAAACGAAGTTTTTTCAATGATCTTGGTTATATACATAATGGAATGGAAGGCTAAAAGGCTCACGATGAATTGATTCTTGCGTTATATAATGGCGTAGTCACAGTTGAATGGTATAATGAAATGGGAAGAAACCTATGAAGACGTCGGTGCGTGAGGAGTTAAATGAAGGAGGCATGCTCTATTTGAGGCACCGTCACAGAATCCGCCTGGACAGACTACGAACAAAAACGAAAAATAGGTAATCCGATACCTTCTGAACACTATTATAGAGCATCGCCTCTTTAGAACGTTCCTTCAGTAATGAACTGAGAAGGGCGTATGGACCGGTAGACACCGACGTTTCGGAGGAACGTTGATATCTACCTGCAAATCCACGCGGAACATCCGTATCTTTATGGCTGAGAGAACTCCAAACTCGCATAATCGTTAACTTTACTTTTATTTTGGTATATATATATATATATAAATTATATTCAATCAGTGTCAGTAAGTCATAGCTAAACAGCAGATTTTAAGCTATAATTTTTTTCTTGGCAGCTTCTGTGGCCCACTGCCACATCTAAACA
This sequence comes from Zootermopsis nevadensis, assembly GCF_977971745.1. NCBI lineage: Eukaryota > Metazoa > Arthropoda > Insecta > Blattodea > Termopsidae > Zootermopsis > Zootermopsis nevadensis. The sequence goes on along the minus strand of NW_028259154.1, from coordinate 22,906,535 downwards.
ACCCCACCCGACCTCTGAATAAAATCAATCCACCTCGTCTTGGCCCAGGCCTTGTACCTCCATATACTTACAGTTTAAAATTTATAGCACGCGCATTTCACATACGGAGCAATCGAAAGGTCGCTCAAACTCATAATAAAATATTTATTGATAGTTGAAATTCATTACAATTACATTACATTACATTAATAAATGTTGCTGTGACTAAGCAAGATCCCACGTCATGGTTGTAACCTGCTCGCGCCAGTCCGTCCGCTAACTTCAACAGTCGATGCGCAAGTATTTCTTAATGAAAAGAGAAACGAGTATTCATTGTCGAATATTGCCTGGTACCACTTTCTTAATTAACTTGCCGCAATGAGTTTAGGTACATATTTCTCTTTCCACCTTTACTGAACATATCGAAAATATATCGTTCGATTAATCGCTTCTCTCACTTCAGGAGCTCCTCACCAGGTTGCATCAGACAAGGAGAGAAGAGTGGATAAATGCATCGCTAAAAGCGGTGGACATTTCCATCGTTTCGTATAATATGTTCTTTTAATTTAATTTAATTTTTGACAAACAGAACACATGTCAGGAAATGGTTGCATAACTTTTCGATAATTATGTACATTCCAGAGTTTTTAATCTGACTGTTCATTACGCCAATAACCATCTTTTTAAGCTCGTGTCCCTTCACACTCTGTACTCTTTGAATAATAACTGTATTCAAATAACAACAGACTTTATTGTATTTATGCCTGTCGATTTGAATTACGGTAGGCTGACATAAGTGCAACATAATCTGTTGTTATTTGAATAAAATTATCGTCAATTAAGTGTTTTTGTGTAACAATTCTATCATTCCATAATCTATTTATTCACAAAAGCGAATTTATATATTATTTTAATTGATGTAGTAGAAATACTACACCACACAAATGTGGCAGTCGCCTTTTACCTCATAATTCAATACCTAGCCCTACAAATGGAATCATATCACACTCTCCCGCCTGTTCGTAGCCTTACTACAGTCACTTTTTATACGGAAAAACTGTTTCTTACTTATAATATCACTTATATTAAAACCCCAACATTATTTTCATTGACATTCCTCTCCTCTGATCGACTGAGAAGACGAGACACTTAAGCAGAAATTCGGAATCCTGCGGGAAATGATATAGGGGAGAGGAGAGGGAGGTATTAAAATGGCTCTTTTAGGGTAATGGTTGCTAGGATGAGCACTAAATTTAATTGGCTCAAGATCGTATAAATGACTGGCTTGGGTACTGAAAGTGTTTGGAACTTTCTATTCTACGACCAGAACGTTAGTTAACCCTTTTAAGGTCACTGACAACTATACCACATCCCTTTACATTCAATAACTCTGTATTTACATTTATAGTCTTGATATGATTTTCCGAACAAACAACATATACTTTAATATTATCTTCCCATCTAAGATTAGATCTCTCTCTTGGCCTCATCCCTTGAGGTTAAAAATTAAACATTTTATACGCATTTATTATTATCCACAGGCTTGCTACATTTTCAGCACGTTTTTATCAAACGATTTCATCACTCAAAGAATATTAAGAGATTTGTTGGCGTAGAAATATGAAACTACGTCATGGCGTTTCCTCCAGTCTCCTCTACTTCTGCCCCACTGGGTCCAAATACACTAATCGACACCACATTTTTCAACATCCTCTCTGCCTGTTCTTTCCTTGTGCTGAGAGACCAAGTTTCACACCCATATGGACCAACGTGACGTTTAGAACTAGGTCAGCACTAGACCAAAAAAATCACGTCGCTGAATTCAGAAAGAATGAGCAACACGTAGGCAACACGTTCTGCTGGGTAGAGGAAAGGGTACATAGCTTCTTAGAGTCCCAGAACAAAGTAGCAATTTTATTGTTTATAAATGGGACTCACGATGCAGGAGACTTATTTGATGTGTGTGTTAAACTACAAGATTTGTTAAGTAGCCATACACGAGAAAATATTGTAGGACTACAGTTTCTACGCCAGGGACTAATAATGGCAATTAGCTCTGTTGTTGAGCCTCCAATTTGACTTTAAATCAAATTTACTTCATGCACCAACAAAAGACAAATAAATGGCGCAAATATTTGCATGGAGCTAAAAATGACTTGAATTGTTAAGAAAATCCACATGTTTTATGGAACCTGATCGTTCACTGCAATGATCAGTGGACGCCGTGCCAGATCACTAGTTTTCTTTCATAAAGACAAAGAAACAAGTTTCAAATCCATACAAAGAAAGAAGTAAATTTATGTTTTTCATATTTTAACTAGCACTCATTCCAGGAAAAATTGATAGGATTGAATCTTTTTGTTTCAAATATTACTATTATATTATATTGCAGAATTTTTCTTGAAAATCGAACTGAAGGTGAGAAAATGTATAAAAATGTCTTCATAAATCGAATTAGATGTGAAAAAATATTCACGGTGACCGAAGCCTCATTCCTGCCAACCTAACCAACATAAAACCAGCCGCCTGACTCCAGACTCCACCAGATTTCACCACAGACGCCAGCACAGCCTCGTTAGCATTTCTTGCTACCAGAGTCTCCACCGTCATGATTTATAGTTTTCCGCGACGCTCGAAGAGCGCACTCGTACTGTCAAGGGTGACCCACAATGGCTATTATATTAGGAATAGACTTTATGACATGTCAAGTTCCAAAACTCAGGGTCCTTCTTCAGTTGTTTAGATCTTGCCAAATTATCCATCTAATGTCTAGTCCCACGTAACATTTAGCAACATGAACGTTTCTACTGCGAGGGGCTGTCTGCTCGAGCCCAAAATCCCCGATCTACAGAACCTTTCCTCATCGGCTGTCTTCGACTGCTCATTCGATATATTCGTCGTCACCCACCGTATCCGGAAACCGCCTCATCTATCAGCAACTTGAGGCGCCGTCATGCCTCGGTGGCGAGGGATCCACTTAACGTGGGCCGAGATATGTAAGCGAAATACAAACCTCAGTCTCAGATTTTTAAGAAATATCCTTAGATGTTTCAAACGCGTTTCTTCTGAGTCTTCATTCCTCATTCGTCTTTATATTCTATGGTTACATTTAAGAAACGTACTATCAAAAAAAAACCGATGAACACTCAAGAAACCACGTCGAACAGAATTACGAACAGTCCTGTTCAAGACACTAATAAACAGCGAGAATATTTACGGATTTCACGGAGCGATTGTAAGAATCGATCAGTGAAATTCTTAACTATTCACCATTCGATAGAAAAGATTGACTTTAAAGTTCAAAGTGTGTTTGTGACGTACCAATGTTAATGAAACTGTTTATAAACTCTGATAACTGCATTATGTAATAAAGGCATTATAATGGACAGATAAAGAACAAAATAAAAGTTTCCTTGTCACCCTCTTTAGAGACTGTTTACGCTTGCCCGTCCATATTCAGGCTCAGCAGCTGTCTCTGTAAACATTGTGCTGAAAATGATCGTGAAACACAGGCCTAATAATAATATTTCATTGAAAATTTCTAAGAAATAAGAAATGCCACAATACTTAATGGCTTAGGGAAACTTTGCTTTTACTTCGATAAATATTCAACAAAATTAAAAATTATTTTTCGAAAAGTTACAGAAGACGATGAAATACATATTCAATGAAGTATATTTATTCAACTGCAAAGAGCTTTAATTAAATTACTCCATTTATAAACCTTTTAAAAGTTTAAAATACATGTTTATATTTCAGTCTTTGTTATTACGATAAGAAGTTTGAAGAAAAGATAATTTATCGTCCCTACGTACAGCAAACCATCCGAGTAATGTCATGGTATATTATTTCTTAAGAAATATGCAACCAAAAGAGACAAGGTGTAACAACACAAAAGACGACTTTCTTAACCCCCATCACCGCGAAAACCAAAATTCCTACAGCTAGGCAAGGCGTTTTCTGCTTCTACGGAACCTAAGGTTCTTTACCATGTTTACAAGTTCCCGCCTTTTATCTATATCGCGAACCAGATTAATTAAGTCTACACCTTCAAACCATTTCCCTCTAAAGTCATCTTCAGTATTTTCCTCCTGTCCGTTCCCAGCATTCACAGTTAGTCTCTTCACAACCAGAACTCCGGTGGTGCATCTGCCATTGACTTCTAACATTTCAGGCTTACTTCTTTGGTGTGACCGTGTTCCAGTTTTGTCAGGTAAAGAAGTGTGCTCAGATGAGTCGTGTTTATTAAGTTGCATTACTCTGGCTTACTATAATACATACATTTACTGTCTTTGAGGAATTTTTCCTTTTCTGTGAGCGTTTCCACTCTGCACTTTATATATGTTAACAAAATGTAACTGGTGTCACTGCAGACCACCTGATTCCTAATATTTAGTCTTTTGTCATAAATAATAGCAACATGACGACAGCGAGAACTTCACAGTTTGAACGAAAAACGCAAACAACCACAACAGATGCCTTCTATGTTCTTTCCAATTCAAAAGTCACCCTCGTCTTGTACGTTACATAACCTGTGTAGCTGAAAAGCGTTTTTAAATCAACAAATAATCAACCAATATAAATTATGCATAGCGTTAACAAGCATGCCGGTGTTAGGAACCAATTTCTGCCATTGAATTTTATATTCTGCGTAAGAGAAATTTGTACTTGAGAAGCGAGGAGTAGAGCTGCAATATTACATCATCACCTACGCAATATTAGATGTTAAATAAAGCTCTTAAAGCACTTGTTAGAGTGCCAAAGCCGTTCTTACGGACATCTGCCATAGTTCTAAGAAGCGAAGGTAACAATTCCCTTTGTGAATAAATTATAAACGATGCCGAACCTCTGAGTCCTATACATTAGCTAATAAGTTTATCATTTTTAGATTCAGCAAGAACAAAGGAAAATTTACGAACGTACATCCGTTTAAGGAAACTGTGTCCTCCCTTCTCATGACCTCTCTTTTCTTCCATTTTATCTCCTTGTCTTTATCTCTCCCCTAGTGGTCCTGCTCGTGGCATGGTTCCACTCTCTTTTAAACGCAAATTACTTTTGTGTCTTTCAACGACAGTCAGAAAGTGTAAACGGAATACAAACCCGCATGAGAGGGTTCCCTAATGAGCTGTTGAGGAATACGAACTTCTTAAAGTAACACTACTTATCACAGTGCTACACATGAAATTATTCTATCCATCCCTCTTAAAAAGTGTCCTTTCTCTAAAGTGCCACGATTTATTTCTGGTTCATAGACTAACGTATTCAAACACAAAAGTACGACACTCCCTAGCTCTCTTCCAGCCACTGAATCAAGTGGGAAAGACTTTCAGTTGTTTTTAATAAATCATTTGATGTCAAATTTTTTGTATCCTTTGGTTCGTTTGTTTCTTCGTATTTCCTCTGGCACGATTCGGGTACTGTATCCCAGTTCCAAAACACAGTCGCTATTCATTCTTACATCTCTTTCTAGGTCGTCGCTGGCCTCTTCGGGCAATGGAACTTCTGACAGTGCCTCCTGTTCGTAAACTGTATTATTTATCCAATGTTTCTGATGGCATTCATAATTTAGAATGCAAGCTATTCTTGTGACTCCTACTAACGAAAGTAAAACTCTTATTTATGTCGCCTTAATTCGCCTACGATACTCCTTAATCAATTCCAGCCTTCACTCAAGGTGTAGCAATTTACTGACCACACTGCCGAAACTTAGCAATATTTTCTTTGTCATTTGTTTCCCAAAGTATCTTATACTTAATCCAGACATGTTATTTCTTCTGCGTTACTTTTCAATATGACGCTTCTCCACTGGTTTTGTGAAGTCGAATCGCGGAAAAGTAAAACTTGATGAAGTGCCCTTCTACCTTTTATCCTTAAAACTCTTCTTATTCTCCCTTATATCCTCATCATCGTTTTTACGCTACTGTAAACTTGCACCCAGGTCTTCGTCAGTCCAAGTTCGCTGTTTTAATTGTACGTGGAACTGAGCAACATGACAAAATGGAGGTGAAGGTTCTCCAAGCCGTCGGAAAAGAAACTATGTGTGGGTTAAAAGTCTCGGGAAACAAAACACTTCTGACACTCGACTGCAATGAAAACAGAAAATTCAGTGGCGTGTTCGTGAAAACATCTTACGCTGTTTAATTGATTTGTACGTTATTTTACGACAACCTGTCACCTTATGTAAAGTCCGTCATCAGAAGAGAAGAGACGTTCGTCATTTTATGTAAGATGAAAATTTCCTGACATTACCTATTTCAAATTATCAACTTGTAATTTGTAACGCTACTAATTAAGTAACGAACTCGATAAAATTACCAAAATAACTCTACACAGAAATTGCGCATAGCCTTTCCACAAATTCCGCGCCATATATGGAAACTAAAGTTTCGTCAGAGTGTTAATAACACCACTTAACCCTAATACTGAAATATTCAGTCCAGCGCAATAATTCAACCCTGCTTCGCAACAGTCCAATTTATTGAAATAATACCCCCCCCCCTTCTGCACACAAGTCTCCAAAGTAGCCTCTCGTCTTGAGATTTCCCAAATTCATTTTGTATGTGTTCTTCATCTGTCCCATAAAATTTACATACCCCGCGAAACTCATTCGATCTTCCTTATTTAATAAACCTAATAATCCTAATTATGTATAAGTAAAGCCATCTCGCTACACGCAATGTAGGTCGTTTGAGGGGGACGTGGATGTATAGCTCCTACTCATTCTTGTCCTCCGGGAAAGGATACCGGTACAGGAGGCTGGGTGGGCCCCAGAGCCGGTCTGGACGCAGTGGCTAGAGGAAAAATCCTCTGCCCCCGTAGGGGATCGAATCCTAATTATGTACTTTTCTTAAATATGTTTTACTTAATCTCATTCAAGTCCAAAGTCCTTTGGCCATGGTTTCTAGAATGTACTCCGCATCGAAGTATCTGTAAACGATTCCAGGCATACGTATAAAAGTCTGTTTTTCATGTTACAAATATTACTCACATTTGGCGTATACAATTTCTTGAATATTTATATCTAAACCCCTGCATGTGTTGAAGTCCCACTCCCTCGTAAGTCTTTATAGCCTGGTACTTAATTAAGCTTAGGAATAACTTAACCGTGGTTAATTTATCCTATTAAACAAAAAATCCGCACTCTTTCATCTTTTCCTCTTGATTATTATTTCTGTTCAAACCTCCCGTTTTAATTGTATTAACAAGCATTTTAGATCCTAATGTTCCATTTTCAATTAGAGTCAACAGAATTATCCTTGTAAGTCGTCTTCTGCTTCTGCAATAATAAATAATTGGCCACGTTCGAGTGACTGTAGCTACGTGTGGTTTTTGCTGCTAGGTGAAATACATGTATTTCTCTCTGGAGGCACACGATACATCAAATTAATTTCATTTCTGCCAGCAACACAAATGTTCATGAATCCCGATTTCAGTTCAAATACTACAATATATTTTATACTACATACAGATCTGTTGTTTTTATACAAAACCGCGTCCTTAATAATATTACGCGTTACCAAGTGCTCGGAGGCTTTGGGTGGTCTTGTTCACTTATACTAATTGGTATTCCAGAGAAATGTACGTTAAAAGTAACAAGAGAAAACATCCACGATTGATTTACGCTGAAAAAAAACAATGCGCAATTCCTCTCGATATAACGGGGTTACAGAAAAATTCTGTAAGAAATAAAATTTGCATGCTTTCACCGAGCACGTTAACAAAGTATGGGTCTCGATTTCTGTATATTTAGTGGCATGTTGCATTTATAATATGGTGGTTCAAAATAACGAAAAAAGTTTTCACATAAAACTCACTTGTTTTTTCTTGTTGTTATCAAGAGGTGATGCAATGTTTTTACGGATCTGCAGCCACTTTTTGGTCCATTCTACATTCTCTAGATGTCACATCAGTTAATACGGAGTGTCGATAAAATGACACTGACAGGGTATAATCGAAAACCTGGGAGAAAACCCATATGAATAATTTGTATAGAACTAAATTACTTAAAATATTAGCTCATACTGAACCAGAATGTTCATCGCCGTGTTAACAATATCCTGCCGTTTACCGTATCCTGGCTCGGTTCAATACTGCCCACACTTTCAAGCATTATTCTTCTAAAATCTGTTTTAGTAGCGGACTTTTATTTACGCATGGGTCTTTCAAATTTTCTCTCTTCTTCACATTTTCCGACTATAATTTCGTAAGTATACTTTTCCTTTGCTAAATGCATGTTACATGCCTCGCACATCGAACATTTCTTAACAAACTCAGTGTAATATCACTGTGTGAAAATTTCAAATTATGCTACTCTTCAGTTTGTAATTTGTCCCAACTTATTTCTCACCCAACATTTCACGTTCATACAATTTCTTCCGCACTCTGTTCAACTAATTAAGTACATTTCATTCGCCTAATCGCAGTACACGACAAATAAGCTCTGCAGTTTACACAGAACAATTTCTTAAGCGAAGAACCTTCCTTAAGTACTTTTAATTCCAAGCGAGAGTCTGCGTGCTTCAGGAACAAGTTTCAGTGATGATTCTTTCGGTTTAATTTTGTAATTCCCTGCAAGACAAAGGGGGCCTAGAGCTTTTAGCGAGGTGTTTGCACAGTAGGAAATGGACTGCAGCGAACAAGTCCTTTAAGAGACGACGAGTACCAGTGCTAGGCCAGGCCAGTGCTAGATAAGCCGTTCTGATGGACCCAGCTTCCACTCACATCCGTCAGTTATTTTCTACAGCGTCGTGAGCTTTCGTGGTGGATTTACTCCCCGCAACACACTGACCTTAAAAGAAACTTTAAATGCTGCAACGTTATGGCAATGTGGGCATTTTCATGTGACGGCAAAACTTTGCAGTTATAAAAATTTATAATTACATTTCAAGCAACTGAAATACAATTTAACGAGTGTCAATATGCTAACTGAATCGAGCAGAGTCGTCCTTGAGAACCTGACAGTCGATTACATTGTCAAGAAAATTTCAGATTTTTAATGAACACGCAGATTCAATACCTGTTTGAAAGAGCCCGCACGGGGTCCTGTTTTGAGCCAGATAAGACCAGTCAGTACCTCCACACCCTATTTCCCTAAAATTCATTTTAATATTATCCTCACATCCACTCATAGTCTTCAGTTTCACATCTTCCTTTCAGACTCTTCAGGTAAGATCGTGTGTGCATTTCTCAACTTATGAAGTTCCTCATTATGCAATTTTCTTCAGTCTCCTGTCATTTCTTCTGTCCTTATGAAAATATTCTCATCAGAATCGTTCTCAAATATCTCTTCAATCCTTGTTCTTCCCTTAATGTCCCGGACGACGTTTTGCACACATAACAGGTAAAATTATAATTCTGTACGTTTGAATCTTCAGAATTTTGCATGTCGGCCGGAAATTCAAATGGTTCTAAACTCCACAGTAGCAAGGGTTCACTAAATTCAATATTTTCTAAATTTCTTCCTGAATGCAATTTTTATCATTATCTTCTTTGACAAATATTCACTAAATTTTTAAAGCATTTATTAGCTACCTCCATAAAATTATTTTCACCTGTGGTTTGATGGCGAGACATGAACATACAGGTTCTTCCTTGCATCAAGAGATGTGTCAGGTTATGAAAAGTTGGGATCTGCAGAACCTACCATTTCCGTAATATTCGTCAGAATTTACAACTAAACATTTGACAGTTTATGAATTTCGCCAATGACGTCAGTTACCTGGGGTCAGACAGATTTGTATGCGTGGGTTTTGTGGTTGGTTGATGTCATCACAGGGCCTCCCCACATGGTTGTGCGGCTGACTGGGGCTACCCCAGCTGGAAATTCCCCCACGCGGGGACTCTACACCCAGTCACTTCAGGGCGCAAAAACACGCATTGGTCTGCATGCACGGTACCATCCGTTACTCTCGTCTGATTTTAGCCAAAACATAAATACGTCGACAAGCTTTAGTGAAACTAATCAATATGGAATTTAATTAAAATCCGATCAGCGGTTTTAGATTTCTTACATTCATATATACAGACAGACGGACGGAGAGAATAGATTAGGAAGATTTCCGTCTTCTGGGTTGTTGCGCTGTGTAGTCTGGTTGATCTTAACCAACGTTTCAGAGGTCATACTGCCTCCGTCATCAGGGCGATGAGTATGAAGATTTCTGTCTTCTGGGTTGTTGCGCTGTGTAGTCTGGTTGATCTTAACCAACGTTTCAGAGGTCATACTGCCTCCATCATCAGGGCGATGAATAGATTAGTCAGCAGCTTAAGCGCCCAGAAAACTCAACGCACATTACCTTCTTTAATTATTATGTATTACCTTATCATTTTAACAATAACAATGTTTTACAAATTAACGAAGCTTCAAGTTTCAACACTATTTATATAAACAGTCCTCAAACATAATTATCAGGCAGAATGGACAAATGTTACTTAACACAGTCCTCAAAGAGTTTGCTTTATCTCAAATGTTGTATCGCCAATTGGATAATTATAATTCATTAATTTAATAATCCGTCCACTATCGTACCTTTTATACACTATATACCTTTCCATCAATCGTTTTAATTAAATTAGGGACTTCCAATTGATACAAATATGTATCGTATTACTGGTTACAGGTTAGTGCGTAAATCGGTTGCATAATATAATATTTCACGAATAAACTGTCTGATCTGAATACTGTCAAAAATTGGTTTGTTTAACAAAATTATTCGTACTTCAAACATTGAATGAGAAGGAAGGTTTGATCATGAGTGGTGAACGGGATTTGAAAGCAGGTTCTAGAGTGCTGTAGGAAAATATTAATTTAGTCGCCCCAATTAGATGACGAGAGCAGTCAAAATTGGAGATATTCTGTAATCCTGTTGATATTCGAACCGAGTACCATGAGGATACAAATTTGAGAAGTTGATTATTACACCGAAGTTTAATGTGTTACAAGGAGCTAGAGATGGAAAGTCACAGTTGTTTCGAAGTGTTCATATAATGGCTATTGACCAAATACCTGAACGCGTTCTAAATTACGCGTCAAATAAGCACATCGAGAACACTTATCAAATCTAAAACTTCTTGACGATAGTGAAGAGTCAATTGAATAACAATTTCCTTGGATATTATCCATCGTCTAGTAAATATAAAACGTAAAACGACGTTTCGGAGATGGGACTCTATCTCCGTCTTCAGGTTCCTACACAGTTGGGCCCACTAGATAGAGCTCTCCGAAACGTCGTTTTACGTTTAATATTTACTAGACGATGGATAATATCTAAGGAAATTTTTATTCAATTGATTTATCAAGTAGAATTATAATATCAGAAGCAGACTAGCGGAAACTGGGAATACTGCTAGAACAGTAAGGGAAGGGCTGTGAAATGACATTCTGAAATCGTTTCATCAATCGATCGGCACTTCAATTTATGAACATGAGACATATAGGACAGATAGGAAGAACGACGCAACAGATTTTTGTAGAATTTTTCTATGGAATCCTCTTGGAAGTTAGAGTAAAGTTAAAGTAAAGTTTCACCCACTATACGCCATGTAGGCGTTTGGGGTGAGTGGAGGTATAGATCCTCTCTTCCTTGACCTCGGCACTAGATGGGGGTGAGTGGTCAGCATCACGCCCCGGCCGGCTTTACCCCCGGGAAAGGACCCCGGTACCCATTGTAGAGGAGGCTGGGTGGGCCCCAGAGCCGGTCTTGACGCAGAGGCTAGAGGAAAAATCCTCTGCCCCCGTCGGGGATCGAACCCCGGTCGTCCAGCCCGTAGCTAGTCACTATACTGACTGAGCTATCCCGGCTCATTCTTGGAAGTTAGAAGTTTGTGACAATAAGAGTGAAGCCTATCTGCATCAATTCTATTCAATCCGGTTCATAACGTCACAGTCTCTTCCCTTAATATCAACTTAATTTTATTGGATTCCATTCATGTTTCCGTCTTCCAATTTGACAAGTTCTCCGACCAAACATTTTATCTTCTTCTCCCATGAAAACTATATGTACGTCCCATCACATCGTTCTTGCTTTTACAGTTCTCAGGAAAGTGGAAAACGTGAAGAGTCTGGTCACAAAAGTCACTCTTCTTAGGGAACAGCACAAATTATCTACCTGACTCACCACTTTCTTTATTTTAAGACAGTTCTGTTTAATATATGAACTACCTTCAATATGAGAATAGAATCGCGTGTATTCCATAAGTTCATATTTATAATCCTCGTTAACTGGCACAGTTAATATTTTTGCCTTTTACAACCGGAAACTGTTAATACCAACAACAATATTTTCTTTCATTTTTACTGCATTTCTATATTTCTTTAACCCACGTACTTTCTAAAGGCAAGCGTCCTGATGCTTGTATCGACATATAGCCGGATTTATAAGATGTTCGAAAAATCTAAGGATAAAACTAAATTATCTCGAAAGCCTTTTTCGATTGAAACGACGTCAGGCGACTAGAGTCTCTTGTCCGTATTTTCTGAGACGTGAAGAGACATTGGTGAAACTGTCAAGAGATTTGTCACTTGGTTGCGCGGGTAACGGTTTTCTATGGTTACTGTCAGGCACCTTTGGGAAGAATCGATCCTGTTTTATGAATTGAATAAAGCCCTAAATGGAAGGCAGATCTGTGTCAATGTCTACGACTGATTTATCCTTTGAAATTTCAACAGAAGCTCTGGAAACGCTTTGGTTATATTCAAATTTTGTATTAAATGTCACAAAATGATTCTGACATTAAATAATGCGTGAAATAGCTAAAATTGGATGAAACTGACACATGGCAAATATTCGCATAACTGAAATATTGGATATCATATCACATCAAACATTTTAAGTGGAAGCAAGATATAAACGTACAAGTGATATTTAAAATAAAATAAAAAAAAATACTTCGTAAAATATTTTAAACCGTAGGTCCCACAGTCTGGGCTCCTTTGCTTACGTATGTGAAACGCGTGAGATTAGTAATCGTAGTCTGATCGGAAACCAGCTTCACGGGCACTGCGCCTTGCAACGACCGACATTATCCTCCCTAAAACGCCAGCAAGAAAGAATATCCATAATTTTGAAGAAAGTAGAGGTTTTCCTTTTAAATCGCATTTCCTCTCAGGAAACAATAAACGTACAGACGCCTTCTTCTATATTATTCTGCTTTATTGTAGTACATAGAAAAAGGTTTTCTATTACGTTATTTGGGGAAAATACAATTATGCAAATATCTTTACATGCACAATCTAAGAGCCTTGTAGGCATTATGTTACGAACATTTTTATAAAACAGAAAACGCTTTTTGTGAGCGGACTCTTTACTGGTTCCAGTGCTTTTTATGTGGATAATATTTATATAAAATTTTATTGTTCCGCTCTTATTATATAAAGAGGAATGAACAAAGTAGTCTACTTCTACCAAATTAGGTACCAGATGACCACACTTCTTTTCGTTTCTTTACATAATACGTTCAAGAGAAATGGCCTGGCATCTTCCTTCCCCATAAACTTCAAATGTATGCAAAGCAGGATTTGAGAATTTCAAGGCGGTATAAATATACGGTGATCTGAGTTGTTGCGATGCGTAGCCTTCTGGCTGCACACAAAAGTTACGGTTGAACATATTGCGTCCATCTTCGGACCTGAAGGCCACCATCTACTTGCAAGCAGGTTATCAGAAATCAGAAAATAGTACAAGTTTGTAGACTATTTATGCAAGTCATTTCCACTAATGAATCTCATCACTTTATATCATACATGTGAGATATTTTTGCTCTATACCATGTTTAAAAAAATAAATATTTTAATACAAACCATATACTAATATTTATTATACAGCCCATATCACACTTCACATGTCACACACGTATTGACAATGAGAATAAAATGAAAATTTTTCCTACCATCATGTTACCTTGCATTCTACAAAAACAAAGACAAAATATGACTAATTTTTATGTTATTTTACCATGACTCGCTCCAACTCTGAAGTTTACAGTCACATAACACTCGTTAGACAAACATACAAAAACATTATTTTGTGTCCGGGGTTACCTTCATTAAAGTACAGAATTCGATGTGTAACCTAGCAAAAAGCCAACTCCACGGTTACAAATTTTACAATTCTGTAGTTTTTTATATTTTGAAGACTGGGTTGTTTCTTTTAACTCTTAAATTTGAAAAAAGAATATATATTTGTTTCACTGCACGTAATTTTGACAGCAATATGTGCTTGTCTGACGGGATTATACTACGCACAGAAGTGCCATATACCGTGCCGTTTTATTGATTCTAAGTTTCCGATACCGACTCATAACACACGAAAACGGTTCATAAAAACAGTTTGGAGACATTTGTAGCCCAACTGTTACGTTCCAACTATTCTCTGTACAGTCCTATGTCGAAAACGGTGAACTTTTCAACGACACTTCGATTATCGCCTTAATGATGGAGGCAGCAAGCAACTCTGAAACGTCGGTTAAATTGTACCAGACTACAATTCGCAACATCCCAGAAGACAATAAACTTCATGCTCCCCACCGTGAGAACCTGAAATCTCATCAAGTATTAAGCTGTAGTTAAGGTTATCCGAGAACAGCAGTGATACCAACAGTCCACAAACATGCCATCAAGTCTAGGCTGAGGTACAGCCTATAAACAGCATTTCGGTAACGTTTCGGAATATGTTTCGGCTCCGTTATCTAATACATAATCCTAAATCAGTAGCAGTAACACCTGACCACCTAAATTTACGTCTTCCTTAATGATCATTCCATTTATTTCCCTATAATTCACTGTAACGCACGTGTAACGGGAGAACCTAGGGCGGCCTCTAAACCGCTGCAGTACTTAGCGTTGTCCGCTGTTCCCCACTTATACAAACAGCGGATTGATAACGCGGTAAAGCTTAGGACATAAATTTGACGGGATATGATTATGAAATACGCCATAGCCACGTCTTTCCAAATCCTTATATACTCCTAACTCACTACAATCTTTCCATCTTATTTGCCGTCATATAATCTTTATGTAACGACAATTTCTCAGCTCAGATATCAGTGAAGACGAACAGTTGGTACGCGTGACACAAATGAAAAGATTTCTAAGTACGCATAATTTTTGTCAAAGAAAAGTTTTTGAACGCAGCAGTAACAAAATTAACCTAGAAGGAAATGTTAATTTAAGTATGGTTATGTGTGGTTTAGAAGGAACAGAACGTTTAGTAATAGTAGGTTTACTCTGACTTTTGCGCAAGAAACGTAAATTTGAACAGCGTTCTCCAAATGAAAGGAATAATAAACTGAATTTGCAGTGAATAAAGTTTGGTGATTTTTTTCTAGCAACATTTTGTACATTAAAAATTGCATGGTTGCGTTTTTTTTATATAATTTCACCCTCTTCGTACACTTACGAGTTCTGCTACGAATTATCTGAAATCATATTTTAGAAATAATACTTATGAATGAAAGGACGATGCCACTTTTATGATTCAGACGTGGACGGATTACGAACATGCTGTAACAGTATTACCAGCTAAGATTCAACATTAAGCTCTCTACTATCTTGTCAAGTAATCGTATATCTGAATAATCTTCAGCATCATAAAAATAAATAAAATGATTCAAAATATTACGTAACTTACTAGAATACTTGAGCAGAAAGACTACAGTAGAAAATACGTTGTAATAAAGCCGATCACATATAGCACACTGTATGGAGTAAAATTATTTCTCCTTATAGCACGTTTCTACACGCATTTCTCATAAAATCATTACAAAATGTACTTTCTGCTTAATTTTGAATACACATTATATCGTACCGAAGCTGACTAAAATTAAATTTAGAAGATGATAATTAGTACAGACAACTCCAAAACAAAATCCCTGAAATCCGGTTAGTAGCTTCTGAGATGAAACATACTGACACGCAGACAAAATAACGGGCGTGCTCCCATATTACGCGTTCATTTATTGCGCCTTCTAAAAGTTAAATCACAGATCTGCTGAATGTTTTAACGCACAATCAGTTTCATCTCTGTAATTTGCGTCCTTGCAAGATTACAGCCCGTCGCTTTGCAGCTGTTTCGCCAGCTACCTGTTGCACGCGCTGAATTTGACGCGGGCAGCCTCTAAATCAACTTGCAACGCTTCAGCTGCTGCCAGCGGATTCACTCACGGGATACGGATAAAGGAGAAAATTGAATCCCGACGAGAACGCCCTTCAATAAAAGCATTTCCTCGTGTTTATGACGACAGCCACAGTGACTGTGTGAGCGTACCGCACAGAAGGTGATCTTCTCGTGCTTATCGAGGAAGACTTTGAACACGTACAGATCGTGTTTGGTTCCCTTTCTTACTCTTTATATTTCCTTGTTCGCTTTTCCTCCTACCTTGTCGTCTAACCGTATGTTCATATATCCAAATATCCATCCTATATATTTTTAAAAATGGTTAATACTTCCATTAATATATGTACTCCATGCCATGTGCTGAACACGTATGTGGATCACATTGCAGAGATACATCTCTTTTAAGTAGTTAATTACAACAGAATTAATCTCGAAATGGTGTACACCCCAGGTGTACATTGCTTCAGGATATCCCAGGATATAACCGCAGGCAGATAAGGGGGGTCCACTTCAATGGATTTCTAATCAGAGCTTTGTAAACATCGTTAGTGTTTCCCCCAACACTAACTTATCTTGAATATTAGTGCGAATATAATGTCGTTAATTTTATTCAGCGTTCGTTCGGAAAAAGAGACACGGAAGAAAGCCAACAGTTTAATAAACATGACTGTAATTAGGATAACCAACTACAAATAAAAGTGCCAACCGCTACGCCTTTAAGGATAAATCTTACAGAAGCTTTCCAATTAAGAAAATAAAACGTTCCTCCTGAAATTCTGTCTCTGAGACAAGTTTTCAAATGAAACTGCCATCAATAAAAATAACATATAGGTTCCTTTTACTGGCTAATGGTTCAAATATATTGGAGACACAAATTAATGTCTTCATTTATAAGTCTTTATGTTGCAAAGAATGCAGACTGGAAGTATAATTAGTTAAAGATCCCATTGTCATAAATAACAGTCTTTTGTCCCCCCTTTCTTCTTTCTTCAAATCGCCTTTGTCTAGCCCACACTAAATGCAGAATCTCGACGGCAAATGTTCCCCTTTAGTTTTGTGTTCTAACAATAATATTCAATGTAACTAGATTCCAGTTGCTGTCATTTACATAGCAGGGCAGAGAACGAGAATCCTATTTAAAATTTCTTTAAATTCTTTCTTCTCTTTGTTTTTATTCCTATACATGTTGGAATGTTTCATTGAGAAAACGTTTTTCACAAAAAACAACCGAAATTGTTTAAATTAAATCCTTCGATTATGTTCTGCGTTCTTTGAACAAAATTAATAAACTGAATGTATAAATAGCAAAAATGTCTGTCTCCGTTCGCGTATTTTATCACAAACTACCCGTTCTATTTCGGTTATGTTTCATATAGAGTGATCAATGTTAAATATTTGATTTCAGTTCGTGTGTGCCCGATATGTAAACAGTGAGAAGCTTCAAAACTTGCATTCATCATTAAATGCTATTACAATGATTCAATCAAGGTTGATAGGACTGGCGTGGTGTGTGAAATGGTAACAATAAATACAAAGTTTCGGCCAACGAACATGTATCAAAAGACAAAATACAAAACCTAAGCTCAGGTGGGATCATAATATTAAAATAGATCTGCAGAAAAGATGCGATAGGGCGTGAACTGCATTCACCTGATTCAAAACAGTAACCAGTGGCGGTGTCTTACGGAAATGAACCTTTAGTTTCTGTAAAAATGCTAACGTCTTGACTGACTGAATGACTTCGTTTCTTAAGGACTGCTCCGTGAAGTGTCTGATATTACTCTACATTAAATAAAAATCAAATTAAATTATTTTATTACTTATAAATACCACATGGCGCAGAAAGCTTATATATATATATATATATATATATATATATATATACAATTAATATCTACAGATTTTATTAAATAACTCATAATCGGTATGCGGTTAACCTTGCAGAACCTACAGCGTCATCACCAGGAGCACGAAGGAACAATATTTCAAATGTAAATTTATGTTGGTATTAAATAGAGATACATCATACATAGTTTAATAATTTTATTTCGCATTCCAGAGAAAACAACTCGTGTACACTGGGTAACAGATTCTCAGTTGTATGCGTAGTATGGTACTACAGGAATTTCGAATATATGTACATGCACTTCTGATAAATTATTAATTTCTACTGAAAACTCATGAGCGTTTTACTGCTCAAATTCTCACCGTTTATTGGCATTTGTGTAATAACACGGAGCAATCCTTTTACTTGAGTTTAACAAAGAAAAATATTTTCCATATGCGCACTTTGTATAGGCCCTTACCAACAGAAGCGCTCTGTAATATATCCGTTTATATACATGTTGTTGTTCTGTACACCGCCTATATTAAATATAAATATCTGTACACAATCACGAAACATGCCGCATGGATAGGTATATAAATAATTTGAACATTCTACAAAAATTACTTCAGAACGCGACCTTACACATAAATCATTTTGCGAGTAGGATCCGATATATGGACTGTCAGAAGCAACCATGGTATCATATTGGGGATTCTGCAAATTCAAAACAAACACAGCGTTTGGCAAGCCTAATCTGTAATACCATCAGCATCGGAACATAAATAACAGTATTGGCAATAGAAACCACGCCTCAGGCTAATAATATATTCGTAAATATTGTGCTCTCTGGAATAAGCTTATGAATTTCCAGTTTTTTATCTTGGAACAGACTTAAATTTCCAAGAATTACATAGAAGGAAAATATTTGCAGCACAGAAATAGATAACATTTTATATTTTTATCTAAGACTTGTTCACATCAAAATTGCTTACTTTTTGCGATGATAATAATGACATTTAGACACTTAAAAGTACGTTGTCTGAGTGGCATTATCTTTCAGCTAATAATGTAATCGAAGCTGTGTGAGAAAAGTAAAACTTCATGACTGTTGAATTTTTTTTACGGTTGAGTGCGTTGTATGAACCAAAACGAAAATTTTGGGGCCTTCAAATTGGTCCTCAGCTGGTGTGTTATAATGACAAGTAGAACCTTCGTGAAATAATTTATCCAGTAGGATGAGTTGACGGGACATATAATGTTTAATGCCCAGTGGAACACAAATCAGGGATAATAAAATAATTACTTCGAATACAGAGAGTAATATTTTGCCTTTTAAATATGGGTATGAAACAATTTTAATAAAATTAATAAATTAATCGTGGAAATTTAACATTAACATTTAGAGACAGAATTTTTTATCTTTTGTCGTTAAATATTTTTGTGCGTTCGTTAATGAAAGTTGCAAAGAAGTGTCTATCAGTTTTGCCATGTCCGTCTGTCAGTTCGTCCGTCTGTCTATCCAAATATAATAACTCGATAAACGCTGAGCGGATTTTAAATACTGTATTACAGAGTTTAAAATTCCTTTACATTTCAGTTCTATTTATATCAGACAACAATAACGGGCATCCTACGCAAATACCTGTGTGGATTTGCACAAGGAAGTAACTGGGTGGGAAATCCATATTCGGAAAATTTACAGGCTATGCACAAAGGTAGAATGAAAAATTTCTAGGAACTCCCGAAGTTCTTATGCTACGCGCGTATTTCATAACTTCAGAAGTTTACGAATACCACAGTAACCGTATGATCCCCACTCGATAAAATTTATAAAATTGAAACGTGGGCGGATATTTATGCGATATTTTAGGCAAAAGGTTGAAGAGTATGAAATACGTCATGATTCTAGTATCTCTTCCATCAAGACAAACCTAGCGTCATAGTATTCGCCGTACGAAAGAGGGATCGCTAAACAGTTAGTCTGCAAAATTCAGCGCTCAAATGAAATATGTAAATTGAACATAGAAATCCGGGACTATGAAAACAATCGGTCATTAGACAGTGCACTGTTCTCCCATTGATCGTGACGAGGATTACAAAAACTTTAAAATGGGTACAATTCTAGTTTTGAATTAATTGTTTACCATACCCGCAATTTTAATTCGCAAGCCACAAACTGATTTGTTGAAATTCGTTCCAAAGTTATGCAGTAAAAACAATGCGTTATGTGACCTTTTAAAACCCAGTATGCATCATATTCATTACCGACAAAATGAAAAGGTCTACAATATTCCACACGTCCGTCCCTCACTTCCTCTCCCACCTTTCTTCTTCCTTCTTCCTTCCATCATTAGATCGTACTACATCGGCATTCAATTAGACAGTCTGACAAATCACATAAAAGCATAATTAACTGCACAAAATGCATTCTTACACAAAGTAATTATGTTTTTGGCCTGTATACAATACTTATCGTCAAATGAGATGAGGATAATTATCATAAATGGGGAAAATAATTTGGAATAAGGCAGTAGAGGTTCTATCTGGAAATTTGTCTGAACAGATCTAGAAAACCATATAGTTGTTAACCCGACTGGAATTCAAACACGGTATCTTCCGAAAACATGTCCATAGGTACAGTCTTAATATAAGTACACAAGAAGGAAACACAATATAACTCCCAAGAAAAATCCCACGTGCGAATAAGCGAAATAATACGTTTCTATACACAAACACTGCTGAATCGAAGGTGAACATTTCTGTTCCATTAGCGATACAGTTAGTGCGATGTGTTCGGTGTGAAATATTCCAGGATCCATATCACAGTATCGTAACATAATTACTATTACGTTGTATATATGTGAGCTAAAAAGCAAGTTCGTGTAATAGCGTGTTCTGTGAGTTCGTTCAATACTTGCATGAATCAAATGGCATCACTCAACACTTTCTCGTCTTACTAATGCCTGTGTACCGTCAACCAATCGATTCTGACATTCATAACGTTTGAAAGGAATTCACACACGCACCTCGCAAACCTCAGACCTTTGACAACGCAGTAAGCCAGGAAAGATCTACTCCGATTGGAAGCACCGTATTTAACTTAATACGATGCGCAATTTTTCAGTCCTAATATCATATTCACTCACGTGTTTTATGGGTCATTTTATCTTAAAAATATCGTAAAAATTTGACTCCGTTCGATCAGTTCTGTCTGGAGTTTTACTATGAAACACAAATTAAAAGGTGCGAGAACATGAAGGTAGACAATTTTCTCGGAAGGAAATTTGTGTGTTGAAAATAAAACACAGGAAAATGCAATGAAATCTTACAAGCTGTTTCTTCTTTATGGTCGTTTGTTGTTATTAATACTCTATTACAAACGATACCAATCAATTATAGCCAACTTAAATGTGCAGTCACTATAATGCTGTTATTAATTTTATGATTATGAAGGTAAAAAGTACTTCTAAAACGTCGGTTAACTTATACCAGACAACACGGAAAAACGCAAATGAATACTGTCAGTCATTTTCACATTTAATAGGTGTTTTCCAAGAACAAATGTCTGTAAATTTTCTCCCTTCATCTTAAATTATCTGTATGACATGACCCTTGATTTAATCAACCTAACATAATTACGAGAAGTTTAAAACTAGAACTCTTATTATTTAACAGTCTCCAAACCATTTCATCTCTGTTATTTAGAAATATTCATATTGGTATTTTGTTCCTAGGCATCTTAAACTTTATTCTGTATTCACAGCCGGAAATAAAGACAAATATCAGAGAAGATTAAGAGCTCCACGTATTTGAAACTTCAGGTTTGTAGGGAATATATATTCTCTACTGAATTGTAGAATATATTTTATCTTAACTTGCAATTCTAAAACATTACAAATGATCTCTACTGAATGGGCATATCGACACAGTGCGTTAAACGCATCGTTATCTCCCGACTTCTACCTTTATATCAGAAAATACTACATCAAATGGTCATTTGTATCACCTTGCCTCACTGAAAAGTCAAGATTTTCCTCCGAATGACAATCCTCTAAATCCGGATATACGAGTATTTTTCGGGAGAAGCTCCGGGTGGTAAAAACCACGACAGTGGTGCCATTTGTCTGGCTAGCTGCACGATAAAGTCGAACCCTCCCAATAGAAGGTAGTAACGGAAAAGCTCGCATAAGAAGTGATTTAAGGCAGAGGTTTACAGATGAAGTCGAATTTAACAAGTGATCATCGAAGTCCTGAATTCAAATAGGTTTACAAAAAGTTGACAATATTGCACAAAATATCATTACAGCCATTTATAATCTAACTTCAGAGAACAGAATTTTTCTTGACGAGCTAAACGTTGCTAAAATATCTAAGAAATTATACAATTTCTCGTTTTTATGGAACCTAGATATATCTTTCTCACTGTTGTGTATAGAACCACTAAGTGGTATCTACACGCCACTTAATCATTTATTATAGTAAAATTAATGATATTAATAATATGATGGGCTGGATATGTAGCTAGATTGAAAGATGCGAGAAATGTTTAAGTTGTCATGTGCTCGAGGCGTGAATATACACGGTATTGGTTGTTTGGTTTCTGCCGCCAGAGAGGTTGTCGACGCTAATAGACAAGTATATAGATTAATTTAGGGCATGTCATAACTTTCAGAATTAAGCGCCGCTGTCAAAATCAGCTGGTTAAAGGAGCTATTTATGGAATTTAATTAAGACTGAAGGGAGCAATGTCATAAAGGCGTCTTTAGTGAGACTGAAACTTTGTGAAGGAACTGCACATTTCCTGAAAATTTACAATTAAATGTGTGTTAAATTCACTGGTGTAAGGTGAGTCTACTACTTTATGGAGCTCCATCCATCTTCCTTCAAGGACGACATGAGTATGAGAACTGGAGATTCATATGGCTCAGTACAGACTCCAACGGCGTAGTCTTCTACACGCGACATTATTTCTAATCTGTTTGTTTATTTTACAAATATATATAAATATGGGCCCAATCTGTCATCATGCGGTGACCGCGCAGTCACATTGTGGCGGCTGTTGGAGCCCTCAAACATTGGGGTTATGGGTTTGAAACCCACTCGAAGCGTGGATGTGTTTCTTCAAGAATGTGGAGAATTTAAGGGTGCCTTGAACTCAAGAACATGCTCAATTGTCGACTACTTTCTCTGCAGCAAACCAATCTCGAAAGACCAGGGGAGTAAGCCAATAAACACACCACTTTATTGAAAGACGGGAGGAAAATAAACAGGAAACAGATGGGCCGTAATAAGACACGACAAACGCGTGTTTGTAAAAGTCTCCTTTAATTACGACACTTGACTATAAGACGCGGTCTCGTAAGTAGTTTAAACAGAGAACTCTACACTCCTACAGCATACCTCGTGCGAAGTTACACAATTCTAGTATATCTCGAATAAAGAAAGGCAACCGACTATTCCCAATGTGGCTAGCGAGGTATTTATTTCAGGTGTCTTATTTATTTATTTAGTGTTCTGTCTGACGACAGGTCCATATGAACAGGATCCTTCCATCCTTTTCTCGGACTGGGACCTGTTCATATACGTTCTTGGCAGATGATCCAGAAGTGGTTTGCCATTGCCTTCTTCTGTGTGTGAATGGAGTAATTGTTGGGATGCCACGGAGGAAAACTCCGTGTTGCCTAGACCACGGCCTTGCCCAACACAAGTTATAAATTCGGGCACCGCCGGGAATCGAACCCGAGACCCCAGGATTACAAGGCCAGCGTTCTGACCGCTAGACCACCTCATCTTATTATTATTTAGTGTTCTGTCTGACGACAGGTCCATATGAACAGGATCCTTCCATCCTTTTCTCGGACTGGGACCTGTTCATATACGTTCTTGGCAGATGATCCAGAAGTGGTTTGCCATTGCCTTCTTCTGTGTGTGAATGGAGTAATTGTTGGGATGCCACGGAGAAACCGGGGAAGCCCCCGGAGGAAAACTCCGTGTTGTCAGGTGTCTTACAAATACTAAATTGTTCAAGTTAAGAAAATGCTTTGTATTGACACAGCGACATTGTTTATTCGGTGAAGTACAATTTTTTGTCCATTTCTTATTCAATCTGTCAATAAATTCTTCCATTATATGTAAATGCGATATTGTCCTGCGTAAACGAAATCAGCCCAATAAAGAGTTTTAAAGTCTCATTCCAACTGCAGAAAACGACGTACGAGTTTACTTTCTGTCACGATCCCATGTAAAATAAGTAGTATCAAAGAAGCAGTTTCAACTGATGATATTCAATTTCAGTTCTAATTTCAAAGTTATTCTGGATATTCATTTCATCTTCGTCCTTTTAAATTTTGCGCATCGCGAAAACATTTCAACTCCAAATCCTTCAACATTCTTGAATTCCCAGTTCCTTTCAGATCGTTTTTCCCCATTTTCTTCAATGTTGGTACACCGTACAAGAAAGACATTCATCACACGTTGTAATGATTGTACGTTGCTTCAGGCTAATAAGTTTAAAGTACAGTTTATTGGTTTATATTTCATGTTGTTACGGGTTAGTATGAAAGTGTAATCAGACTTGAAGCATTAGCATGTTGTGTATAATAGAAGGCTTGCTATAACCATTCAAAGATGGTTCACTAGAATAGGTTTTATTTCAACAAAAAAGGACATTTACATGAATGTAAAAGAATTTTGTAGAAGTTCAATATTTCGGCCGAGGCGTAATGCCGTCTAATTGTAATTATACTCGAAAGGTTGTGTATTCAGCTTATAGACTTACAAGTTCCAGTTTACATGACGTTAACTACACCATCACTTCTTATAATAAAGGACTAATTGTGTTTGTACGCGGCGTTTTGTTGCTAGGCAACCGTACACAATATAAAGTTTAGTCTGTATGCATGAGGATGTCATATAACTCATAGGATCCATTTTATCTATAGACCAATACTAAAACACGCGTCAAGTAATGTTGGGTATAAGATGCCTAAACTGTGCATATAAGACATTCGCTTGTATCTTAACTGTCTTCAGTGAGAAAAAATAAAACGAAACAAAGAAATATTTATCAGGTGGATAGTTGTTCGTATCACAAATCATGTAGTAAACCTATTAGTCACAGAATGGTAAAAAATATGTTCATGAGAAACGTATCATATAAGCATAAATTCGAATTAAAGTGGTATTTGTGCGAAATAGATTTATAAAACTTTCCCTTTGACTTTACTCATACAATGAAATAGAATACTCCTTTATTTATTTCAGAGTCTTTATGTACTTACACATCTTAAAACATCAGTCACTATATTAAGAGTGTGAAAAGAAGTTGGACGTAATATCAGCATGATTATTTAAAGCCGGTTGCTTGTTTTAACTAAAAGGAATATAAAAGTTTGTCCCACTATACGCCATGTAGGCGTTTGGGGTGAGTGGAGGTATAGCTCCTCTCTTCCTTGACCTCGGCACTAGATGGGGGTGAGTGGTCAGCATCACGCCCCGGCCGGCTGTACGGTAATATTTTCTTCAAAAGGCTTTATTTTGTCCTTTAAAATTAATCTGAAAATACAATCATAAAATTCCTGTTTCAGATCAAAGGAATTAAATTTTAATTTTAATGTTCCTTTTTTGCACAAGTCTTTCATAACGAACCCATTAAGTAGAATGTTATCGACAAATACATAACGAATCACGAATTTATTCATTGGAATAAGCTATAACACTGAATTTGCAAGTACGGTGTTTATAAAGAAGCATTAGTACTTCATTGACAATAGACAAATGCTTTCATTTGCGCAGACCTAAGCACATGTATTGTAACGCCAAAATACCGCGGTGGTTATAATGGCAAATTACTACAAAAGTTCAATTCACTTATTGTCCATGTTAACTATCCACAGCTCAGGCATACAATACACCCATTAGCTGTCACAGGAATAACTGGACTGTATGCAAACGACAGTACATACGGACCAAGTAAAAATTTAAAACATCTTCCATAATTTCGTTGGTTCCAAAGTATTCTCTAAACTCGCGTGTTCCAGCCCTTCACAACATGGAACCTTTGTCAGACAAGACCCAGACCAAAACCAAAGATCATACACTGAAATTAAACTACAGGAATTTGAATGGGGGCACCAAAATAACAACAAAGAATTTTCTTGTCCCAGTATTATGTTGGAATTTGTTCATTGTCTGAGCTACATTTAATATACACGATGTTTCGGGAGTTGGTTCTACTCTGTTCTTCATGTGACTGGTTGTCGGTATATTAACCTACATTTCATTATTATTTTATTTTAATTTCATTCTAATTTACAGATTAACAGCGAATATACAGGTACAGCACAAATCACACAGTAAAGAGCATTAAATTATTTGTCCTTAATCGTTACACACAACTAACAACAACAACAACAAAGCGTCTGGAATCGAATTTAAGATCTTAATAGCATTGTTTTATATATATATATATATATATATATATATATATATATATATCAGTCTGGTATACTTTTAACCTCTTTTTCTTTGAAACTGGGGCATTAAACTGGACCAACACGGCTGTAACTAAAAATTCACGTAATATCATTAAGGTAGAATCCTTTATAAATCCCGTATTTCAGTAAAATGAGACGGTCGCTTTCTGACATGAACCATATAGCAGCGGACATGTTTCGTACTTCGTAATGAGCTCATTTTAGAGACTAAACTTCATGTAAAAAAAACTCATGCAAATAATTAATGTCTTCATGGATCGATAGACCCGAATGTAAAACTTTTAATAATGAGTACGACTGACAGACGAACTGACGTATAGGCAGACGAAACAAATCTAATAGCCGTTATCTGTTTCCTCGTGAAATCAACATACAAATTAAACCCACTATTACGGTCACAAAATATCAGAATAAAAAAAGTTTAATAGTGATCCCCTGAACTATAAATGCACCGGTAACTGTAATTACCACGTGATCGATGACCGTGCTTAATTTCTTGACCCGAATTTCATTCGAAATAAATATCGACATGATATTAAAAACTTTTTGGTGCGATAAGAGGTCGGCAAACGAGTGTCATTAAAGGTCTGTAAATTTCAACTTTTCTCTCGACAATGCTCTATGATGAGGAGGGGAGAAGCCGCTATGAGTCGTAAAGTTTTGTAATGTCGGGAATATAACCTCTGGAAGCGTCGATGCTATCACTCTACTCGTTTCAGTGTGCCGTAGGTTCGCGATTTTATAACAGGTGTTAAATGCAAAGAAACGCCTTCGCAATGAGCAGTGTAATGAATATGGCAACAGAAATTCTGCAGTAGTTGACCCAAAAACAGGTTAATTATACTATTCTGTAATCGAATATTTAATTTAATTCTGGATTCATTTATATTGCCAGTGAGAACGATAATATAATCGAATTAAAACTAATATTTGTTTTCTGTAAATTCAGATGCATTATTTTGTTGACGTTAGAACATTCTACTAACTTATTGAATTTAATATCTAAGTTTTTACTTCTCGTAAGTGCCACCAACAACCAGCTGTAATCCTGATTACACCAATACACGTGTCGCTGATTTTAATTATAACAATTTAATGTAGTAAATCCCTTCTTAAAACGCTAATATTAGCACACCTAGTCAATAAATTTACCGCTTTTATGGGGCCTAAAGAATAATTACCTTGATCACAAAAGTCTCCTACTTGTCTCGAATCAGAGCCAGATGAGTTCAATCCAAATACATATATCATATTAATATTATCCCCTCCTCCAATCACTGCTCCCCCCAAGTAGTCTCTTCATTTCGTATTTCCCGTCTAAAATTCTGTGATTACTTTTGATCTATTCCATGCGTGCTACATACAACCCAAAACGATATTTGGTGACTTTAAAATTATTAACTTATAGTTATTGTCGTGCAGTCGAAAACAGGTTATAATTACAGGAAATAATTATGATTATTAAAATTAACCTGTGTGGGTATTAGGGTTAATGGCTGCGTGACTGAAGTCATGTGGAAAGAAGCGGCTCTGACCAATAAAATTTACTTTCCCAGCATTCGGTACAATAAACAGCAGATCCTAACACACGTCAATACATCCGGAATCCGTGCTGTGATTCAAACCCTGAACCTGTATAATATAACAGGAGTGCCTACCACTCAACAGCCACATTCAATCCAAATTATTGTCCCCATCTAAACTACATGTCCCACCCATTTGTCTAATAATATAAAGGTGCACAAAAGGTCCATTTCCACGTGTGTTGTCTTCCATTTTCCTGCTCTCATATTACGGTAGCAGTAGTTTGTAAAATCGTATTCGAAATCTACCTAGCTACACTCTTAGTCACTTGTCTTATTCTCCGGTGTATTTAAAACAAACCCTGAGAGCAAACGCCCAAACGCATGCCTCATCATCATTCATCATAACAGCGCCTCGTCCGACTTTATACAAACTCTGGCAAAAGGGTTTGTTTATTCACCTAAGACCTCCCTCTTATCTCACCTTCCTTATTTCTGACCGAATACCGTATTTAGCACTTTATTCTTAAACTGCCGTAATTCACGTTGTCTGCTTTGCTGAATTTCAGTCATTAACGCGGTCGTGTTGTGGGGCTGGTAATTCTGTAGACTTGACGTTTAATTTTAATTCCTTGGCCCATCATAACAAAGATGCGGTGGAAATTCGTGTGCAATTCCACAGATGTTTTTAAAACTAAGCTTCAGACAACAGCAACTCTTGTGGGGTTGGAACTGGAATTAAAGCTTTTGCGTGTAACCGTAAAAACCTCTTTGCGTTTACGAGAGTCCGTCGTCCTTACCCCCTCGCCATCGCACTCGCCAGAAATTGTTACTTCCGCGGTCTCAACTCAGAAAAAAAAAATTATAATATTTACTTTAAAATTCCTTCAAAAGATGGTGTAGTACATATGTCAGTGAACTACACGGGAAACAAGATCTAAAATGACACTTCATTTATGTAGCACAGTTCAATGTCCCCAAAGAATAAATTACAGTCCCCCCCCCCCCAATTGTCATTTATTTCCCAAAAATAACACTTTTAGCCCGAAACTTTATTTTAATGAAAACTGTTTAGGAGATAAAGCAATATATGTTGAATTTATATATTTTGCTAACTGACGCCACAACGCATTAAGTAAAAGATACCGTAAAGCAACTTTATTTTAGTACTGTACAACTTACCTCGGCTACTTTTTTATCGTTCTACACATACAACCTGACCAAACATACTTAATATGAACTCAGAATAGTTGATTAATGGCTTCTCTTGTGCATATACATATGTTGTAATCACGAAAATACACTGAGAATTAAATCAATAAAACTATTATCACGGTTATTAAAACACAATTATCGTCTATATCTTGTTATGTTATTTATAACACAATATTCTGTAGTGCAATTTACATTCTTGTGGTATTTCAGAATGTGAGATTAAGGATTACATTTCCTACCGAAACTCTAACCAAGTTTGTGCTCATACATTTCCAGAATATTTTTCCACCTATCGCTATGTAGCAATTCAAAATGTGACTTTATATACAATTAACAGACATGTATATAACATAAAAGAAATTTCATGAAGCAAGAGTTCTTCAGATTAGAAGGTAACAATGGTTAAGAAATTTCCTACCTTTTACTGAACACGAAATTTTATCATTTTATTTACAAGTCTGAACCCTAACCTGAACAAAATAAATTCAGTCAGATTTCAGATAATATATATTAAAATTAACGTTAAAATTGTCCTCCCATCTGCGTTGTTTTAAGTGAAGACTGCACGTAAGCTTGCCCCTTACACTACAGTTTAACACCATACCAGCTTAATATCGTAAAATAGTGAGATCGAATACGTGTCTCGTATTTCCAAATAACATCAGGATGTATGCAGTGAAGTTCATTCCGCGTTTTCATTATCTGTACTGAACTCTGAAATTTAACTATCCATTTGACATTTTGTACGGATTAATGCAAATAGTTCGTTATTTTATTTAACTAAATTAATTATTTAAATTTGCTTTCTAATATACGGATCCCGTAAAACAATGTGGCTAAATGTTAAATGTATGCATGCAATATTGATCCGTACCCGGTCTGCATTTTGAATTTCAATTACAACACTGGATTTTTTCCCCGCGATGTTATTACATCAATGTGTCAGAAGTTATAAGATGAATATATCGGACTATAGACAACACATGATCATTTGTTGTTGCCCCTTTAGGCTGATTGTTATCATCACATGCCTCGTTCTTGTCCTCTGCTCATTTCTGCTCGTCAAAAAATCAAAGTTTCACAGCTTCACGCTGAGCCCTATCCTAGACCACGTGATTTTAGTCCTTATCAATTTTTTTTAATATTATCCTTCGGTCTTCCAACGTCTCTTCTGTCAGATTCTTCAACTAAAATGTCGTATTCCCTCTACACGTAACCTGCGATCCACTTCCTATCGATTGATTTAATCGTTCTAACAGCAGATCCATTAGATGAACAGCTTTGATCACTAGACGCTCAAGTATGGATGTTGATACGGAATTGTATACTTGAACATATCGAAGAAAGAGACGCTGGAGCGTTAATCTGGAGACTGTACTAATGCGCTATGACATTTAATAAACCGACTGATACACACTCTTAATCTGAAATATCATGTTGTTGATATGAACGACACCCGTCCGTGTGTCTATGACACAGTGACCACCCCTGATGTAGCCTGTTCATCAGATGGATATACCCTGTTGCAACAATTTATTCGTTGATATGACGCCGTGGGTGACAAGCCGTCGCTTGTAGCACTTGCATACGCTTTCGCTGTCGTCGGCTGCTACATCTCATTACTCAGCATCGACCGTGACAGACGGACGGACAGACAGACAGGGAAAAAAAAAAGGCGAAGGATGACCAATGATATATGCAATTTGGTCCCCTTTCATTCAGAAATCATTATAAAAAAATATTTTGTATTAATGAACATTCCGAACGAGATTGAAATGTGATAATATTCTAAAATATTAAGGTAGGGCCTGACCTAATGAGACATGTTTTTCAGCGTCTAGAAATTGAAGACTTTTCTGAAAATGTACATTCACTATAATATCGCCACCGACATTGCACAAACACACACAGGCCCAAGTCTACCTTTGTCTCTAAATCAGAAGAACATACTGTAATGTGTCACAAAAATTATAAGAGATGTTAATGTCATGACTGTGTAAATGCGCATGAGTCAGTATAAATTATGACTATAACTGGAGATTTAATGCCTGGATAATGGGTACAAAGTTGCATAAAGATGGGTAATTGTATATTCAAGGCACTAGGCTGGAGTTTGTAGGTATGCTGCTCTGAGCATATTACAAGAGGCGCTAGAATTCTAGTAATTACTAGACCTAAATTTAAGTTAAGACAGTAAATTTGTTAAAACATTTGTTTATGGTTTCGCGCGCACAAACAACAAGTACATACAAACGTAATTAATACGTGACACTTTCCTAATAATAATATTAAGATTTTAACCAGGAATTTCCTGAATTAATTGTCTTCGAGGCCCGAATATTCTGACTTAAGCTTTCCACGGCTATCCTCAGTCTCTCCAGGCAAAAGTCGAGTGATTACCTTAAATTAGACCCTTACCGACACTTGCCACATCTCTTCAAGTTATTGTACACCCATTTAACGCTGGCAGTTGAAAAAGCAATGAACCTAAAACTGTGTACGGCCAAAGATCTTACACAAATATACAACTTTCCTAGGCTACATGTTATGTATAATGTGTAACATAACATGTAAGACGAGAGAAATACATCTCTGATGAAATAGGCAGTTTGTTCCTACGATTTACAGCACAGAACATCGATGCCCACCGCCATGAGAAATTCGAATCTCAAACTTTCACTTAATTTTGTATTTTCTAATTTACAATTTTATTTAGTCTGACAGTCCCTTTAATCTTCCTGCAGTTTCTTGCATCCGATTAATATTTTTGTGCCTTTAACCCTTGTTTCATTTACAATACTCTTAACTGCTCTTACTCTCTAAGATTCAGATTTTCTTTCTTTCCTCGTGTCTGTATCTCATCTTACGTATCCATTAACATCCACGTATTTTATTTTTTCATTGCTGTCAACTTCAAAGGAATATAACAATAGCGTTCTCGGGTGTTGAAACCTTCTTAAGAATGTCACAATTTTAAAATGCCTTTGCTACTTTAATTCAATGAGTTACAACGAAAAGCAAAAGTAGGTTACTAGTCTATGGATTAAATGTCATTGCTGTATTGTGATATTTTTGAAGGATAATAGAAACATAATACGCGAAACTGTATGACAGATGCCTATAATAAGCTTCCACATTTATGCTTAACTAAGCACAACTCGTTCTTACAGCAGGGAGAGTTTGATACAAGATGGGCATAGCTCCATTATTATGGGTAAAACTGAATATATTGTTTGCGCTGTTGTCTCCCCTCTCCCGAATTATTTCTACAAATTGATATTTCTTAGTTTGTTTAAACACGCCTTATAATTTCATATATTAAATATAGGCCAAACGCAGGCAAGTGGAAATGAGAAATTTATATATTTTAGTAAAAAAACCTTGGTCTGTATGTATCTAACAGACTACAATACGCAAACTCCCAGAAGACATCCAACTTCTTGTTAACAGATTACAGCTCGTATTTTTCCTGAAGGGACTGAGAAATACAGTGTAAAGCTACAGTGATAATGCACACATTTTAACCGCAAATTCTCTTCTTGGAATTATTCAAGTTCCTAAATATTTAATATTAACGCATTTCTGCTGTTGATTTGTTATGAAAAAACGCTTCAAACTCGTAACTCCAACAGATAAAAAGACCTACATGGCTCAAAACAATGCATGGTATAAAATTCCTCTGGTGTTGGCATTTTGTGTCCTTCTCGGGTGGCGGAACAAGACAGTTGCTTCAGATAATGGAGTCCTGTTACGAATTCGTAACTTCCATCCCCTTTCCAGTCAACATTCCCTGGAGGAAATAGCAGAACCCTACTGACGTGTGGTCTAGCTTTATCTCCGGTTATTCAAATGTTTCTTTTTTCTTCTGGAAAGCATTTTAAAACAGCTTTGTGATGCGGACTGTCACATAAAGCAACGCCTCCAAAATACAGTACTGATAATCATAAATCAGACAAACAACAGAACGAATCAGCGGAGGTTTGTGACAATTACGCAGATGAATTACGTTTTTATTACAATGGAGCATACAAAACATGATCCTAGTAATATCTTTACTTACCGTTAAAGAAATGGCATCCGACGGTCAGGGTTGATTCTGTAACAAAACAAACAAAAAGTGTTAAAAATGCTGTATGTACATTTCGATCGAAACACCTGAAGACCAAAGCGATGATGGAACATGTCTTAAGGAAATATTTTAGAAACGTGTATGCACTAGAGAGGAAACAGAGTCTTCTTACTAAGTCAGTGTACGAGAAGCCAGACTACGTTTTATATCAACCCTATTAACAATCTGTGGACGTATTTTACATTTTTCTCGCGATTTGGTTGGCCATTTTGTTCTTTTTGTCGGAAACCGAAAAGATTAAGTCTCGTTGTCTCTCTTTCAAGTTGTCTGTCTGATGTTTGTCTTCACACACAATTGACTTTGTTTACTTGCGATTACAATAATTTCTCTATACAAACTCCATGCATTCAGAGGTTTATAGTTGCTCAGAGCCAACAAATTTATTGTTTTTATGGATTCCAAAAGTTCATAACCATACAAAAACGATAAAATCATTATAAAACAGTATTAACAATAATATGTACAAATGGCCGCGGCCTGGATTAAATTTCTCTCCGCGGGTCTTAATTTGGTCACCCCTGTCCTAAGCATATCAGCAATAATTCTCGAGAGTAATTACCAATTTGTGCTCTGTCGACAGATTTGCTGTCTGTCTGGGCGGATTTCAGGATAGAGTTTATACCACCCGTAGGAGGTGCAGGAAATCCCCAGGACTCCCACGGGAAATCCCACAAAGACAGAAGCGCTATGGGAGCCCACGGCGAAGTGGTCTGCAGATAGAGGGTCCAGACCTTGCGTCCTCGACCAGAGTTCGGATCATGAGTTCATAACTACGTATATTTTTGCTGAGCCTAGAGTAAAATGCGAAAAGTAGAAATTGATATTGATTCTGGTGTTCTGGGCCTTGACGCCGGGTAGACGTGTTGGTAGACATCAATGTTTCGTAGAAACATGACGTCTCCATTTTCAGGGTTCACGACTGCGAGTCCACACGGCGTCACACTTCAGAAGAATAAAGTCGACATGTTCACCGCCTTGAGAACCGCAAATCCCACAAATGTGGGTTACATTTCTGAAATTACTCTCATGAAATTATGTTGAATAAATATTCATGTAACCCTAACACTTACAAAAACCAGTGAGATCTTTCCCTGCTCAGCCGTAAATGCCATTTTCTGTGTGGTTTCTTGGCAACCGTCTAATGTACCAACCAATCGCTGCCGAATTCCTAGCAGTGTTCGCTCTAACGTTCATGTATCACGAGGTAAACGTAACAAGAGATGTTGTAGAAGTCAGTTCTCTGCTAGCACTCAGCACAAAATACCATCTTGACTCTAGCTCCAGAGCATCGTTTGTTGCAGTATCTTATCACACGAAGGTAGACCGATTTTAAGATGGAAACTTTGCATCTGTGCTCTAAAGAGTTATAAAATGTAATGTGTAACTCTGAGGGCGTAGTCTACAATCTTCCCGCTCAAACCAGAAACGAGTGAGGGGCCTCCATGAGCACATAATGAACCTTCCGGTTCCACAAACGTAGACGAATTTCCGCACCAGCTGAGAGACCATAATTTTCTCCAATAGACCGCTACCCCATAAAGTTAGACGTAATACCGCGTAATTTATTGGTATCATTTGTATTTGGGAGTAGGCCGGCTGTAGTACTTTCCTTTCGCTTCTGTATAACATCTCCAAACAGAATTGTTTTCCGTTTTTTTCGCATTTGATGTTGCACCATCTTCCTCTCTTTTCCTAAGAGTGGTTATTCACTTATTTTCAAATAGCCTTGGGATGAACTCTGTCCACTGTATTAGGATTACCACAAAGATTCTGTACACAGTGTTACCAGCTTTTGTGTTTTGTCCCGCAAGTGTTGTTTGCATTTACACAGTATATTCAGAAAGGTTTTACCTGTGTCAGTTCTGAAAGGGGGTGGTAGGCATGTATCAGTATGCAGGTAGATCAGAGGTCAACAACAGCGGATTTCCCGGTGGGCATTTAGGTACCAACACAAAGAATCCCACGCCGTCTCTTTGAGTTGGTAGCTGGCGTTCGCTCATCGACGAAATTTTAGTGGATTCACAATAACAACTCAACTGGCCTGCAGCAGTCGGCACACTTTATTCCACAGGGTCCAATTTAAAAATACATATATTCAAATCCCTACCCGGGCCAAACTACAATCATGACATTTGTACTTTATTCAGAGGCTTTAATGTTACGTTTTAAATTAACAAAACGCTACAGGACACAAATATTACAGTTATATTTTTTCACTTTAAAAGTTTAAATTTTGTTGAAAAGCGCACTGTTTCTT